>NW_004524580.1:15861992-15888136 GCF_000260255.1 Octodon degus
GTGCTGGGGGATTGAACCGCGGTCCCTGATGCTTTTGCTAAGCTTGTTCTAAGTAGGTGCTTTAGACCACTGAGCCATCTCTCCAGCCCAATAGATCCTATCTTAATAGCTTTCTGTGATGATATGAGAGAGAATTTGTGGTCAGGTTTCTAAATAAAATGGCACTTAATACTCTCACAATGCAAAATCAAATCCACACAGAGAATGAAGTACGTTATCTCTGCCTGAAAGAGAGCAGACATTTGAAGCAACACCAGAGGGTAGATGTGGGCAGTGACAGCAGATCCCAGCAAAGTTTGGCTGTCTGAGGATACCTGAGAATGTGAACCCACTTTCCAGCACGGGTGCACAGCAGGATATGCTTATGTAACCATAACTCAGCATACGCAACTGCGTATATGCTGCATGAGTAAGCATACTAGAATGTAAATATGTGGCAAGGACTTGTGTAAGGGCTGACCAATGAAGGTACAGGCTGCTCTTGCAGTCTTTCTCTGCCGCTGCTATTGCTATGGTACTGATATCTGCCTCTGTGCGTTTTCTTGGGGACCTCACTCTTGAAATTGCCCATTCAGTCCCCTAACCCTGGCAATATGTATAGTTGGAGAGAGATTCATAGAAAATATGATCCTTAAACTAAGTCTTAAAGAATGGTTGATAATTTTCCATGTAGACAATGAGAACAAAAAATTCTAGAGAAAAAAATAGCATGGTGTACTAATAAAATAGCATAGTGTGACTTTTGGTCACAAAAGATAAACTATAACCCAGCTAGCTTAAGCAAAAAAGCCAAAACTGTTGGGGAAGACATAAAAATGAAAATCCCTGGGGGGCTGGCCATCATGGTACATGGCTCTAATCATAGCACTTTAATTTGCAAATTGAGCCCATCCCAGGCAACTTAGTGATATAGTGAGACTCTGCCACAAAATAAAAATAAATAGAAAGGGTCAGGGATGCAGCTCAGTCCCAGTGCCCTAGTTCATGTCCTAGTATCAAACGGTAGGAAAAATGTAGGTCATATTTAATTGAAAGCATTTACTACAGGTAATTACTTTTCTATTGTAAACAAGATGTTAACATAGATATTAGAAATTACAGGACAAATCTCCCATTACTAAAGTCAGTAGAAAAAAATCAGTCTAGAACCTAGGATTTGAAAGAGAATTCCCAGGATATCTAGAGATCTGATCTCCAAAAGGTACAGGATAGCTGAGACTAAAACAAATTGTAGTATGGGTCAGAAATTCTGCCTTACATGAATACTGGTGAGAGACAAATGTGTCACTATGATTGTGGGAATTTAATCCAAGCAGGCAGAGAATATCGGAATTCACTGTGTGGTAATAGGTTAGTTGGAAATAGTAATAAGTAAGAACCTATCTTTATTTTAATGTAAAAACAATGATTATATGTAAGGCAGCTATAGACATATGTATATACACAATTAAGTATACACATGTATCTGTGTGCTTTCAGCTGGGAGGACCTAGCATCTGGGACACCCCACTAACAACTAGGGAATATGGTACCCAGATTTAGTTTCTAATACCATTGCCCAATGTAAGTTTTAGGGGGAAAAAGGAGGAAAAAGAAGTATAAGCTCAAAAGGACAGATTTATTTCAAAACAAATCTGAGAAGGACTATAATTGCACTTAGACCAGACCATCTAATATTTCATAGAATATGATCTTTTATAAGGTCAAGAGGGAGGGAGTTACATGAATTTGTGGATGCTTGCCAAGGACCAAGGCTGAAATGTACAGGGTGTAGTGGTTGCCAAAGAAGGAAGCTTGGAAAAAAAAAAAAAAAAACACTGGGAGTAGTGGTTGTTATCAATAACAGGGCTAGATAATGATGGGGTACAGGATGCAGTTATCCTTACTAACCCAGGCTGACCTGATCACCAGGTCCAAGAGTGTGTGGGGTGAGTTGGGAGTGGCCTTAGTCAGCCTAGGATGGCAGTGGTTGGATGCCTTCAATAAGATATCTGGGATTCTTACAGAAAAGGTTGATTCTAGGACAAGCACAGGAAAATTTCAAAGTAAACCTAAACCATTATGTAGTACTAGAAAGTATGAAAACGCTCAACAACAAAAACTACCTGATGAGAGTGTGTCAAAGGATACAGAAGCCAATAGAAAGGATTCCCAATGGCCAAAGTGATCAATTTGAGGAACAACAAATACTGAAGAGGCTGTAGGAGGAAAGGAACACTTTACCACTATTGGTGGGATTGTAGACTGTACAACCACTGTAGAAATCAGTCTAGAGACACCTCAAAAAACTAGAATTGTAAATCCCATTCAACCCAGCTATTCCCCTTCTGGGTACTTTTTTTGAAAAGAACTGAAATCATCATACCACTGTGATGTATGTGCACCCAAGTATATGGCAGAGCAACTTGTCATAGCTAAATCTTGGAAGCAACCAAAAGGCCATCACCTGAGGAATGGGTAAAAAGATATGGTATTTTTATGCAATGGAATGTTACTCAGCTGTAAAAAAGTACAAATTTAAGACCTTTATAGACAAATGGATGCAACTAAAGTCTATGTTCGTAAGTGAAATAAATCAGATGCACATATTGTCTCCCTAGTGTTAGAACCTGAAAGAATAAATCAAATCTTAAAGGAATAATAGATTTAGTAAAATGGAAAGAAACTGAACATAAGGAAAAAATAATAAAGATGAGGGAAAGGGAAATGAGATAGGAAAAAAGATAGGGGGGAAAATCATGCAAGTATATATTCAGGATAGCTGAGATGATTGTAGTACTCATTTCCACTAGGTTTTTTTTTTTAAGTATCAGTTAATGTTTAAAATTTTCACCATGGCTAACTCTCTATACTATTATCTATAGTCTGAACAACTACATCGAAGATAGCAAAGAGCAATACAAAAACCACAATTGAATACCTCTCATCTTGTTCTTCTAAAAGTGTACTATTTCTAATGTATCAATTACTGTTCTCTCTTTATAATAATTTTTTAAAGTAAAAAAGGACAAGAAAAAAATTAAAGTTTATTGAAAGTAAGCATTGATGTTTAACTATTTGACCAGTTTTGCATATTTATATGCATTAATTTTTTTTTCTGAACTGGGGATTGAACTCAGACCCTTGCACTTGCCAGGGAAATGCTTATTCTACAGAGCCATCACCCTGGCCCCTATGTCTGTTAATCTGAACAACAGATTTGACAATGAAAATATGCAAGATAATAATTATTGCTAAATTTTATTCTTGTTTTAAAACTCTGTTTCATGTGCACTGTTGTTACTCTGTTTTCATCTTTATTTCTGCTATTTATTTTTACTCTTTGAAAAAAGGGTAATAAATGAAAGCAAGAGACAAGAAAAAAATGTCATGGGACTGTCCTGCTACAATGCTGTATATGGTCAGATTTCTAAATTTCTGTGTAAAAAATATGTAATTGTTTATTCCTATTTTTAAGATTTTTTTATTTGTGTTTTCTTTACATTCTGTATGGTTTCAAAGTTTAACATATCAATACTTGATGAAAAATACCTGTTCCAGGCTATGTCTAAGATGTTTGATATTCAGGTATTGAGAGTAAGCTCAACTGCCTATGTTATAGGGTAATAATATCATTAAGCTTCTCTACTGGAGGGTTAACAACTTAAGTTTGTAGACCAAAAATTAGAGTAAAACTAGGGCTACAAGGACAGCCAACATTTGTTCCTAGCTTTTCAAGGTCAGTGAAGACTCAGGACATAGGAGAACCTGTACTATAACATCATGTAACTCAGTTGTGTCCCAAATTTTCTGATCAAGGAGATTATGGAGCCACAGAGGAAAGTGACCGATGAAGTAGAGTGTGCCTAAGGAGAGTCACATGGAGACAAACCATTCTCTCAGGCTTTCACAGACAGCAAATTGGTCAAGCAATGGCCATGACTCATCCACATGGCTGACACTGACAAAAGAGCTACAAACTGTGGTACAGGGATTCAGGATAAATCCTGAGCAGATTTGACTGACCTTGTCAGACACAAAAGTTACATTTCTGTTATACAGGTCTTTCTTTATCTTGATCTTAACCATCCAGCAGAAAAGTATAGAAACAAGGTATAAAAAGTAAAGCCATATTAATATTCTGAGCTGTAAAAAGCACAAGTCAACAACTTCTAACATTGCCAGTCTTACAGAAAACCCACTACTATTATGGACTACTGGACTATATTGGAGTACTTTGCTGAATTCACATGCCTACAATATTTAAATGGCAATGGAATACCCATCTTTGACAAAACTAAACAAAAAAGGGGGGGATACAAATTAACCGCCATTTTGTATCTGTATATTCAAATTAGTTAGGATAGATATACAGCTGCATTCTCTTAATTCAATGAATAGAGAGATTTTTTCTAATAGTGTTTGTGGACAGAATATTATGTCTGCATCTTATACAATGAATAACCACTAAGACAACAATATGCAATGTACTAATTATTGAAACTATGCTAGTAATCAGTTTTGAAACTGTCTCATTGTTATTTGTTTGTCAATAAAATTATTTTAAAAATATAAAATAAAATAAAAATTTGGGCAACATAATAAAATAATATCAGATTACAACTAAAATAGGTACCAGTGAGTTCATACTGATGTTAATTATTGAATGAGTGAATGAAGAAAAAAATTATCGCAACTTCAGAAGTGCCAAAATTATCTATGTATGAAACTTACCCTCAAGGATGGAGCAAAAATTTTCAGCCCTTAAACATGGGCTGCACATAATGATTTTCTTCCAAAAAGTGAAATGAAAGAGGAATTGGGATATGTAAAAGAAACAAGAATAACTTTTCCATGGATTAATCTGGCAAGAATGAATTTAGATTAATCTAGATTCACTTTAGCAGCACCTATCATGCAGGTAGTGTATAGCTTCCTAAAACATGAGTAAAACGACAATTTATTTCTGTGGTCTTCCTTCTAAATCCCCATAACTACAGCTTAACTATAAGAAATACATCAGAGAAATTTAAACAGAAATCAGAAAATATCTGTCCAGTGTTTCTCAAAGTTGTTATGACCATCAAAAAGCAATAAAAGTCTAAAAGAATGTCACAGATAAGCATGCAGGAACAAATATAGAGTTAATATAATATGATCTGCTAGATGGAATCTTGCAACAGAAAAGACACTGGTGAAAATCAATGAACTACATAGATAAACTGAACAAAGTATGGGTTTTAATTAACAATATGCATCAATATTAATTCATTAATTGTAACAAACATGCTATTGTACTGCAAGGTGTTAATAGTAATGAGGATGTAAGTAGAGCTAGGTGAAGAATATATATGACTTCTCTATATAATCTACTCATTTGTTATGTAAATCTAAAACTATAGCTTCAAAGGCATCTATTAAATGACATACTTAAAATCATTAAAATGGTAAATTTTATGTAATATGTATTTTACCATAATCAGCAAGTTTGAATTGAGTGTTGATAGTGGAAAAATGTAGAGGTAGGGAGGATGTGGGAAATTTATATACTTTATTCTCAGTGTTGTTGAGAATCTCAAATTGTCTATGGAAGAATAAAATGTTTAATCCCATTATGAAAATAAATGAACTAAGTTCTAAACTGGAACTATCTTTGGTTCCTGGAGCCATGCTCTCAGGAGTAAGAACAGAAAAATAGCTCCTCTGCTATCTCAGCTGCTTCACTATCACTCTATTGCCCTGTGGCAGAACTTCATAAGAAGCTGAATGTTAACTGAGTCTGTGAAGTTGTGCTTCAGTGTCCCGGTCTCATAACTTTAGACATGGAGGTTTGAAGCTCAGAGATACCAGGCAAATTCATTAACATAAATAGAACTGATTCAGAAACTTGCATAATGTCACTAGGTGGCATTGTTTGATTTTATTATTAGATATTGATTTTATTATTCAATAATATTGATTTTATTATTAGATATAGAGCTCACAGTTGGTCCAAGTTGACATTCCAAGTTCAAAACAAAAGAATAGAATACAGCATGCCTTTTCAAAATAAATGTATATAGTATTCTGGGATTAGCTTTGTTTATACCAATAATGTAAGAGACTCATCAAGAGTCTCTTGGAAAAATGCATCTTTCCAATCACTTAGCTTCAAGAATTCTATAAATAATAGACCCTTCCTAGATCTTACTGTACGCAGCGGTCACCAACCATTTTAGCACCAGAGATTGGATGCACAGAAGTCAATTTTTCCACTGACCTGAGTGTGGGGGTTGGATAGATTATTTTCTAGGATTTTTTAATTAATATATGTTTGATATGCATAATAATTAAATTCTAATTCTAGCATCATTGCTTCAGCTCTATCTCAGACCATCAAGTGTTAGATTCTCATAACAAGAGCTAATCTAGATCCTTCACAGTAGGGTTCTTGTTTCCAGGAGAATCTAATACACTGCTGATTGACAACAGGTGAAGCCAGGTAGCGAAGTAAGGTGGCCATTCCAAAAAGGACTGGCTGTTATGTAAATAAAGCTTCATTAATTCAGATCCTCCACAACCCTATCCACCTACTTCTAATAATGGATTGGATGTCCTTCATTAGAGTCAATTCCATGGGATTGAATCAATAGTTCCAAGCTATACATGGGAATGTGTCAGAGCATTTTGATATATGTAGATGATAAATAAAATCCATCAGATTATGCACTGTGATTTTTTATTTCTATTAACTATATGAACTTTAGAAAATAATTAACAGATTTCAATTTCAGATTTGCTCTTTGGAACAGTAAGCAAAACAGAATTGTGGAAGATAGTTTCATAAAGGGTTACTCCAGAATTGAGCAACGAGCTAGGAGAAAAATATGGTATTATAAAATTAAATGATGAGAGGTCATTTTTAAGAATAAAAGGGGAAAGGGCAATAGTAATCCCTATTCATTGATGGTGTGGGAAGAATAAGAGGGGAAAATCCTAGAAAAGGAATTTTAACACCTATGCACATTTAAGGATTTTCTTGGAAACTAGCTCAAATGCAAATCCAAGTGCTCCACTCTTGGACATGTCATTTTAATTAATACATAATGGAAATTGTGTTGAAATTATTATCTGGAAATACATATTTAGTAATAACTGTTGTATAGGTAGACAATTCAGTGACACAAATAAGGATGTATTTCATAAAATAACAGTAAGAGTAAAATTGAATAAGAGGAGGAAAATGATGACAGAAATTTTATGAACATCACTGCTGTAAGAAATGTAGCAGAAAATGAAAATAAGCAAGTGGTTTCAATCAAGAAAGCAGAGCAGACTGCTTGAGACATCAATGCCTGTGATCTTTCCAGGAATAAATATAAAATGAAGTAGAGAACTTTTTAGGGAAAGCTTTTGAGGTCTTGAGCTTTGCTTTTTTGTCATGGAAGTATCTTATTTCTTCATTAATTTTAGAAGAAAGTTTTTCAGGATACATCAATCTGGGTCGGAAGTTGTTTTCTTTCAGAGCCTGAAATACATCATTCCAAGTTTTTTTTTGACTTGATGGTTCCTTGTGATTCTGATGGGCTTTCCTTTATAGATGTTTCTTTCCTTGAACAGCTTTTAATATTCTGTTTATTTACTGAATTTCTTGATTATTACATGTCTGGGTATAGATTTATTTTGCTGAAGGCTAATTGGAGTTTTATATGCCTCACTTAAGTGTGTGTCAGATTCTTTTGCCATGCTTAGGAAATTTTGTGCCATTACTTCTGCAAATAATCTTTTTATGTCATTTGTGTTAACTGCTGCTGTTTCATTGACAGCTATCAATCTTTTTTTTTCTTTGCATCATCTTGTATCTGTTGAACTGTTATTTCCTGGTTGCTTGTTATTTTTAAGATATCTTTCCTTTCAGGATTGTTAGGTGTAATGCTCTCTTCAAAGGCTGAAAGTGTATCTTCAGTGTCTTTATTTTTTTTTCATTTATGTATTTTGTATAGAGTCTCCCTGAACAGCTCAGACTCATAGTGATCCTCCTGTTTTCAGCCTCCCCAGGGTTGGGATTATAGATGAATGACACCAAGCCTGTACTTGGTGGCAGGCTTAGCACACCCTGGGATGGAGCTGGCACAGCATGCAGGATGAGGAATTGTACCCTGGCCCCTGTGCTTACCAAAGTAGGCTCTTAGTCTGCTGAGCTATCTCTCTGGCCCGTATCTTCAGTTCCATTCAAGCAGTTTTTCCAGATTACAACAGAATTTTTAATATCCTGGATATCTGTTTGAATCTGTTTCATGCATTCTAATTATTTCCTATATTGTTCATTCAAAATTTCCATCACTTTTCTACTCTCCTTACATTTTATATCTGTGTCTTCTTTAGTTGTACTTAGCAATTCTTTAATGATTATTTTCAGTTTTTTGAGACTTTTTCTAATCTGATTTATTCTATAGCCTGATAGAGTTGATTCTTCAGTTGTTATCATTTTAGAAATGTCAGGTGTGTGACTTCCAAATTCTTCTATCGATGTCCATATCTCCTGGCCTTGCTCTGGGTGGGTGGGTGGGATGGGTGTCTGTTTGCTGCTTAATTTTGATATTTTCTTAAATTTTTTACTGGTCCAAGTGCTTCTTTTATTCTTTTTTAATTATTTGTATTATGTTAGAAGAATATAAAATAGTAAAAAAAAATTAGAAATAGTACAGAACTCAACAAACAAAACAATAGGAATTCAATAATGGCTGTTGCATTGCATAAAGTTGTCTTCAAAATAGTTGTTCAAATTACCAGATACAAACATGCAAAATTGGTTTTTCATAAGTTATACGGAATTAAAAAAGAATAAGAAAAAAAGTAAGCATCAAATGCTTCCCTCTATAGATCATCAGAAATCAGAAGTACAATTATCCAAGCTCTGGAAGTTCCCCAGGGCTTAACAGCCTCCTGAGAGGAGGGACACAGCTCACTGAGGCTCCCAAATAACCCTGGCCCTCAGCATAGCTAGAGGGATGTTAGGTGGGACAAAGTGAACCGAGGCTCCCAGAAGCTTTCCCCTGGCCTTCTTTTTGTATTTGGGAGATCCTAAGTGAATTTAGTAAGGTCATCTTTTAATCATAGAGATCAATTTAATGTTTTACTTACATAGAATTGCATAGTAATGATTTAAATATTTAGAAGAGAACAATGATAGTTAACACCATCTAGTGAAACTGTTATTGAAGAAAAGAATAAAATTAACACTTTTATTTGGAGTTTCACAAAGCAGATGACAGATTAATTCAGCCTAAAGGAATTTTTAACAGACTGGCAATGTGTTTAGATTTAATTTTTGTTTGCTGTTATTAGTCAGTAGCATTTGAAGTTCTCTTGTGAACAAGGAACTCTGACATCTGAATTGGCATTTTTCACTGGCAAGGATCAACCATGGCAGTGGTACAAGCCACAGCATACAGCTTTTTCCCTGTCCCTATTACCACTGCAGTGACCACCACTATATATTTCACACCTCTGTTACACATTGACAGCCTGATACTTGTAGAAACCCAATTCAAGACCCAGACGCAATGTATACAACTCTAAAAGAATGTGAAGTTCCTATAATGGGTGACTGAATTGAGTAAAAACTGCAGCTTCTTTTTTCTTTTTATTACTGGGGATCAACTTAGAACTATTTATACCCTAACTAGCAAAAGCAAAAAGGATAATTATTCAAACAACATCAACATGTGAGAGACGGATGTGATACAGAATAGTGATGGAAAAATATCTCTGGATAAGGAAGTGGACTCTTTTGGAGAAACAAGTCCTATACATAATGAAGACATTTCTTCAAAATATGGCATTGGGGACAAGCTATGTAGACTTGGCTGAGATGTAAGGTCATGAAAGCTTCATTACAGTTTAGTTACATCAAAAGTTTGGAGTAAGGAAGCAGAGCCTCAATATTTTCAGCTATGCTGAGAAACTAATGTTCAGCATGCTAAGAGGCCCAAAGCACAGTTTATATTTTTATGTTTCTGATGAATTATACAAAAGAGCTCTCTGCTGGTGTGGCATGTTCCCATGCAAAGGACTAGAAAGAACATATTAGTTGTTAATTCTGAAAGTTTGTAAATCAGGGCTCTATTATGGCACAAGATGATCCATTTCTCATAATTTCCAGAAAGTGCTTGTTTATTCATAGATCTGCTCTTCATACATTTAAAATTCATGGTTGTTCAAGTAGATGTACTGGGACCAAATGTAACCACAAAGAAATATTCACTGAGTTGCGCCTGTATGTGAGTTAATAGAGTTGAGAGTGGTGTCATGATGCTAATTAGTGAGCTATAACTGATGCTATAAAGTAATTCTCTTACAGTTTTTGTGCAACACACAGGCCTTCTAAGTAGAAGTGCACACAATCTGGATGACTTATCACTACTGCATAGTTAAGATGAAACTCCTCAGTGTAACACTGAAGAATATCCACAAAACAAACTTTCAATGGAATAAGCAGAATTTCATTACAACCTATTATAGCTTTATCTATTGGGCAGATCAAACCATTTTCTGGTATATCCTGTTACGTCTGGAATCACTGTTCTTTTTCCATAATAATGATGGGCTAATTGTCTCATTTACCTTAGTGACAGTGTTGGATCCACATTCTGGCAATGCGTATCATTAGCAATGCAGTTACTGCAATAGTTAGAGTTTATGAATTTAACTTTTTTCCTAAAGAAAATAATGTCTATATCAGTGATGGTGAAACTGTTAGGGGAATGACTGCCAAACTGCAAACCAAAATTTATTCAAGTATTGCAAAGCACCAACACTGCAATTAAACCTAAATACTAAAGGCTTAATTCAGAAAAAAAAAGCAATTCAGACATTAGCATCTTTTGACTCAGAAACAATAACACACATGCCACAGTTTCACTCACACTGGTCTAGGTGCAAAAGTGAATAAAATACTATAATTCCTTTACTTTTAGACAAACTCCTATTTCCACAACTGTATTTTAAAATGGTAATAGTTTTGAGTAGTATATCAATGATGAAATGATTTTATGCAAATTGTTAGTGTTCCTTTAGATCTATAGAATCTTTTATACAGAGATTTTAGAATTGAGAAGGAAAATGTGTTTAAAAGATGCAACATGGAGGCCGGGGAGATGGCTCAGCGGAATAAGCGCTTCTCTGGCAAGTGCAAGGGCCTGAGTTCAATCCCCGGTTCCGCCAAAAAAAGAAAAAAAAGATGCAACATGGAAGTGAAATGGGAGGCTTTAGAACCAATCACCGACTCATTTTCAAATAATTCTCGGTTACATTGAAACCATGGCGTCAGTCTAATGTAATCTTATCTGGCAATCAGTACAAATGAATGATCTTAGAATTTCTCCATTTCTCTTATGCATATGCCTCTGAAGTTTCGCTAAGAAGATTTAGCAGAATTTTGGACACAGAATTCTTTCTTGTTCTTGAGTTCTTTCAAACTGACTCACAAAAGAGAATGCTAAACAGTTTTCTATGACCCAGTTGGCACAGCAGGTCAGAGGTATTGAGAAGAAAGTGAGATCAGACAAAGCCCTTTGCTCTTTCTCTTTCTAAAATTTCTCCCAATTCATTTTAATTTAAACAGGATTTCGTTCCTATGTTCTTTTCTCAACATAATATTTCCTCACAAAGGTCTTGATTCTTCTTAAAAAGATGAGAGAGAAAATGAAAAAAGTTATTGAAACTAAGGAAGAATTGTGAGCAACTTATAACTTCCTAGTGTGTTTTACAATTCCCCAGCTAGATATCCTAATTTCTAGCCTCAAAACTGTTACAACTTTCTGGCCTTCTAAGATTCAGTGGCATCCACATAACCACTTCCTTCACATGAGGACTGACCATTGTCTACTTCCTCAAGTTCTTCAGGCCTTTACCCCTGTATTAATTCGCTGTTGCCATTCTAATTAAAACTAAACTTTTGGTGGCTGGGAAAAAATGATAGATTTGTTATCTTACAATTCTGAAGGTTAGGTGCTTATTGCAAAATTAAAGTACAGGAAGAACTTCTCTCCTCCTAAAATCTCTAAAGAATAAACTGCTTCCTCCCAATTCTAGCTGCTTGAGTCTGTATTTCTTGGATGCTGGCATCCTGCTTCCACCTTCAAGGCTAAGAAGTCCCTCTTCTATGGCATCTCTGTGACCTTACTTCAAGTGAACCATTGCCTTAAAAAGTCTGACTTGAGTCTTTCTTCCACTTTTAGGAAACAGTTTGACTTTGGTGATGGGGTGTCGCTGGGCAAATTCAGGATGATTTTCTATTTTAAGATAAATGATTTAGCCCTATCTATAATTTTAATTTTCCTTTACTTTGAAACATTGTGTATTCACAGGCTCCAGAGAGTAGGATTGGGCATCTTCAATAATTTTTCCTACCATAGTCTCCAAAATTCCTCAATATTTTCCTCAAACTTCATGTAAGTACAATCTTGATTTATAAGGACAAGATTTAATTTCATTTTATAAAAAATCCTCCCAGGGTCTGGGGGTTCCATCCCTGGGCCTGCTGTGCTGGCCCCGTCTCCGAGGCATGCTGAGACAGCAATTGAGACTAGGCATTGTGGCTCACACCTGTAATCCCAGTTCTTGGGAGGCTGTAGACAGGCAGATCACTAGGAGTCCGATCTAGTAGTGAGACCCTGAACACTTTGTAGACCCTTCCCTAAAATACAATAAAAATAATAATAATAATAAATCCCTAAGGTAGTAGGATATTTTCACATTCTATGGTGAAGAATTATCAAATAGGATTCAAAAAGCTGCACAGGTAAGTTGGCCCAGAGATTTGACTTCATGAACCTCGGTTTTGTTACTTGTGAAACAGAGACATTAAATAGTTCATGATGTGAAAAACTCACACAAGTCTCTGAACACTGCAAGGGGTGATGACTTGGAAGGTGATTGAAAACACCAAGCTGAAGAAAGGGCTGGTCAGAGAACAGTAGTCTGGGCCTTAGACAGTATCCCAATCTGTATTAAAACCCTGGCTCTTTCATATGACATTAGGTTGTCCAAATAAATTTTTTTTCTATTTATAAAAGAAACAAACCTCCCAAGAGTTAAGCAAATTAAATAAACTAAACTTTAAAACTGTTTAGAAAAATGCTGACAGTGCATGCTAGGCACTCATTGTTGGTTTTGATTAGTAGCAAATGATGAACTAATTTTTTTTTCTAGCTTCCCACAATTTTAATATTAGGAGAAACAATGTCTTATTTTCCAACTGTATTTAGTATGTGGTTAGCATAATTAATTTATAACAGATCTCAAAATTTTTGTTCCCTTTTTAATCAGTAAAAATTGTTTTTAATACATAAGCCAATATTTTTGATATTCAAAATTGTCCAAAAGTTTGCAGTGTGAGCTCTACCAAGCCATCTCTGTTTTAATTTAAACAGAAATTGTTTCCATATTAGTTTCTTCACAAAGTAATATTTTAAAAAATTAAATAAATAAAAAAGTAATATTGCTTTCTTGCTTTCCTATAAAACAAAACATTCTAGAGTCCTGGTGCACTTTTCATACCTCAATCATGGAATCAAAGTCAAAGAATACTGACTTTATGTAATTTATATTTATAGATATTATTTATAAACAACATCCAGATACTAAGTAATCACGTTATTAATGACTTGTTAGTTTTTCTTGTCCACTTACCAGGACAAAGGTAAGATATGATAAGGTGAGGTGAGACAAGATGGGATAGACGACAAATATATAGACAGACAGACTGACAGACTGACAGACTGACAGACTGACAGACAGGCAGACAAACTGACAGACAGACAGAGACAGACTGGCTGACAGACTGACAAAGACTGACAGACAGACTGACAGGCAGACAGACATACAAGGTCTTCAAGCTTTTTGTCTTACTTATGGATTTCAACTTCATTTTTCTTACATATGTGAAATGCAAGTTAGTTACATTTTCAAATACTAAACTTTTAAAAAAGAATATAAAAGAAAAATTAATCGTGTAGAAACCCATGTATGTACCAAGCTGACAATGCAGCTACTTAAGAAATGGAGTCACCAGAGGATATTCAGTTTTGCTTTGGCTTTTTTTACTTTGCTGTTTTTTTCACTGTTTGTTTCTCATTTTTGTTTGTTTCTGCATTTTTTTACTGTCAGTTCAGAGAGTTACCTGAACTTGAGAACTTCTGTTATGGATGAACCCACATAATCAACTATACCAGGCATTCTGACGCGAATAGATGATTACTAGGAGTATCAAGCAGGCTGGCTGTCTATCAGACCAAGACAGCAGTGAATAAAGAAGACACAGGAGACTTTATAGGCTCTTTTAAGGAGGGTGATCACGGTCTGGAACAGCCAGGTCTCAGGTGGGCATCATTTACATCCTTGTGGTTTAATGTTGATTGCATCAGAAGGGAGTGAGCTGAGACCAACATGGGTCTCAGCACATGGGTCAAGGGCCAAGGGGAAGTGAGCAGAGACCAGAGCACAATGTGGGGCAGTGTTGGGATTGGGATTGTAGGTTACCTAGGAAACTAAGGGAGGGAAAGTTTGGGATAAGGGGCCAGGGAAACTTTGAGTCCTGACCTATGAGGTACACGTTAATGAAATCTAGAGGATATTTAGTTTTGCTTTGGCTTTTTTTACCTTGCTGTTTTTTTTTCAGTTTGTTTCTCATTTTTGTTTGTTTTTGCATTTTTTACTATAAGTTCAGAGAGTTGCTTGAATAACTCCATTTCTTAAGTAACTGTGTTGTCAGCTTGGTACATACCTGGGTTTCTACAAAATTAATTTTTCTTTTATATTCTTTTATAAAATTTCAGTATTTGAAAATGTAACTGACTTGTGTTTCAAACATCAAGTTAAAATATTTTAAATCTATTTATTTATATTTTATGGGCTAAATGTATACCCCTAAAATTAACATGCTGACAGGCCAACATTCATTTCAAAGTATGTGAAACAGATTCTTTGACAGATAGTCTGCCCTTTAATCATTATGTTAACTTGGCTGTATTAAACATGCCTAACAGTAAAGCACATTTCTGTCTATTTCTGTGAAACTTCTGGGCTTGCATGTTTATTTTACTACTTCTCATAAGTTTAAAGTCCAAAAGTCCTTAGTGTTATAGTTATTAATGGACTTATTATGGGTAATGTTATTTTCTCCTCTCATTGAATTTCATGTTTGGGAAAGCAAGGCTAGAGATTTTGATTGCAGCAGCTGCCATCACCTACAGAAAGCTAGAAATCATAGCTATCATTTCTCCTTCCTTGTAGCGACTTGGTATGGCAGTTCTAAAGTAGCATTAAGGAAAATACCTGATTCAGAAGTATAGGAATCCAGTTCTTCCTCAAAAAAGATCTGAAACTATAGTTTGTCTTGTGTTTCCTGTCTGGTCTGTTGGCTCCAAGTTCATCTGTTCATGATGGCTTGGCTCATTTCTTTAGACCCTTAACTCCAAGTGTCCTTTGCTCTTTTCTCCTAACTGTGCCTTTTCCTTACCATTGCAACCACTTGGATGAATTTACTTGGTTCTTGGAGCTCTGTTATTCAGTTTATCCCCCTTCTCAAAACTCCATATATTTTTCCGACACTTTTCACAAAAGCTTTATGTACTACACAGATGCTTAA
The DNA here is from genome assembly GCF_000260255.1 of Octodon degus. Lineage (NCBI taxonomy): Eukaryota > Metazoa > Chordata > Mammalia > Rodentia > Octodontidae > Octodon > Octodon degus. The sequence continues at coordinate 15,877,603 of NW_004524580.1, forward strand.
AAAAAACTAGTAGACAATTTAAATTCAAAAGCCCTTATAAAGCAAAAGAAATAATATTTTAATATACACTCAGGGGATTTTTATAATAATTTAACAGCTGGGGATATAGCCCAGCAGCACAGCACCTGCTGGGCAAGCACAAGGTTCTGAGTTCAAGTCCAAGCACCTAAATAAATAAATACAATAAGTAAATTTATGTGCTAAATGCCTTATTAAAGGTAGCGCATCAAAATTCAGTGTTTCTTATCCTTCTTACTCTTTATCTTACATGTTCTATGTGTGATGCCTTCTTAAACTAAGGTATTTTTAATTGTAATTCAAATAGTATTACTCAGGCACTAAGATCACCAAGTCTCAGATAGCTTTTCTGAATTTTGATATCAAAACTATTTTTGTATATTTTTAATCTCCGCAATCTGGAGTCATCAATCTTCTTCCCAGTGTCTCTTATTTCATACTCACTTCATCTTTGCATTCACCATGTCTAATTTAATATCTGGGGCTTTTCCCAAAAATTTTATACAGGGATTTTCTGCTTAGCATTTTCTCTCATTCTGTTTTCTTTCTAAACTGCCAACCTTAATCAGTTCTTTTTCATATACCAGAGAAGCTCCTAGAAGCACATTTATAACTGGGAAATTCTCCTTCTCCTTGCCATACCTGCTCCTACACGTTCCCTGCATCCATCATGTTCTTCTTTTTAATCACACTATAAATTTCTCTCAAGACTTCAGTATTCCCAGGCTCATTTTAAGTGAAGATAGTTGAAGAAAATGAATAAATAAGGGTGTGCAGAAAGTCTGAAAAGCAATAAATTTGAATTCTCTTGTCTCTTTTATGCCCTGCATAGTATCAAGAGCAAAAAAATGAAAATATGGTTTCAACTTTCTGGCATCTGTTATAAATCTTAAAACCAGACTAATTTGCTACAAATTAGTCAGTTATATTCAATCAGGAGAAAGATGAGTTTCAAGGCCAGCAAATTAGAGAAAATATCATTAGAGGCATAATTCTACCCAGGACTTCTGACTTAAAGAATCATGTGAAAACTGAAAAATGTTAATTTACAGAAACAGAGATGGGCATTTAATTGCTATGATTATATTATTCTATTCAAGCATGTAGAACCCTTAATATTTCAGGGAGTATGATAACAAGAAACATGAGTTTTCGCCTATGCACTAGGATGCAGGAGCAAGTTTTTTTCTACTCGGGCCATGCTCAGAGTAATTGCATCCCTGAAAATAAAATTGTGCCACCCTCTAAAAGGCAGCTAAAGCATTTAACTAAATGGCATCTTCCCCAGTGTAATGCACATTTGGCAAAACTACTGAGATATAAAGTCCTCACTGTAAACTTTCTGGTTCTGTGTTCCCCCACTTCATTGAGTGAGAGACACTTACGTCCAGTTCAGTTCCACTCATTAGGACTTCTCATGAGAGACAAGATTGGTAACAACAGTTGTACTAACAATCCATAAAGTTTCCTGTGATCTCGATTTGCCTACAGTAAGTTTTAGCCCAGTGTCAGCTACTACATAGTTCAAAATATAAAAACACCTGAATTTCTTTTTGTGTATACTTAGCTATATAAAAGATGGGCCAAAATCATTGCTGTTTGCCATTCTTTAAGTGTGTAGATTTTTTTATGTATTTAGGACAGGGTCTACAGGGTCTATGGGATCTCACTATGTAGATCAGACTCATAGTGATTCTCCTGTTTTCATCCTCCCAAGTGCTGGGATTACAGGCGCTAGCCACTATGTCCAGTCTCAATCACTGTCTCAGCATGCCCCACAGGCAGTGCCAGCATGGCAAACTGGGGATTGAACACTGGCAACTGCACTCTCTCTCTAAGCAGGGGCTTTAGTCCAGTGAGCTATCAGACTGGCCCAAGTGTATAGATCTATTTGCTTTCATTAATCAATCATATGGAAAAAAATCTCCCTCATTGTACAATAAATGTTCAGACCAAAAGAGGGCTAGTTTAGCCAGTGAGATAGCTCAGTGGGCTAAAGCACCTGCTTAGTGGGCTAAAGCACCTGCTTAGGCAAATGCAGGAACTGCAGTTCAATCCCTGGCACTACATGCCAAAAACTAAAACTAAATCAAAGTCCATCACCATGCACTAAAGTCAATATGAATTAAAAGTCTAAACATTAAAACAGAGATATTAAATCTACTGAAAGAGATAGCAGGTGGAAATCTTGAAGACACAGGGGTAGGCAGAGTTCATGAACAAAAATCAAACTGCACAGGAGATACTTCTAAGAATTATCAACTGGGTTCTCATCATATTGAAAAGTTGCTGCACATCAAAGAAATCACCCAACACAATGAAAAGACAACCCAAAAACTGGGGGAAAAAATCTTAACCAACAATGACTTAGGCAAAGGAATTTTATCTAAAATATATAAAGCGCTAAAAATTCAAGTCCCCAAAATTCAAAGACCCAATCCAAAAATAAGCATCTGAATTCTTGATATTAGCCATTCTTCTTGGAGTGAGATGGAATCTCAGTGTTGTTTTAATTTTCATCTCTTGAACAACTAGTTATGTTTTAATATTGTTTCATACATTTATTTGCCTTTTGTATTTCTTTATCTGAGAAGTGTATGTTGATCTTAGATGCCCATTTTTTGATTGGATCTTTGAATTTGGTGGGTTTTGATTTTTCACTTCTTTACATTTTCTAGACAGAAGTTCTTTGTCTGAAGGACAACTGATCATATTTTTCCCACCCTGTGGCTTGTCTTTTTACTCTTGTGGTGATTTCTTTTGTTGTACAAAAGCTTTTTCATAAGACAATATCCAATTTTTTAATGCTTTGAACTATGCCCATGTGGTTGAGGTTTTATTCATGAAGTCTCTGCCCACATTTATGTCTTCAAGAGCACTACCTATTTTCTCTTCCAGGAGATTTAGTGTTTCTGTTTTAATATTTAGATCTTTGATACATTTTGGCTATAGTATGTTGCATGGTGATAGAAATGGCTCTAGTTTTAGTCTTTGGCCCTTGAAAAGCTATTCTTTGGCCCTTGGAAAGCAATTCTTTACAGCACCATTTATTAAAAAGACAATCTTTCTTCCAGTGAATGTGTTTAAGTCCTTTGTCAAAGATAAGCTGACTGAGTGTTTTTGGAGTTGTATCTGGGTCTTCTATTTTGTTTCACTGCTCATCAAGCCTGTTTGTTTGTTTGTTTGTTTGTTTGTTTGTTTGTTTGAAAGCCATGCTGATTTTTATCACAGTATTTTTGTAATATAATTTCAGGTCAGGGATTGTGATGCCCCCTGGCTTGCCTTTGTTACCCAGAATTTCTTTTGCTGTTCTATATCTGTACTGGTTCCAAATGAATTTTAGGAATGCATTCTCTAGTTTGTGGAGGTATGAAGATGGCATCGTGAATGGCATTGCATTAAATCTGTACAACAGTTTTGTGAGTAGGCCATTTTCTCTGTGTTGGTTTCTATTCTTGAGCAAGCTTCATCCTCAATTTTCTAATATCTTCTTTGATCTCCTTTTTCATAGTAGTATAATTTTCAATGTATAGTTATTTTATTTCCTTTGCTATATTGGTTATTAAGTATTTCAAGTTTTGAATTCTATTATAAAGGGTATGGTTTCTCTAATTTCTCTCTTTTGAGTTTTTTACTTGTGTGCAGGAATGCTATTGATTTTTTTTTTTTTTTTTTTTGCGGAACCAGGGATTGAACTAGGGCCCTTGCGCTTGCCAGGGAAGTGCTTATTCCACTGAGCCATCTCCCTGGCCACTGCTATTGATTTTTGAGTGTTAATTTTATATCCAGGTAAACTACTGAATTTGGATATAGAGAAACTAATGGCGAAAAGGGGAGAGGAAGGAAGAGAAAGGGGCAAATACACAGATACACAAGATAGTTCAGGTAGTTATACAGCTATTTTCTCTTAGTTCATTGAAAAGAAAGACATACTAATATCGACTGGACATTATTTCATGCCTATATCTTGTACTGTGAGTAACTACAATGAAGATAGCAATGCATAATACATTATTGTTATTCTCCTATTAGCTCCATTTGGAACTATTTTATTTCTATTTTTCTTCTCCCTTTAAAATAAATTTTTTGGAGCCAGGGAGATGGCTCAGTAGAATAAAACAAAATTTTTAAGTGTCTAAGTAAATACTAAATGTTATCCTATAAGGTTCCCTTTTATAAATGTATGTTTTAGTAATTCATTGTGTTAAAAATATTTTACAATACATTTTTAGAATGTCTTTAAAATGTTTTTAGTTTTTTTATTAAATAAATAAATGACATTTCATTTCATTTCACAGCATTCATATCAGGATAACTGGCATATCCGAAAGCCCAGACTTATACATTTCTTCACATTGGAACACTCAAAATCCTCTCTGCTAGCTACTTTGAAATAGTCAATTGTTGCCAAGCACATTGACCTTATTGTGCTATAGAACATTAGGAGTGAACTTCTAGGGGCCAGGGAGATGGCTCAGTAGAATAAGCGCAGGTCTGGCAAGCGCAAGGGCTTGAGTTCAATCCCTGGTTCCGCAAAAAATGAAAAGAAGTGCACTTCTATCCAACTGCAGCCCTGAACTCATTAGATATCCTCCCTCCAGCTTTCCTCCTCCTGATCATCACCAGGATCTGGTAACCATTGTTCTATTCTGTTTTTATGAGATCAGTCTCTTAGCTGCCACACATAAGCAGAGCATGCACGATGTGTCATTCTGTGCCTGCTTTATTTCATTTCCCACAGTCTTCCAGCTCCATCCATGTTGCTACAAATGACACAATTTAATTCTCTTAATGGCTGGGTGATACTTCATAGTGTATTTCTTGAGCATTTTCTCAATTCATTCTTCCACAAAATGATACCCAGCTTGATCCCATACCTTGATTATTGTCGGAGTGCTGGAATAAGAATCTGAGAGAAAATGGCTTTCAACGCACTAATTTCCTATCCTCCCAGTATATAACCAGGAGTGGAATTGCTGAATAATATATGCATCTTATTTCTAATCTCTCCACACTGTTTTCTATGATGGCTATACTATTTTTATATTCCCAAAAGCATATGAAAATTCAACTTTCTCTCCACTAGCTTTGTTATTTCTTTAGTTTTTAATAATTGTACCTCAAGCTCAGAGTGGCAGTGCATGCTTGTAATTCCAGTAGTTGGGAAGCAGGGGGATGGTCATGAGTTTAAGGCCAGCCTGGACTACACAGTTTTTGCAAGTTCAGTGCCAGCCTGCACTGAATGGGTATCACATGAATACTATCTCAAAGAAATAAACAAACAAAAATTTCTAACTAGAATGAGATGATATCTCTCTGCTGTTTTAAATTGTTTTCCCTGATCACGGTGATGTTGAGCATTTTTCATCTACCATACTTGCTGACAATTTGTACTGTGCAGCCTTTTTTGAGAAAAGTCTTCTCAAGTCATTTGCTCACTTTTAAGGAGATTGTTTTGCAATCTTTTGGCTGCTGAGTTGTTTGTGTTTCTTATATATTCTGGAGATTAATTCTTTGCTGATGAATAGTTCACAGATTTTTTTTCTCCTATTTTGTAGGTTTTCTTTTCACTCTGTTCTTTCCTTTGCTGTATAGAATTTCTTTTTTAGTTTGATGTAATCCCATTTATAATTTTTCCCTTGTTTCCTGCCCTTTCAAGGTCGTATCAGAAAACTACAAGACCAATGTCCTGCAGTATTTTTTCTTATATTTTCTCTTAGAACTTTCATGATTTGAGTCTAATATTTAAGCTTTTGAACTCTTTTAAATTGATTTTTATTTATTATAAAATAGAAGTTTAGTTTCTTTCTTCTGCATAAGGATATCCATTTTTCCCACACCATTTATGGAAAAGACTTTGATTCTCAATGCACATTCTCGTAACAAATTGATTTTCCAATTTGTAAATCACTTGTTTGTAAATACATGGAGATTTCCCTGGATTTTCTATTATGCCCCAATAGTCTCTTTGTTTTTATTTCAATACCATGCTACTTTTGTCACGATAGCTTTGTAGTGTACTTTGAGATAAGGTATTACAATGCCTCTAACTTTGTGTTTTCTAGTCAAGATTTCTTCTAAGGTGCACTAGTCATCTTTTCTGTTTTCAAACAAATGTTGAAAAAAATCAATATTTTTTTCTGTGAAGAATACCACAGGTATTTTGTTAGTAATTTCTTTGAATGTGTAAGTCATTTTGGGTAGTATGGATATTTCACAACACTAATTCTTTGGGTCCTTCAGAATAAGATGTCTTCCCATTTTTTTTTGTTCTCTTCATTTTAGTAGTGTTCTAAAATTTTAATTGCAGATGTCACTCATTTCATTCCTCCATATCTTTAATGATTGTGAATGGAATTGCTTTCTTGATTTCTTTCTTAGTGATATCATTATTGGAGCATTAAAATGCTGCTAGTTTCTGTATGCTGCAAACTTATTAGATTTGCTTTTCAATTCTAACACTACATGGCTCATTTTACATGAATATATTTTTATAATAAATCTATGTCTAGTACAAGTTTAAGAGTGATATGAAAATTAGGTGTGTTTGCCTGGGAAAAAAAGATGCTAGGAAATGAACTGAGCAATGGAGGGGCTGAGAGCAGGGCCAACATGCCAAGTTCATGAACTCCATAGCATCTGGTTGTACAAAGGCAAGCACTCCTCAAAGTTGGCTACAGGGGTATACAAAGAATGCCAACAAACAGAATGAAATCTAAAGCACTGCCTACCTCACAATTTGCCTATGAATCATCTTTTTAAAAGAACATACATTTTAAAAAGTTGCATTATTTTTACTGCATTCCTAAAGCAAGGACTACTATGTTTCCCTGCTCTCCATCCCACCTCCTCTCTCTGAATATACACAATTGTTTTCTGTAAGTTCATAAAACAGAAAAAGCTATGTAGTTAGCAAAGATATTTTGTAGCTTATATATTGGCAGAGGCTACCAGGAATTTTAAAACAAGCAAAACTAAAATGATAAAAAATACTTGTCTTATTAAGTTAAAGCTCTGGATATAACATTTACTACTTTACATGAGCTGTTGTATAATATAACTTAATTGATTTCTATCTTAAGAAAGCTCATTGAACTAGTACTTCCTTCCTTCTCATTAAAAGTATCAAAACTGAAGTTCAGGCAGGTCAAGTCTATCGTCCCAATGTGACACTGTATACACAGATAGTATTCAAACCCATCTGTTGGATTCCATATTATTTTTGTTAACAACTAAATCACTCAAAAACCTGTTAGAAAATTTTCGTACTAATTATTGGGAGCTCAGAAACCCAATAAAGCTAATTTTTAAATCCTTTAAGTGAATAATTAAATACGTATCTTTTATAAATGGTCAGTGTATTACTTCTTGATTTCTGAAAACCTATTTCAAAAATCAAAAAGCAACACTCCAGTAGCATACGTGAATATTTAGGGCTCTCTCTGTTAAGGAGAAGAGCACATTTTTCTACTGTCAAGATGAAGCTGAAAAGGAAAGACAGGAAAGAGAAGTTTGATTTGGGTTTTGTTTATCTCAGGAGTTCTCTGACAATCTACGGCACTGCTGTTTTATGCAGTGAGACTTTGCAGATCATGTCAAGACAGCTCACAGCCGACTCATTTTTTATTTAGGAAATATGAGCTCAATGACTTCAATGTCTGAGGTTTCCTTTGAATCCAATTTTGTAACATGTTCGCTTTGGTTTCATTTCATTTGGAATTTGGCAGCAGAGGAACTGTGAATGAAGACTCCCCTTGTACATGTACTTTTCTCCGAACACAGGAGAGACATAGTATGAATTAATTATAACTCCACCTGAAACCAGTAACTTAGTGACTGGCACATGCATTTGCCTTAATATATTTTATTACAACTTTGTATATTATGATATTATTTTCTCTGCTTTTTGCCACTTATGGAGCTTTATAAATGTTATATTGAAGTAGTTTGTTTTTTACATGTGATAAGTTTATCTTATGCCAATGGTATCTTTTTTCAAGTGAATATACAAAGATACAAACTTCACAGAGCCAGCCTACCTTAAACTCTAAGATTAGATTTTTTTTATTTTTCTCACTGTACATTTCCTGTATTCATTCAATGAATGATAAACACAGAGTATCCATAGTAATCATAGAGTATCTATATTATTCTGCTAAATAGATTCATTTTAAAATGTCCACACTTAGGTTGAATATTCTAAATAAATTATATGTGAGTAGCAGTGCTCTTAGGACATTAACAAGCCTATCTCCTATTTTATTGAGAACTTCAAGTCTGCTTTTAAATCCAATGAACCCTACTGTAAATTGTTTTTCAGAAATACAGTAATGGATAAGAAATGGGCCTGAGATAGTTGGTATCATTGATCACAACTTGTCATGCTCCTAAGCTATATGGGTGAAATCCTACCTGTCAGAGGGTATTTTCTTATTGTAGTTGATGTAGTTCTCTCACTGTAGTTCTCAAGGTCTGAATGCTTGATGGAGAAGTTTTTATTTCTCTCTTCAAAGGTAAGAAGAATCCTTTCCTAAGTGCTACATTATGGTAAGCAGGAAAAGCAAAGATTTTAGAAATGAGTAATTAAGCTCTGTCATTATTTGACAATGTAGCTATAATAACAGGTCAATGTATTCATGCTGTCACTGATTTAGGGCTATTTATTATTCTATGAACCTGAATATACAGAAAGCAATGCAAATATGATACAGAAAAATATAAAGATATATTTCATATTGTATTCAGTTTTGGACTGGAATAGTGAGCAAATTGCATTATTCATAATTCCCATTGCGTTATTTAAAATGTCAATATAAATTCTGCATCTTTCCTATGATGAAATTTTGAAATAAAATTTTATCAAGCATTTTCACTATAGGATTAGTACTGTCAGAGGAAAAGAATCCCTAGGATTTAGAAACAGAATCAGTGTCCACCAAGTTTAGAAAGACAAAAGTCAATTGGGAGATCAGATATATGGCAATTCCATAAATTTATACACTTCCTATCACATGGATAACAGAAAACTGAAACTGACATGTGACAATGGATTATTGGACATAATATCTACATTTTCACTTACCTGTTATAGATAACTCATGAATAATTTGTTAAATATGCAATGAAATCACTGCACTACATACATACAATGCAACATAATTACTATATATTTTATAGTAATAATGAAACAAAGAAAATAAAAAACAAAGAAATTCTTTCAGCCTAATGTTAATTTTTAATAGTAATGCATCAAATACTATGTATTACTGGTGGCAAAGAGTGTATAGATACATTTATCCATCATCTTGGGATATTTCAGCATCCTACATCATTGGACCTAAAGAAAGTTAATGAACTTTTTAAAATTTATTTCCCACTTCCTGCTACATATTTTTTTATCAAGGCTTTTGAGGACAGGCCAGGGATATAGCTGAGCAGCACAAGCTCCTGCCTAGAAAGGTCAAGGTCCTGAGTTTGATTCTCAGTACCAGAAAAAATATATATATTTGTATGGAGTAACTACTTCCTATTTACCAGGAAAAAATAGACTGGAACAGATGAACAAAAGACAACCAAAATCTCTGGAGTATAGATAATGACAGTCCCTGCGGACAAATACTCTATAAAAATTGATGTGTTCCTACAGTAGGAGAGTAAACACTTCAATACATTCCAATTTGCTCTTTATTAATAGGTATAGAGAAAATAACATTAGCCAGATCAGCAGTAGCATACAGCATGCCAAAGGATATGTTGGTTTGTTCTATCACTGATAACATCTGGAATAGCAGCTGTAATTATAGTTACCACCTGATGAAGTTTAAGAAAATTCAGTTATTCTTCAAAACCTATCTATCTTCTTCAGTGAGGTAGTCTAATTGAAAGAAAACACAAGAGTAACTAATATTCTTACATCATTCAGAGCCTCAATGCTGTTACTAACTACCAGAATTCAATACTGCTTTTAGTTTCACAATAAGTAGAGATAGCATTAGTTGCTTCAACTTGTTCTTTCCTATGCAAATAGCTTTCACTCCTGTATCAGTCGGATTTTACTAGAAGAACAGATGTAGCACAAGATGTACAGATGTACATGAAATTACTAAATTGGCTTACAACAGTCAGCCACAGAGTCAGATGAGGAAGAGTGCAGAGGGTGTCTACACACCAGAGACTGACTGATTCGGTCCAAGATCTGAATCTCACTGCATTGTTCTGTGCAAGTCCACATCAAGAGGCTGATGGGTCTGCAAAAGAAGACTGATGAGTCTACACTAGAAGACTGAAGGTTCCAAAGGGGAAGCCATAGAGTCTGTACCAGAAGCCAGGAGATGAGGTCCAAGCTTATTGTAAGTATTGAAGCACCTCCAAGGAAACTGAATGTTCCGCCTTTCCTCAGTTCTCTTTTATACCCTTTTAAGTGATGAGTCACTCTAGGATAAGGCCTCCACACCCTAGGGTAGGGCCTCCACACCCTAGAGTAGGGCCTCCACACCCTAGGGTAGGGCTTCCACAC
>NW_004524580.1:15888256-15893256 GCF_000260255.1 Octodon degus
CTAGGGTAGGGCCTCCACACCCTAGGGTAGGGCCTCCACACCCTAGGGTGTCAAACTGCTGAGAGGATTTAGTTAAGCTTTTAACTTCTCAAGTTGACACAGTCAATCAACCACTACAACTCTATATGTCAGGAAATACTGGAAATTCTATTTTCTGAGTATGATTGCTTTTGACTATGAAAAGTCATAAATAAGAACACATAACTTTGGCTCTGCTTTCCTTTCTGGTAACCAACTTTCTCCATTGCCTCTATCCCCTGAGCTCCTATCTGGTTCTTGATTCTATGAGATACCACAGTCTCCATTTAATTGAGAAAGAGCATTCAATACAGTGGTCCCCACTGTCATTATCTGTGTACAATCAATGCCATTACAAAGCTTACCTCAAGGAGAGTAAACATCTGAAAACAGGAATTAAAGAATCAAAAGATACAATTTAACAATTCCTTGTGCAGGTAAATGAGAAAATCTTGCAGTGATATATACAAAAACCTAACAAATCTTACTAGACAAAGAGCCCAAAGTGCAAGTGAATAGAAATGCTTCAAATCTGCAACTTTCTGTGGTTGCCTTCTCTGTGAGTTTATAAGGAGGCTTGTTATCATGGGTCTAAGTGGTGTGGAAGAAGAGAATATGGCACTGGGAAGATCTGGACAAGGAATTGAAAAGCAAAGTACACAGTGAATTACCTGCATCATCCTTATAATCTCTATTCCACAGTGATCTCCAAACCATAGCAGCTATAGCTTCACTTATTCCCCTTAAATATTATACAACTTTACTTTTAGCCAATATTAAACAATAGTGGACAGTGAGTTCAGAATTTTACTGTAAGGTAAAAATTGTGCTAAATCTTTTATACTTAATATTAATTTAATCTTTATAACAACTCTTTGAAATAAGTGCTGCACTTATCAATATTTTCATTTAAAAAGTATCAAGACTGTGAAATGATAAGAAAATTATCCATAATTCCACAACTAGCATCAAGCTTAGGAATGGAGAGTATGTACCCTCCTTCCTTCCAATCTTGTCATCTACCTTTGCTCACATCCTTGATCTCACTACTGTTAGAACTCTAAGTTTATGCAAACAGGAGAATATTTGTGGGAATTTTTTTTTTTTTTTTTTTTTTTGGTGATACCAAAGATCAAACTTAAGACCTTGCACTTGCCAGGAAAGCACTTATTCCGCTGAGCTATCTCCCCATGAGGAGAAAATTCCTCCCCATGAGGAATTTTCATGTCTTGCAAATCAGTACTGTTTCCCATGCTTCAGAGAACAAAGAAGCTTCACAGATTACTGTGCAACCTTTACAGAGGGAATTAGAAATACCTAGATGATAATTCTGACGGAACTCTGCAAATGATATAAGTACTCAGGCTGTACTAGAGTTGAATTTTCAAAGAATTGATGTGTATTTCACACCTGATTTTATATACAAACATTCATCTTGGCTACTTTAGCCAGAACTCAAAAATGAATCCTTATTTACTCTTGTCCCATCAAACAACATATACTTATAAGAATTACTCCATTCTTTGGGCGTATATTGGTATGCAAGTATTTCATTGAATTCATGACCTTGCTAATATCCCAAGCTAAACTGATACTGGTCCTAGATCTCCCCTGTTTAAAGACAATCAGGAACGAAAATATCTTATATCATGGTTGGGTTGATTATATTATTGGTTCCGAATTCCACTTTTTTCCCTCTGTCCTCAGCAGTTTTCCTGTAGACCCAATATGCTTTTCTATTACATTTAAGGGTAGGTCATTACAACCTGCTTTGACCCATGGGATCTAAGTAGAAATGATAGTGGGCAGTTATAAGCAGACAGTTGGTCTTGTCCTACAGTGTGAAATAGAGGTACCCTGCCTGACTTTCTGAGCTAAGCGAAGGTGGGAAATAGGCGTTTATGTTGATTATTGTGAAATATTGCAAAATAAATACCAGTCTCTCTAGGAGTGTGGAAGTACAGAGTCATCTTTCTAATAGAGGGCAAAAACTTATAACTATGTTTATGTTAATGTTAACATGGTATCAAGTTCATGTTCACAATATTCAGGGTTATACATTCAATAATAAAGGCACAAAACAGAAGAAAAACTGTTTTCTTTCCAAATGTAATGGTAACCACTAAGCTAAATCTCTAGGTAGACAGTATATAATATCAAATCATACTAAAGGGAAATTTCCCAATATTAAATATTTTTATTACTGAATGAAGGCAAACACTAAATGACAATCTCAAAAAGTCAGGTAGAGGATTAGCAAAGTAAAGCCAAGAAATAGAAGAGATAGTAAATACTAATAAACTGCAAAATAACCAAAAACCAGATTTTTATGTTAAAAACTCATAAACTTCTGAGTCTCATTGAGATGCAGGGAAATATAAATACGTAAAAAGTCTAACATATATAAGAGGGAAATATAAATAAATAAAACTAAGGATGAGGCTAGGAAGATAGCTCAGTAGTCTAAGCACCTGACAGACAAGCATAAGGACTTAGGTTTGATGCATGGTACCACATCCTTTGCAAGCCCCCGAAGCAAAGAGCACCAAGCCAGCCACTAAAACTGGGTTTGGTGGCACACACCTGAAGTCTCAGAGCTGGAGAGGCTGAGACAGGAGGAACACTACGAGTCAGAGTTGTGTAGTGAGACCTTGTATGTATCAAACAAATAAATAAATATTTTTAAAATAACAATAAAATAAACTTAAGGATGATAGAACATAAAATTGCATGTGAAATTATGAAAAGATACATTCTGACAGAAAGCAAAATTGAGGCATTAATTATTTTTTTTGGTGGAACCAGAGGTATTAATTAAATAATTCCTGCTTTTAAACAAGAAACATACTTTGGCAAACAAATCTCTAAAAGCATTTTCTCAACAAGAAACAGTATATTCTAAGTGAATCTGCAAAACAATAATTAACAGTAAGACTCTTGAAAAATTCCCACTAAAATAAGAAGCAGTCGAATTTTACCCAATATCACCATCACTGTAATTTAACGTTTCACTGCAGATCTTAAAATAAGGCTGGAATAACTGGAAAACTGTACTGTGCACCCAAATGAGGAGAAAAGATGCCAAGAATCTTCTCTAATTACTCAGGAGGCTTAATGCTATTTAAGCCACATTCCAAAGTGATTGCATCTAGAAACGGACAGAATGATTCCAAGTCTATAAAAAAAAAAATGAATGGATGAAAATATCCAAGAAAAATTTTTAAAATAAGTAAGAAGCTTTTCTTTGATATATACTAAAGATAATTAGAGTCTCAAAACCTCTAAGATTATTATGCAAGAATGAAAAGAATAATAAGCAAAGAGATAAGCAAACTGGAATAAGCAAACTGGCATGAATTATCAAGAAGCAAATTTTCTTGATGAGGTCAAAAAATTGAAATGTCATCAGAAGTCTACTAGGAAATGGGAGGACAGAGAGATAGAGGGAATAGCCAGTAAATACTAAGAAAAATTAGAGGCACTAGGAGATAGCTCAGCGGCATAAGCATTACTTGGCAAGTATAAGGTCCTGAGTTGGATGCCTGGTACAAAAAAAAAAAATTAAATGCTTTTCTGATTTAAAAAAATCATATGTTCACCTAACATTATACAAAACATTAATTCCAAAATAATGGATGTATTAACTAAAACTAAAATAATTAAAACAAAGTACTTTGGTAAATATTCTTACAGATTTCAAAATAGGAAAATGCCTTTTCTAGTCAGTGCTTTAATTTTCTTTAACCTTAGAAATTTAGAAATATAAAAGGATCAGTAGGACTTGAACCAATTGCTGTGCATCCCTTATCCAGCTCTACTATTTTGCATTCTACAGCCTTCCATTGCCTTGATAACCCAGGTTGTGTAGGTAAAACTATACATTTAATTTAAAAACCTATATATTCAATATGGAAACTTAATAAAAACAGAAACAGAAATATATTCAATTGGAAAAAATATATATTCAATTGGAATATTTTTTTCAGAATTTAAAAACGCTACTGAAGACATCCTGTAACAATTAATTAGAGAAAGGCACAATTATTATACTGCACACATAGAACTAAAAACTCAACAAAAACAAAACATTATAACTTTGTTGAGTAAATAAGAAAACAACTACAAATTCAAAACAGAGAGTGGAAAAAATCATGTCAAAAATAGTACACTCAGGAGCAATCTGAGGACAGATACAGCATTCCAGACTCAACGGATAATTGATCACGGATAGAGAGTGCTCATTTACTTGTATTTGGGAACACTCAGCTTAGAGAAATGGTGTGTATTTAACCTTCTATGGTCGTAGAGCTGAGAAAGAGATCCGGGAAGGAGAGAGAAGAGTGGTGTTCTTCAGGACAGTGCACTAAGAAATAAAAGGAATGAGGTTGAAAAGACAACGTGATCAGTTTGCAATAGACAAGACCATGTATTTTGGAAACAGAGAATCACCTCAAAACTACTATAGAGAAACAATGTGGAAAACGTCAACAAGGAGACTGATTTCAAAATCATAATATAAAAGCAATAATTTTTTCAATATGTAACACATGAGTTAGAAAATGTAACAGATAAACAGATCTCATTTTCAATAGGAAGATGAAACATTTGGGGAGAAAAATCAGCAAAAACTTTTAGGATACGTTTGGTGAAAAACTATAGGAGCACATTAAAAAGTCTTTTAAAAAATCAAAAACACCTAAGTTATTTATGGAAACCAAAATTTCACACTGTGAAGAGGTTCAAACTATCAATTAACCTATGGAACCAACATAATCAGAAACTAACATATGAAAATAAAATATTAATTTTGCATGGCATAACAAATAATGCAGAACTACTCAAAAAAATAAGAAAATTGAGAGGAGTCCTACAGAATACTAAAATGTTACATAGTTACATAAAAAGAGCAGCTTCTGCAAGTGAAATAATATGCCCATGACTTTTCCAAATCAAATGGAAATTATACCCAGGATAATATTAAC
>NW_004524580.1:15894710-15897048 GCF_000260255.1 Octodon degus
ATAATAATAATGCATGATTTGGAAGATATGCAGTATGATCCCATGTTGAAATGCAAATTGATGTACATCTATGACAACTGATGAAGAAAGAAATGTATAGAGTACATCTATAGAGGCGATCATCGTTAGCAGTGGAAAACACTGGGTGATAGAGTTAGGTGCCACTTCAATATTCTTTATATAACTCTATATTTTCTAATTGTCCTATGATTGTAAATCACTGCTTTATAATATGCAATTTTTATTATATGAAAGTTATAATATTATGAGAAAGCCTATTTTCATTTTTATTTGGTGCTTCAAATATGAAAAGAAATTATTTGGGGTATTATCAAAATCATTTGGAAAAACATTCAGGAACCAACAGCTCTAGAAATTTCATAGTTATTGAATTTTCCTATTAAAGTGGAAGCTCACTGTATAAGGCCCAGCAGTTAGCCTCACATTAAAGACTAACAGTCCATAAGGTTGTCATCATTATTTTTAAAGCATGTATTTACCCACCAAAAGAAAAATATCTTATTCTTTAAGAAATAATTTTGAAAGTTTATCTTTTAATTTATGTAATCATGTTAGTGTATACATTTTATAAATAACTATTTTCCTAGCTGAATTTTATCTTTTTTACCATATAGAAAAAAATGGAAGAATTTTTTTTTTTTTAATTCTAAGGTTTAGGACCAGGGAGATAGCTCAGGAGAATAAGCACCTGCCTGGCAAGTGCGAGGTCCTAAGTTCAATCCCTGGTACCTTATATTTTAAGGTATATTAAATACTGTTAACATAACATTTAAATAGTGATGTAAACATACAGCAGAGAAAATATTTCCATATGGCATGCATAAACATCCTGGTTATATTATTCCCTTGAGCTCTTGAGCTGTAATATTTGAATACTGAGTGAATATTCTACATCATTTCCCAGTTACTCATTTTTCATTTGTTATACTTTTTTATTTTTTTATTTTAAATCCTAGGAGGATTCCATAACAACATTTTGTATCAGGCATTATTCTCATTCACTATTAAAACTGAATATCCTAGGTTACAGGTAGAGCATTGCATATTTTATACCTTTGAAGTTAGAAAATTGGTTTTTAAGAAAAGTCAAATATTCATAGGTACTTTACATATGTGTGCTTGTGTTTGTGTGTCTGTATATACACACATAGTACGTGTCAGCAGACACACACATAGAAGACAGATTGATTAGACAGACAGATAAATAGACATGCACACCAGAGATCACAAGATTTGTCTCTAAAAAACTAAATTGAAGCAAAGTGAAAATGATAGAAAAAAACATGATTGGCTTAAAAGAATAAGGTGAAAATCTTCAGGCAAAACAAGTCAGGCTGTTTGTTTTCCCGCTCCCCTTTCATTTCTTGACAGCTCTATGTTAACATAGTATTGCACATGTGTTTAGCAGAAGGTTAATCTTTGGAGATACTAATAATGAAAACAATTGATATGGTCTAAATATTTTAGGAAATGTCATAAGACATTCGTTTCTGTGAGAGTCACAGAGTATATTAGAATATTAAAGGTTTGGTAAATTCCTGTTCAATTTTTCTCATATCTGTTCTATTAATAGTATTTTTCCTCTAATTCATTTTTTAATTGCAACTCTCCTATATTTTATGCTTCCATTTGCTCTTTCATCCCTTTTATTTACTTATCCATTGATATTAATTTAAAACACTGACTATATTTATCTAATTTATTTTCCTTTCCTCTTTGTTCCTGGTGGTCATTGTCAGTATATTATGTAGTTGGTCTTGAATTTATTTCTTATACTAAATTCCCAAAGAGACAGAAATCACATTTGTTCTTTTTACTATAATATGCTCAGAATCTAGCATATGAACAAACCATACTTGTTGAATGAATAAGTGGTTAATGCTGGCAATAGCTATTTTGTTTGGGGGACTGTTGAATGTGTTTAGAAAGAATATACTATAAATATTTCATAGCTGAGTGAAGTTTCTAATGTAAACACCTTCGTTGTTCAGGAGGCTGGCATTTTTATGATTGAATGATAATCTGCTCATAAGTATCATAATTTTGTCAAAGAAGGTAACATAGTTGTCTATTTTTTCTTTTTTACTTTTATTAATATGTGTTTACAGTACATAATGATTACATTCACTGAAGGGATTCAATATACGTACATAACAAATTTAAATTCCCTTCACCCCTCCACTTCTTTTTATACATCAAGTAAGACCCCCATTTATTTATCTTATAAGACTTCATAAAGTTAATTACCCTTAATGCAGATTGAAAACCAGACAAAATAATGTATAAAATATGTAAGAAACTTTAATAAGCAAAGATG
>NW_004524580.1:15897148-15913022 GCF_000260255.1 Octodon degus
GCACATGTGTTTAGCAGAAGGTTAATCTTTGGAGATACTAATAATGAAAACAATTGATATGGTCTAAATATTTTAGGAAATGTCATAAGACATTCGTTTCTGTAAGAGTCACAGAGTATATTAGAATATTAAAGGTTTGGTAAATTCCTGTTCAATTTTTCTCATATCTGTTCTATTAATAGTATTTTTCCTCTAATTCTTTTTTTAATTGCAACTCTCCGATATTTTATGCTTCCATTTGCTCTTTCATCCCTTTTATTTACTTATCCATTGATATTAATTTAAAACACTGACTATATTTATCAAATTCATTTTCCTTTCCTCTTTGTTCCTGGTGGTCATTGTCAGTATATTATGTAGTTGGTCTTGAATTTATTTCTTATACTAAATTCCCAAAGAGATAGAAATCACATTTGTTCTTTTTACTATAATATGCTCATAATCTGGCATATGAACAAATCATACTTGTTGAATGAATAAGTGGTTAATGCTGGCAACAGCTATTTTGTTTGGGGGACTGTTGAATGTGTTTAGAAAGAATATACTATAAATACTTCATAGCTGAGTGAAGTTGCTAATGTAAACACCTTCGTTGTTCAGTAGGCTGGCATTTTTATGATTGAATGATAATCTGCTCATAAGTATCATGATTTTGTCAAAGAAGGTAACATAGTTGTCTATTTTTTTCTTTTTTACTTTTATTAATACGTGTTTACAGTACATAATGATTACATTCACTGAAGGGATTCAGTATATGTACATAACAAATTTAAATTCCCTTCACTCCTCTACTTCTTTTTATACATCAAGTAAGACCTCCATTTATTTATCTCATAAGACTTCATAAAGTTAATTACCCTCAATGCAGATTGAAAACCAGACAAATAGACCAACTAACGTATAAAATATGTAAGAAACTTTAATAAGTGAAGATGCACTTTTTTTTTTTTTTGGTGGAACCAGGGATTGAACTCAGGCCCTTGCGCTTGCCACGGAAGCACTTATTCCACTGAGCCATCTCCCCAGCCCTGAAGATGCACTTTTAGATATACTGTTGTCTAGTTTTACTACATCCATGAATATCGACATGGATCAGGCATTTCTTAAGAATTAGTGGTAAGAAGAGTAAAAATGTCCTAACTGCTTATGTGTAAACAAAAAATCTTTTGCTTTTTAATTAAAAGTATATGACACAACACACAAAAAATTTCAAAGTTAAATTTAAATCTA
Organism: Octodon degus; assembly: GCF_000260255.1. Lineage (NCBI taxonomy): Eukaryota > Metazoa > Chordata > Mammalia > Rodentia > Octodontidae > Octodon > Octodon degus. The sequence goes on from NW_004524580.1 coordinate 15,898,379, forward strand.
TTGATGTTGAGATGAGAAATGTATGATTATTAAGCAATGTTAAGTGCTCATTTTATTAGAAATAATAAATTGTATAAAAAGTATTTCCTAAAGATTCATTATATCTAATTGCAATACAACACACTAGAAATTTGAAACACACAGAAGAACAATACAACTAAAATCCTTCAAGAAATGCATCACTGCATCTCAAAACTATTAAAAATTTATTATAGCCTGATAGGTTGATTCATTTGGGTAATCAATAATTAATCACTCTGAAAGCTTCAGAGCCTTTATAAATATCAAAGACTTTTAATAATTGCTTCACAAATCCTAAGTAGCAAAGAATGCACACACTTCATGCATCATGGGAAATGAATACAGTTAAAAAGATGAGTACTTTAAAATGGATAGACTAAATCCCAACTGTTCATATTTTGATATGCTTTCTGTTATAAAACATATCAGTATAATGACAGGAAGGTAAAAATAATGCCATCCCTAGGCATCAATGGAACATATGCACAAGCAGTAATGCCAACAGAGCAAGCCCACTGCTATTTCCTCCTTTAAAAATATTAACTACATTTCCAACACACAATTAGTCTGCAAAGGAGGAAAAATAACCTAAACATTTGAAATTCACAAATTATCATCTAGCTATTTTCATTAACTCTATTCTCCACCTATGTTAGAAATGTTGAAATCATAGTGATTTTCCCCTTCTATGAAGAGGAATCTTCCAGCTATGATAACAATAACTTTGAACATAATAATTGATATCTGTTTTATATATATATCTATGTGTAGATATTCTATGTGTGATATTCTATGTAAAGAACTTTACCTACAAAATTTCATTTAATTTACTTAACAAAAGTTTATGATACTACTGTAGGAAATACCCACCATACTATAATTAGTGATGCACAGAATTTGCCAAGAAATATGTAAAGTTGCACTTTTCCAAATGTAAGTAAATGACTGGGTGAGGTTAGAAAGGATTTCAAGGTGGGAGATGGGTCGTGTTGCACAATGTATTCATACTGCTCTCAGTTACAACTTGGTATCCCTGGTGACAACTCTCAACTCGGACAGCTGTCTGACAACCCTGGCCAGCCCATAGGCATAAGCTCCAACAATCTTTCCATGTCATTTTTGCCAATCAGATATGGGATATTGATGTAGGAAAATCCTAAGCACTTGGTAAATCGCCTTCATTCTCTCCTGTTCTCTGAATACAGCTAGCTGCCTGTGTCTCACTTGCTTGCCCTTCTGTTCCCATTCAGTGAGGGGGAGCAGACAGAGGAGAGAGTGCCACGCCAACGGCATGACCTGAGTGTGTGTGATCAGGCATTACAATATTATGAAGCCTCTTTTAAGGAAAATGAAATGACAGCTTCAAAAAGTTAATTCACTTGCTCAAAATACTCAGCAAGAAAGTAAAAGCTGGGAGTTATTCCCAGAACTTTGCAATTAATAGAAATCAATACTAGTCAAGCTATGGACACACAAGAGAAGAAAAATCATTTATTGTAAGAACTCGGGTATTATCTCTTGACACTCACAGTCAGAACACAGGAAAAAGTTAGAATCGGAGAGCAGAGTCACAGCAGGCGCCAAAGCACCACCTTCCACACAGCACACCTCTGCTGCCCCTCCATGTGCGCTTTAGCTGTTGCTTTTATGGACCAGCTTTGCTTCCATTTCCTGTGACAGAAAACGTGATCATCAGCTTCTAATATTATTTCTTACATTTAAAACATCAGACAGAATAAAACTGGAATCTTCATGAAAGAATTTATAGATCATCTCTCAGTTCCAAGTTCTTTTCTGTGTGCTGGAGACACAGAATAAATAAGATAATGATTCTCACTTTGAGAAAGCTACAGTGTAAAAGACAATGAATATGCATGAGCAAATAATGCCTACATAATACGAATAGCACTAAAATAAAGTGCTTACTAAATGTTCCCTCACTTTGCCCGATAATCAATATACCCCTTAGGCAGCCTGAACATACAAATCTGATCATGGAACTTTCCTTCTTAAAACTTCTATAAATGTCTTGTTACTTTACATAAAGTTCAAATTCATTAACACAGCCTAAACTTTTGGCAAGAAGCGGCTTTTTTAAAAAAAAATTTTTATTTATTTGAGAGAGAGAGAGAGAGAGAGAGAGAGAGAGAGAGAGAGAGAGAGAGAGTGGTGTGTGTGTGTGTGGCCAGCTCAGCCCACCAGGGGGCGGGCTGGCTGGCATGTAGTGCTGGGGGATTGAACCGTGGTCCCTGTGCTTTGCTGAACTTGTTCTAAGTAGGTGCTTTAGACCACTGAGCCATCTCTCCAGCCCAAGAAGCGGCTTTACTTGTATTTCCCATTCTGTTTCCATCCGTGCCCTCCCTCGTTTCTGCCATGCACCAGTCAAATTTTGGTGGTAGGAGACCTTTGGGCTTATTCAATGCCCAGTGTGTGCATGTAGGCAAAATGTCACCGCTGAGTTCATTAATTTGTACAATTGATGTGTGTTAACAACAATAATTTAAAAAAGAAAATGTTACAAATACTTTGTTCCTAATAATGTTACTTAAAGGAAGATGGGAATCCTACGTTTCCCTTAAATCATTTCACTTAAAATGTCACCTCCTCACAAGAAGCCCCCTAGAAACACGTACAACAAAGACGCCCTCCCTTTAGTTGCCATGCACTCAAGGATCTTTCTCATCACACTGGCCATTAACATGTGTCTATCTGTGACCCCTAGAGAGGACCTATTCAACAGTGTCAAAATCTTGTGTTGTTTTCAACAGCTCTGCTCTGGAGAGTCCTGCAGCAGCCGGTTTCCGTTGGAGGCATTCCATGCAACATTTAGTGGAGAGTGAATGAGTAAACATAGTTTCTACAGGATGGGTACAGAATATTGCCCTTATGCAATCTGAAAGATCCATAGAAAACTCCTGTTAGCTTCATTCTTCACATTTCACAACGTCGGATGGCTCCAAAACTGTAGTTCCTAGACCTCGTCAGCCTCAAAATCCAAATGCCTGTTTGACAAATTCTAGTCTTAAGTTTCCTGTGCGAAATGTGATTCCAAACTGAACTCAATAATCACCCTCCTCTCTCTCTCTCTCTCAAATTCTGACCAGCAATGGTCAGCCATACTTCTATGATCTATTCCGTGAATTTTTATGGGTACAAACTAAGATTGGACTCTTTTATTATTGGTCTGTTTTGGTGCTGGTGATTGAACCCAGGACAGCTGCACGTGCTAAGCGTACACTTCCTCACCTTGACCCAACACCAGTCCCTGGGTCAGCTCTTAAATAGGCAGAAATCCACCAAATCCTGTTGGCTCAGATGGACAAAACATGCACCACGACAGCATTCTTCTGCCTCTTTCTGTATGCCAATGAGTCTTCTGCTCCGTAATATGGATGTTCATTTCTTCCCAGTCAATTTCATCTTGTTGGTCTCAACATTCTGAGCCATCAAGAAGATAAAATTCTTGAATTGTTGAATCTTCATTCAAGGTGCCATCCATATTAGTTATCTCACACGGGCTTTTGGCAGCCATGGTCTTTAGTAGCATAGATTCTGTATGCTCCACGTTAATATTTAAATACACGTGGTAAATCAATATTTTGTTATTATTAAACCTACTAGGCTAGCTTCAAGTTATTCTTAGATTTCACCACTGTATTTACTTTTTCTGCCACTTATACTTCTATGAAAATAAGAGATTTTGTCATAATCTTCACATATTATAGGCTTCAATCTTTTAAATGATGTTTTCTCTAGCTTTTTCATGGTAGAGATTTTGTGATTTATAGAAATGATAAGAGAAAAACTGCAGAATGTTATTGAAGGGCACAAATGACAATCTATTTTACAACTTAGAGGATGTGTTTCTTACATGTAACTATTAAAAGAAAACTCAACTACATTTTGTCCAAAAAAACTATTTATCTTGAATGTTGACGTTTCAAATTTAAATGTTAATTTTAATACATTCACACATTTTTCTGTGCCAATGAAAACATAGATATTTAAGCAAAATATAGAGAAATAAGTTATTTGAATCACAAGTAACTAGTTTATTGATTTTTATTATAAAAAAAGAAATCCTGAGGTAAGTGCATAATTTCTTGAAAAAATACCACTTGCCACATCTGACAATAAGTGATAGACTGAAAAGAAAGTTTCCATACAAAAGGAAATTTTTACAACCATTAAAGTGATACTCCACCCAACTCCTAAAAATGTAAATCTTAGATGGGGTCATAAGAAAAAATATCATGTAATTTAATCTATTTTAGAGCACAAAGAAGAAAAGAATGCAATGTTTTCCTAAACTATAGTAGAAATCAATTTCTATTACATATGGAAAGAAAGCCATTCAGAATTAATAACTGGAAAAATAACTGCAATTAAAAATGCTGAAAATGCCCAGGAATATTTTTTAAAGGTTATGCCAGTGTGGAGGCTGGAGAGATGGCTCAGTAGAATAAGCGCTTGCCTGGCAAGTGCAGGGGCCTGAGTTCAATCCCTGATGTCGCAAAAAAAAAAAAAAAAAAAAAAAAAAGATTATACCAGTGTGATAAATTCACATGTATTTCATTGGTTTATAAGAACATAGATCTATTCCTCATTCATATTCTGCACCTTGAGAGACTTACCTCATGTTTCAACTTTTTTTCATCCTGGGATACAGATTGAAGGATGGCGACTATGTTGATCTTGTGATAGAGGAAAAAGGATGACGGTCCCTAAAGTTTCAGCCAAGTATTTGTCATCACTCTCTGCATGAAATAAGAAATAAGGCCAAAATCAACAGAATGAAAGATTATAATACTTCATATGATGGCTACTGAGTAACCAGCACCACATATCTATCACTTGCATCTATTGTAACTAAAAATAAAACCCGATTTTAAAAGAAGCACAGACTTGTAGCTCACTTTGAACCATGATTCAGGGCATTTAGAAAGACTATTGACAGTCCGCTCTTTTATAACCAAGAGGTGTTTTTTCTAGGTACTTAAAGATATCTAACAATAGAAAAAGCATCAATAAAATTTATATGAGAAATATATCTAAAACAAAAAAATGATCAACTCTTTAGATTCAGAAAAGCTATTGAACAAATATTTAATATGCAATTTTTATCTTTAAGGATAAGTATCCCATCAAAATAAGAACTTACAGATACAAGAACATACCTGCAATGTATTAAGTGGGAAAGCCCTAGAGGCACTCCAGCTAAAGTCTTTAGCGAGGTGAACAGGTGCTCTGACATTGCTGTGCTACTGTTTTCTTTTTTGGTACTGGGAATAGAACTCAAGACCATGCTTGTCAGCCAGGCGCTGCATCACTGAGCTACATCCCTAGCCTGAAATTTTTATTGATTCCCGCCCCCGGGGGCGGGGGTTAATTCAGGATCTTTCACTTGCCAGGAAGATGCTTATGCCTCTGAGTCATCTCCCCAGCCTTTGTAACATTGTTGTTTTCTACCAGAGATGTTCAATAATTCACTGACAAAAAAGAAGAAAATTAAACATATTAAAAATTAAAATTAGGGCCTGGGGAGATGACTCGGTAGAGTAAGTGCTTGCCTGGCAAGCACAAGGGCCTGAGTTCAATTCCCGGTTTCACAAAAAAAAAAAAAAAAAAAAAAAAATTAGAGGAGTTTAAACTATAACTGCAGTTAATATGCACTTGGAACCTGGAGATGAACTATAATAGTTCTGCTAAAATAAGAGAATTTCTTTGGTAGTTGTATATTTAATTAATATCAGAAAGTAATCACCTCCAAACTGTACCCAAAAAACCACTAGGAAGCAATGTTATATATATAAGAAGCAAATATTGAAAATATAATGGCAGAAAAATGATAAGGCAAATACTTAGAAATAAAAATAACAAGAAATAAATACAACCTATATGAGAAAACCTAAAAGTTCACACATGGTATGATATTTACACTGATGTGGGAAATTTTAATCTCAAAATAACATAATTCTTCTTAAATTTATAAATTTAATAAAATCACAGTAAGAAATCTATATATGGTAATGAAACTATGTAACTTAAACTTTATAAGAAAAAAATGAACAAGTAAATATAACACATGAAGACTCAAAAGGGGAGCAAAACATGGTGGGAGCCATCTTCACCTAAAGATTCAAATTTAAAGTGTCATGACACCACATGAGTGGCAAAGCAGAAAAATTAGAAATCTAGAAGAACTCCCAAAATGTGATCTGATTGCTTCCCCTTTTTTTGTGGGGCAGAGGGGCAGCTCAAATTCCGAAGTTCAGGCTATCAAGCAAAGCAGCCCAGACACCACAGGCAGGAGGTGAAGCTGTAATCCACAGCTGGAAACTCTCTTCTGCCTGATTCAGTGAAACTTTCGTAGAGCACAAAGGCTGGACTATTTTACTTGCTATGAACTGACTATGGACTTGGTCATGCCACAAAATGCCTTCACAGAAAAATTCAGATCAGCGTTTGAATAATTGATGGATATAGCCCAGGTAGTTCACACACACACACACACACACACACACACACACACACACACACACCTGTATCCCCTCACACACATTCCAAAACAGAACCAAAAAAAAGACCACCTTGGCCATTCCACAGAAGAAAAACATGTTCTAGGAAAGCTGCTATGCTAGTGTCCATAGAGCACCATATATTATGATTATTTTAAAAAGTGTAAGAATTCCCCCGTGGGGGCCAGGGATATAGCTCAGCGGCACAGTGCCTGCCTGGCAAGTGTGAGGTTGTAAGTTTGATTCCCAGTACCACCCTTTCCAAAAAATCCCTTTTTATGCCTTTCAATGTTATCATAACTTCGTTTTCCTCAGAAAAGTATGTAAGATAAAACTTCAAATGAGTCCTAAGAAAACAAAAAATGCCTTCTAGTTTAAAACAACAGACTGCCAGGCAAAGTGAAACACTCCTGTAACCCCAGCACTGGGGATACTGAGGCAGGAGGATCGCTGTGATTTTGAGGCCAGCCTGGGCTACCAAGGGAGACCCTACCTCAACTTATTTTTAGTAAGATAAGATAAGATAAATAAAACAATGACCTAAATGTACACATAAGTTCCCTTTCCTTCTGGATCCATCAAAATGACAATTGGGGATACTTAGAAAAATGACTCCAAACACCATCAAGAAAACACAAACAATTCTAGGTCCTTTAAATATAAAGACAATTAATGTAGGAAAACAGAAGTTTACAAAGCAGCAGAGCTTGAAACACAAACATCAGGTCTCAATGTTGGTCACACAACAGCAAACTGCAGCCAAGAGGCAGGGAACCAACTACACAATTCAGAGAGCTACAGTTGCTCCCAAATCCCTGGACAAGACTGGCAGTGAGAGGTGGCATTTTGCCGGCTTCTACCAAGTACCACATCTGCCAAAGCTTACTGAAACTGCAAGAAGACAAACTCCTTTTTCCTTTCCCATATGTGGATCCAATTAAAGGAACATAAAATGCATCAAAAACCTAGAACCAATGTATTCTAGAAATATGGGTCCCAGACTTTTAACTCCTTGAGGTGCAGTAAAAGCACAAGGAACAGTAGCAATAAATGCTTATCACCAAAAAGTATTTCCATAAAAGCAAAGAAATTGAGAATTGGGCCATCATCAAGGTGTTTCTCAAAGGACTGAAAACACAAGTGTGGAGATGAAGGAAGCAATGTAGAAAAGGTCCAGATCTAGAATTTGGCAGCAGTTGAGCTGGTGCACACAAGGCAGCCCACGCTTCTAGGGTAGGTATGAACAGACAGTAGGCTCAGAGCAAGCAGGTACAGAAGTCAGAGAAGAGGTACATGGACAGAAAAGACAGGGGCAGAGAGATTAACTGAAGACCTTTCCCCAAAATGCATCAGCCAGTTGCTCAGTTGTTAGGTATGAACGCAAGCTATTGACCAGCCCAGGCATTCTGACATGAGAAGATTTATTGGAGGTAGGAGCAGCAGACTTGCTCTGTAACAGACCGAGACAGCCATGAACAAAAGAAGACAGGGAATTTTATAGGGTCTTTAGGAGAGGGTGTTTGCGGGCTGGAATAGCCGAGGGACAGCTGATCTTGACAACAGATCTGACCTGGTCTGTGGGGAATTTTCAATGTGAACAAAGGAGAGTTTGTGGTTCTGCCCTTGCTCAGGTCCAAGCTACAAAGTTGGACACATTTTTTTCTGTGGTTTGGCCCCACTAAGCGTGGGGCCAAAAGGAAGTGAGCCTCAGAGTAAGGGTGAGGGTCCTGACTTATCAGCAACACTCATGTGCAGAGTTGAGGCTGAACATTCATTCCTTTCCTCTAACAAATCCAAGCACCTGTGGGAGGTCCCCTACATTGAGAACTTTCATGGATATGAACTGCTAATACTGGTGAGACCACTGACTTGGGGTGAATTGAAGAACAACTACAATAAGTTGTAGCTCCTTCCTTTGAGAGATAGGATTTCTTTTCCCAATCTTGAATCTAGAAGGGTTTTGTGGTTTACTTTGACTGATAAAATAGGGAAAAGGTGTTAGTTACTGTATAACTTTCTAAAATTCCTGTCTTCATTTCTCCTGGAAGACTTCTGACCTCAAAGAAAGGATCCCTGTGTGAATATCACATGAAGAGGTGGGCCCAGGCTTCTATAGCTTTCTAGCTCTGACATGTGATGCTTCAAACTTGGGGGGGGTTGTTTTGTTTTGCTTTCTGTTTTGTTTTTACCTCAGGCCAGCTGCCACATGAATAAGTCCATATGAGAGGGCCCAGGGAGATCAGCAGAACGTTACCAGAGGAAAACCGTCATGGCTGGTGGCCAGTGAGTCTGAGGGTATCTATATACAGCAAAGGAAAAACATTAGTAGTACTCAAAACATCCGGGTTTCTTGTACTCAGTAAAACTCAAATTTGTCAACAGATGCATCTTGCCCACAAATTCACCACTCTTTTCCTCTATCTTCTCTAGTTCATCCTCCAGTTCCACCCACACAAGGAAGTCTTTTCTAACTCCCTGTTACAACCTTAATCACTACTTCCCTCCTACACTACTTCTATATTTGATGGAGAGATTTTTGTTGCATTCATGCAATTTACTCACTACTTCAAACTGTACATTCCATATGATAGGCAACTAAATTTATAAATGGAATAATGGAATGTAAAACAAACCTACTTGAGTGAAACTGATATCATTGTTTTAAATTCATGAGGATGGAACTGCAAAAGAGAATAAAGTTGTTCTGTAAATACATATGAATACTATATACTGGGCTTTATTTTTAATTAGTCTGTAGAAAAATACAAAAGATGATTATAGGTATAAAATTAAGTGTAAATATTATTCAACTCAAAAATATAAGCTAAAAAGCCCTGTCAATAAACTTTGGAGAAAGGAGTAAGAAAAAAATGTGACCAATAACCATATTATACATAATGGGTTTAGGAGTACTGCCTAAAGCCAGGAGGAAAAGACTTTGGCTATTTACTAAAGTAATAGATTACCAAGAAGACATATTGGAAAAGAAAAAAAATAATGTCACAATCTAAGAAGTTAGTACAGGCCAAGTTGAAGCAGAAACATCAGAGGCAGGAGTACAGAGTAAATGTTCATCTCTAGAAAAAAAAAAAGGTAATGACTAGTAAAGTAAACATATTATTTCTGTTTCCAAAGACAAACACCAGAAAGACCAAGAGACAAAGAGTTGAGTTTATCTTTGAAGTATGGATCTGGGAAGAAGAGGAAGAACCTATTGTTTTTTTTTTCTTATATGACATTCTAATTTTTTATATAAATGTGATTTTCTTGTTTTTAAAAATACTACTAATAAAAGAAAAGAAAATTACTCACATGAAAAGTAAAACAATGTAAGATATTTATCTTGGGGAAAATGAAAGTTTATGGAGCCACTCACTTTTCTGGATGTTCTTCCTGTATTATAACGCTTCATAAAGTAACATCAAAGAAAGACTCTTTTATGAGCTACTAAAATTATGTAAATCACAATATGCTCGAGAATATAGGAGAAAGCGTGCTGCTCACCTACTGAACATCTGGATGGCCTTTGAGGTGTTCACATAGCGCAAGACTGAAATGAGGCAGGGAGTTTCATGTAAAACTTTCCAGTGTCCTTGCTGGTATTTTTTACCATGATCACTCTCCAGCTCTGATCCTGCAGCTCTTAAGTTATTTCACTTTGGCTTTGTGCAAACCAAAATCCAATCTCTCTGGAGACTGACTTGGAGTCAGACAGCAATCAGATCAATTTACTTCTAGCTTTGAAGGATAAAACATTTTTCTGGAGTTTTAGAAGAAATATAATTTCTTTGACTAGGCCTTCGGATGCACAATTGTCTTAGGAACTTTACAAGACTCAGTGATCTTATTCTCCTTTGCTAAGATTTTATTTCTGATTTTACATTTAAATGGAAAGAATCTAAGTCCTGAGATCAATGGATTTTATAAATATATTGAGTGGTTCAACAGAAATAAAGAATTACTTTAAAAATCACAATATTTTATTTAAATTAATGGGAAATGAGAAATGGGTAGGAAGAGTAAAGTAGGAAAATTGTCTTATCTCCATTTGCTCAGAAAAAATAAGATCTGAAGTTAAGGAAATCAGAGAGTTGATTTGCCACAAAATGCAATATACTATGTTGGATTGGATCCTAGACTAGGAAATGGAAATGTAAGGAAATATAGAGAATTCTTAGTGAAGTCTGAATTTTTAGTTTTGAATGCTATACCATGCTTATAAAAATGCCAACCTCAGGAAAATTGGGTGAAAAATATGTGAAAATTGTTACCTTTGACAATACTTCGATCAGAAAGAGTGGGAGAGGAACTAAGTAATAATGCAATTTGTGAAGAAAATATTTGTCACAGGGTAAAATGATTGGCCTGTCAAATCCAACAGAAACAAAGAGTACAAAGCTTCTCAATATGACTGGGCATTTAGAGGTAGCCCACTTAATGCACACAACAAAATTCCAGAAAAACAGAGTCACATGTAGAAATGATCATTTATTTTCTCATGGATAATAAGCATCATAAACCAAGAGGTATTTTTCAACACTATAACCCTTGCTTTGGGTTGCACACTTACATTAGGCATCTGGCATTTTGTATTTTGTGAATAGAGCATAAATTAATTTCTCACTTCCTATTAATGCCCTTGTGTTGATGGCATATTAAAGTTTACTCATATTATAATTAGTGAGAATAAATTAATATGAACCAGATTGGCTGGCTCCAGTTCATCAATTCTCCCATGGAAGCAGTTGGTTATTATGTATCATATTATTGAACCTCCATCCCAGTAGGCTTGCATCATCAACATTTTGGATTATAACAATAGCTTCTCAGAAGGTAAAAATTTCTCTCCAGTCCTTCAGTGACTGCCTTGTCTCTAGATAAGCAGTACCAAGAAAGAGTCTACTGTTGCTTAGATGCCGAAGGCCCCTAAAGGCCCACATGTTAAGATCGGTTCCCAGACTGATGCTAGTGGGAGACAGTGCAACACGCAGGAGATGGGGTGCAGAGGGAGGAACTTGGTCCTCAGGGAGCTTCTTGCAGACGATGTGGAATGTTGGCCTCTTCTTCCTTATCCACCCAGCTGAGAGGTGTAAGATTTGCTCCTGGGCATAATCCCTGCTGCCACTATCTGCCAACTGCCAAATGGCTTGAGGTATTGGGTCTTCACAATCATGGAGAAGAATCTAAAATTGTGAGCTTTATGAACCATCATCTTCAAAATTTTGTTATAATGACAGACAACTGAGCAACACAGAATCTATGTGAATTTAAAATGAGAACCTTTCCCTGCTGAAGTAAATACTAACAGTTTTGGAGTATGGAAGGGTTTATCTTTGTATTATGCTAATAACTTAGTACTTTCTACTGAATATTAACACAACTCTGAAAAGTAACTGCTAGTGTTACAGAAAATTATATAACTATATCTTGATTACTTTTGTTAGGAAAACTAATTTTATGTTCTGGAAAATCATTCCTCCTTTAGTATCAGACAATCACATACTTAAAACTACAATATTTAATTTAATATGTCCATTTGGGAAAATAATAGAAAATTTTCAGCTTTGCAACCATTATAACAGTTTAATTATTCAAAAGATTCTTAACAGTGGAATATATTTCAGTGAGATAGAAATTATTAAATGTTTTAATGAAGTCATTCATTTGGAAGAGAAATTCTCATCTTACAATTAATTCTCCAGTTACTAAAATGTTAAATTAATAAAATGTTCATATCTTTGTCATGTAATTAATCATGTAACTGCAAAGCTCAATGTCTAGTGTATTTCTTTTTGCATGGGCTATTTTCTGGATTCACCAGGAATATACAGTTATGTACAAGAAATTAAAATCACATACCGCTCACTGCAGAATAGGAATATGTCTATGGTTCTTATTAATTTAGAGCAAGTCATTTGTGGCAACAATTATGTCTATTTCTTCTTATCTTACTGCTTTTTTGTAAGTTATATTCTGAAGTAGTGAAATACATTTTTTGTTACAACTAGGTATTTCTCACCTTTGAAACTAAAACCCGTTTTTCAATGCTCATATAATGAGTATCTCTTCATTTCCCTTCTCAGTGTAGAACATCTTTCTATCTAACATAAATTCTGCATCTGATACAATGTTTCTAGATAATAGCTTAAGTGTTACTTTTTTAACAAAATAGCTAATTTTGATGGTTCTGGGATGTACTCCCTAAAAATAACATGTAAATATGAGCACTCCCAGGCTTTCTCAGAGATATTAAAATCCTACAGCTCCATTGATAATCACTGGGTGGTAAAACTATATTCTTTATTTGTTCAAACATTTATAAACCCAGAATGCTTCACAGTTTTAGAAATCTTTAAGTGAATAATATTGACTCTAAAGATGTACAAATTCTATCAGGAAAAAAAAAAGAGAGAGTGTGAACTGCTTTGGAGCTAATGTGACTTCAGAATTGATGAGAGGCGATAAGCATAATTTCAATGCAGAATTCCTCTTCAGTACAGTAAATGAAGCTCTTTCAAATATAAAGGGAAAGCATAAATACTGGATGCCTAAAAGGGTTTCCAAAGCACCATAGGGGAAAGCAATGAAGATCATATTTGATATGTGTTCTGTATTCACTTCCAGTGGCCACCATACAGTTTATCACTACTATGAGTCTTGAGCGGTGCAAATTCATTCTTTCACAGAGATAGAAGCTAGAAGTCTGGACTCCAGGTGATCATGTCATGTTCCCCCCTAAGACCATAGAAAAGCTCTTCCTTTGCCGCCTCCTAGCTTCCTGTGGTTGCCAGAAATCTGTGACTTCTTTCTCTAATCTCTGCCTCTATATTTCCATGAGGTTTCTTAAAAAGTGTATCTATGTATCTTCTTCTAGGTATTTTTATGCCACTTATTAAAATAACAGAAATGATCAGATTTAGAAACAAAATACCAAAACTCAAAAAGGGGCCACAGGTATACCTCAGCATAGAATGTTGCCTGGACTTAACAGTGCCTTCGTCTGGCGAAAGCTCATAATAATTTAAAACTATATTTTACCTGCAAAGACCCTATTGTCAAGTGAATTCATCTTCATATGGTTAGGTTCAAACATATCTTTTCAGGGGTTACTACTCCACCTGTGGCTTCTTTTTTCTTTACAGGCTCTGGAGGGGGAAAGGCTTCCCTGAGGATTTAGCTTTTGCAAGACGCAGCATACCAAATTGAAATAAACTTGGGTGTAAGAAGCATTCTGCTCAGAAGCTCAGGGTGGGCATGGATGCAAATGCCTCTTGGGTCCCAAACATTCATGGAACGCTACAGCAAAGAGGACCCCAAGCATGGAGGCTGCATGCCTCCTAATGCGATAGCTTGCAAAGCCTGTTCTTCAACTTACAGTTTTTAATAGATGTGAGAAAAAAAATCTAAAAGAATTAAACATATCGGTGGTAAGGGAATGACAGGAGTGTCAGAGGCACGGGAGAGCCAGAGTGTGCTGTTTAAATGGACTGCTACTCACCTCCACCCATTACTGTCCTGTAGACACGTGGGTCCAGTGCAAGTTTGCAAGCCAGTATGTAAAAGGGGAAATACAAATTTTAATTTTGACAGATGTCCTGGTGTTTGGATAATAAAAAGTAAATGCTAAGATGTTTAAGCTGTAAACTATTCTAGATTTGAATCACTAATCTATAATCTCTCATTTGAGGCCAAATACTTCAAATGTATCTTCTGAAAATTATGCAAGGTAGCTTCTAGTACCAAGAATGCTGACCTTAAGGGGGAAATTGGGAAAAGCTTGCCTTAAGTGCTGGCGTAAACCATATACCTTCTGCATAAGTACACACTAGTGGCCCACTTTTATCTCACTGCAAAAATAGAAGTAATCAGAGGAGAATTCCTCTAATGTTTACCATAAAGCTGCCATCTGTCCCTATTTTCCTATATCCTTTGCCTTCTCTCCTATTAAAATGGATGAGTGATTCGTGCTATCTCTAAAATCAACCCTTCCAACTGTGTTGTGAATCACATCCCCTTTTTATTACTCAAAGCTACTGTCTGAAATGCATTCTTTGTCTCTCTCTCTCTCTCTCTCTCTCTCTCTCTCTCTCTCTCTCTCTCTCTCT
>NW_004524580.1:15913122-15922330 GCF_000260255.1 Octodon degus
TCTCTCTCTCTCTCTCTCTCTCTCTCTCTCTCTCTCTCTCTCTCTGTCTCTCCTTATGCCTGAACCTTTGCACCTTTACTGCCCTTCTATCTTTTCAATCAATCCTTTTGTATCTGTCCCTCTGGCTCACATGCTCTTCAAACCGTGACATTCCTTGGTGGAGCTGTTCTTATTCAACAGTCTCCTCTCCCCTTGTTCTCACTTGAACACATTGTAATAAGGGTATCTATCTCAAAACTCACTGAAGGGCGGGCCAGATAGCTCAGCAGACTAAAGCGCCTGCTTAGGCAGATGCAGGATCTGGGGTTCAATCCCTGGCACCACATGCTGTGCCAGCCCAGTCCCTGGGCATACTGAGACAACTGAGACTGGGCATGGTGTAATCCCAGCACTGGGGAGGCTGAAAACAGGAAGATTGCTGAGTCTAATCTGTGTACTAAGGCCCTGTTGACCCTGTACTAAAATACATTTTTAAAAACCTCATTGAAAATTGTGATCTTCAAAGTCACCAAAAACTTTTCAAATTTCATCAGTTGGTAGGCTTCATTTTCTACACCCTATCACCACATGTCACATAGCTTCCTATCCCTTTTCAGTGTATTGTTACTAGACCCCTACAAGTTTTAAGGTTACCTTACATCTCTTAGTTTATTTTGATAGCTTCTCCTTTCCTTTGTTACAGTTATTCATGGGCAAGAAAATAAATATACAGACAAATCCTTTCATGTCCAGTGTGACAGTGCTGCTTGTGACTTGGCCAACCCACACCTGTAACCCATCTCCCTTCATTCCACAGTTCAAGTGAGGAAGAAGAGAAGATTCAGGTATAAGAGGATGAAAGTGTGTTTACAGCCCCAATATTCTGCCCATGCAGAAAGCTTAGAAATAAATGAACCAGACTCAAGGTACAGAAGGTCTTAAACACATGGATGTCAAGGGTTCCATGCCAGGAAAAGGTGGCACCTGTCACTGGAGGCAGAGAGGTAGAGAGGTTTTCAGTAGAGAGAGGATGCAAAGCAGAATGTAGCAGAATTGACTCCTAAATCCATTTGCAACAGTGGACTCCTGGGGAAACAAAAGGGAGAGAAAGATATGAAGCGAGGGCTATTTTGTAAGTTAGAAGTTGTAGCAAGATGCTACAAAAGATTAATCAGTAAAACAACAACAAAATAAAGAGAAAGAAATCCAAAGAAGAACCACATGTTACATTTGGCTTTGAAATTCTTAAACGTTTTATTATTCTTTTCAAAAATTTATGAAAACAGAGCCTACCAAATAGCTCAGCAGACTAAAGTGCCTGCTTAGGCAGACGCAGGGACAGGGTTCAATCCCTGGCCTGCCATGACGGCGCTGCCCCCCAAGGCACACTGAAATGGCGATTGAGGCTGGGCGTGGTGGTGTGCGCGTGTAATCCCAGCTCTTGGGAGGCTAAAGACAGATGAATCACTATGAATCCTATCTGTTTAGTGAGACCCTGTAGCCCTTACTAAAATACATTTTAAAAATATGAAAACAAACATTAATATACAAAGCTTTGAATAAAAAGTCTCTCACCATTTTTGGTGTCTGAATCCTAAAAGCATTTAAGGTCCTCCTGACCCATTCCCTCCCTCTACTGCAAGCTCAGGCACTTCTTATCTCCCGACAAGGGAGCTCAAGCCACATAAACTCCATGCACACTGATGCCCATCCCTTCAGCACACACAGAAGCAAACTGCTATCATCCACTCTTCTGTTCAAGCTATTCCTGGCTACCTTGGGAGTCTGTCTTCACTAAGTCTCACTACGTGAGAGTAAATGTTTTCACAAGTATCTGACATCCTCAGTCTCCACATTAAATCAAATTTTGGTTGAGATTAATCCAGTGCTTTAGGCAGTCAAGCATAAAACTGTAACGCTGTGATAAATATCACCAAAAATCCATAAAATATATCGGAAATAATAAGAAAAAGAAAGTGAGTACACATAAACAGTGTTTGGCAGAAGGCAGAATACAATGATCAGCCCCCAAAGTCCCTGTACACTCTCTCTCTCTCTCTCTCTCTCTCTCTCTCTCTCTCTCTCTCTCTCTCTCTCTTTTTAACCTGAGATTGAACTTCAGCCCTTGTGCTTGCCAGAGAAGTGCTTATTCTACTGGGTCATCTCCCCAGCACCCCCATATACCATTTCCAAATGATTTCTTTCAAAGTTGTAACTAACTTATTAGTATTAAGTTGTAAATAATTTATCAAGCAACATATCCTTATCTGGGGTTCCTAGAAGAAGACTGTATTATTGGTACATTGTTGCTTGCTTGGTGTCAAGAGGTAGGGCCTGCTTGGAAGACAGGCCCACACAGTCCTGACATGGAGCCGGCAGACTATGAACTAAGACATAGGCCAACACAAACCTCTCTTTTAAGCTGTGTGCATTGGTGATTCTGTCTCAGCAGGGAGAGAGCAGCCAGGACAGACTTTGGTCCAGAGCACTCAGCGTTGTTGTGAAGCTTCCTGATCATGTGGTTCAGAAGAGTGTGGAGAGTGTTTGAGACACCAGCTAAAAAAGCAGCCATAGAATACTAAGCAAAACTCGATGGGAGACATGGTCAGGGTTCAGAAAACCAGAATGCTGACAGAAATGCAGGCTGTAAAGTCTAGGCTTGCAAGCGTTCAGGTGAAAGTAAGGATTCCATGAGCCTCTGCAGGAGATTGAGATGAAGGGCAGCAAACTAGTTAACCTAATAGAGAAAATTTCAAGACAACCTCACCTTCAGCCTGTGACAAGGTTACTTTTAGAGGCTTTTAGACAGCTCTATATTGAGAACCAAAAGCAAGCAGAACAATTGAGTAATTCCAAGAGTTTTGAGTTTCACAAGAAAAGAAGCTCCTGTAAAATTGGAGCAGAGGACACCGCTATGCTGGGAAAAAAAAAAAAAAAAAAAAACTAGCATTAAAAGAAGCCAAGTATTTTGTATCAGGAAGATGCAAAAACTGGCTTGAGGGTATGTCCTAAATTTGAAAGACGCCCTACCTTCACAATCTCAAGGATGCAGGATACACAAATCGCTGTAAGAAGAAAGCTCTAGGATGCTCTGCTTGAAAAGAACTGGACAGGGAATAGGTGTGCCCAGATTTGTTTCACAGTGCTCAGCCAGCCAGGCACCTAGAGAATTCTACACCCATGAGTAAGGCAGTGCAACTACTGCTTGAACTCCTCACAGACCTGGGCATCATCCATAAGGAACTGTTTTTGCAGACATGCAAAATAAAAGAGTTGTGGGGCCAAAGAGGCTTCCACGCAGATTGCAAAAGAAGGCTTAGGAAGTCAGGCAGCATGGCCTTGAGAGGTCTTTACAGAAAGCTGTGGGAGTAAAGAATTGGAGACCCGGGGGCTGGGGAGATGGCTCAGTCGAATAAGTGCTTCCCTGGCAAGGGCAGGGGCCTGAGTTCAATCCCCGGTACCACCAAAAAAAAAAAAAGAAGAAGAAGAAAAAGTGGAGACCCAAGAAAGTTGAAGAAGGCAGGAATGTGCAACATCTGAAGAAAGCTACAAGAGAAGCTAGTCCAAGAGAAAATCCACAAATATTATGACCATGGTAATACCACAGACACAGGTCAGCCCAAGCCTTTTGAAGCGCTTATCATAATCACCACAACTTGCCCTTAGTATAGAACTTCAGAATTTAACGTTTTCCAACCTGGATTTGTTTGCTCTCATTGGTTTTTGTCCTAATAATCCTCTCTTTTAGAATAAAAAATATTTACCCTATAGGCAGCATTTAACTGCTCTCTTATTCTCATAAAATCTCACAGCTGAGAGTTTGTCTAAAGTCTCAATGGATTCTTTTTTAGCAATTCTAGATTTGTAAAACTTCGACAACTGTAAGAGATGGACTAAATGAGTTCTGCATAAAAAGATGTGAACATATCTTTGAGGACCCAGGGACTGAATGTTATGGTTTAGATCTAAACTTCTCCCTAAAACCTATGTGTTTGGAAGGTCACTGGGTTATGGAGTCACTGTAGCTGACCTGCTATTTAGGAGGCATGGTCTGGTTGAAAGGAGGGGATCACTGCAGGCATGACTTGGAAGGGGACCTCTTTTCAAGGTTTCTCTTTTCTCTCTCTGCTTCCTGTCTGCCATGACCAGAGCAGATATTTCTCTTCCATGCTGCCAACCTTTTAAAGACTGAAACATCTAAAATGGAAGCCATAATAACCTTTTTCTCCTTTAAGGTGCAGGTGTTAGATATTTTATTCCATCAGTGAGGAAGCCAACTAATATAGTTATAAATAAAAGAATTCTTGGAAAGTTTTCCAGCAAGCTCTTATAAAGACAAAAGCATTTCAGGAATCACAGGGTATTTTTACTCAGATGCCATAAATACTTGTGATATATTTTAAAAGAAACAATATGTAATAAAGGAAAAAAATAGTAACACCCTCTCATTGCCGTAAGAAGCATTTCCCTTTCATCTACTCTTGCAATCTGTCGTCAGGTGGAGTCAACGTGAAGTGTTCTGATTTTTGAGAATGTTCACAGGTTCTTTGCATATGTTCACGATCTATACTTTCCAGCTGACAGATATCGCAGATAGCTTGCTGTCTCTGCAAAGGATGGAATGAGCATGGGAAAGCACAAAAATCTGATTAAAGGCTCTTCGCTCCAGGGACTACAGAAATACATTGACAAATCCTTAATGACCTTTGATTTTCAGGTGAAAACATGCAAAAGGGAAAAAAAAAAAAAAGGAAACAGATTTAGAAACTTAAAGTCTGATGTTTGCATGTAGGAAACTGTCTGCATTCAGAAAGTCAACCTCTTGATATTAAAATTTTCCCGTGTCTGGGTAAATTGTTAACTTCTCAAATACAAAAACCCTCGCCTTATTCTTGTCATGAACGGTGCTGTACATTTTATTAAGCATTTTAAAGTTCTGATATGGCTTTGACCATTATATAGATGTTTTTCAAAAGATGTCTGAACAAATAATTGGGGAAAGCTAAATTTTCAAGCTGGAGAACCAGACTCAGATTTGGCAAAACATCAACTCGAGGGTAAAACAACTTTAGAAATCAATTATCAGTAAGCAACTAGTCCTCTTGAGAAACACGGTGAAGTGGTATATTTTTCTAGATGAGAGAAATGTTGTGAACCAAACAATTTTATTTCCCCTCAATTTTTTATTCTGGGTAGCTAGAAAGTTCTAAGAACTAAAAGACTTTAGGCAATGGCATTTCATTTGTAGTAAAAGCACTAAAATATTTACAATATGTAAATTTAGGTATGACTAGAATTTCAAATACATTATAATTAGGGCAATTATGCTAATAAATATACCATTTCATGGCATATATATATATATATATACACTTTTATTTGTTAAAAATATTATTCTCCTTCCTAGGTATTCTCAAAGAACAGCCATGGGCAAGTGCTTTAATAATGATGGAAAAGTGTCAATATAGGTGTTTAGAAAATAAGCAGGTCCTTAATTATAACACAAGCTTGACAATAGTATCCTAACCAGTGAAGATCACAATGGTGAGTTGGTTACATACTGAATTCCATGAACTCTGCTTGAAAGAGTAATATATTAGGTGGTATTTCAGTTGATATGGCTATTAGAAAATTCTCCATAAAGTTTTTCTATTTTTTTTTTTTGAGAAGGAATATATAAAAAGTTTGTAGATTAAGCAAAAAGTTAATTGGCCTTCCTCCTTCTTTGACCTGGTTTAGTACTTTGGACTTCATAATTGTGTCACCAAGACCAAATTTTAGTCATGGGAATTAAAAAAGAGGATTACAGACTTTTACAAAGGACTACAATTAAGAAACTTTCCTTTATCTCTGGACCAAATTGGATGGAAGCAAAGATACCTGTCATCCCATCAGCCAGCCACACAAGGAGAAAAAGAAAGAGTAAAAAGGGAAAACAGGAATAATTATAGAAAAGATCTATTATTCTAGGGTAAAATTTATCTTGGTTATTCAGAAGTATTTATGCTTCCCTTCCCCCATACTTCAACTATAGAAGCAGGATGAATAAGCTTTTCTGAGACCTAACATGGAAGAATATGAGACTAAATAAAACATCAGATAGGCTAGATTATAGGTTTTGATTATATCTAAAGAAATCAGTGTGTGGCTATTGTTGTCCATATAACGTGGTTGCTGATATGGGCATTTACTGGTGGCCTTCTCAGAAAGCTTACCTTCATCATACTTCCCAAATTATTTTAAGAAAGTAAGTAGACCCAAGAAAATGGATTGAAAATCTCTTTTCAAACTGAGAAATAGCTAGGAATATAGCTCAGTGACATAAGCGCCTGCCTGGCAAGCTCAAGGTCTTGAGTTTGATCGCTAGTGCTTAAATAAAATAAAATAAGAAATAAAATCCATTCCTTACTGAACAAAGGACTTAGATCAAGACTAGGTGCATGAAAGACCAGCCAAGTAGCTCAGCGGATGAAAGCGCTTGCTTAGGCAGATGCAGCAAGTGGGGTTCAATCCCCAGCATGCAGTGCTGGACCTACTTCCTGGACCCACTGAGATGGCAACTGAGACAGCATGGTGGTGCGCATCTGTAATTCCAGTTCTTGGAAGACTGAACACAGGCAGATCACTATGAGTCCAATCTATGTAGTGAGACCCTGTAGACCCTGTACTAAAAAAACAAAAAACAAAAAACCCTAGGCTCATGAATAAATCTCGTAGTAAAGGAGTGATCCTCCTAAATTAGTCCTTTTGTCTGCTAGACATAGACAAAAAAGTCGATAGTGTTGGCATTTATTGGAAACCATGCCAAGCCTCAAGGAATCTTGCAGAGGCGATGATGACCATGAAGAAGACAGAACCAAGAAAAAGAGGAAACTGTTCATGTGACAACGTAGATCTAACATGTCCCACAAAAGCGTGTGTGTTTGGAAGCAAAACCCACTTAGAAGAGCTGGGCTCAGGGGCCTGAACACAGGGTGGGCTCTCGTCCCTGGCTCCTCCCTCTTTTCCTCCACATTCTGGCACCCGTGAGAGGAGCCACTTCCCTCTACCACCACACATCTGCCTTGGTTGGAGCCAGCCAGCCACTGAGTGAATCTCCTAAAACTGTGAACCAGTATAACCCTGTGTTGGGTGTTTTACACAAGCGATGGGAAAACTGCCTGGAGCATTGCTTCTTGGTGCTAAGTAAAATCTACTTTACCTGAGAACTTTTCAGTTACATGAGTAAACAAATGTTCATGCTCAACTAAGTATGTTTGACCTAGGTCCTCCTCCTCTATTGCTAAGAAACGTATAGACAGGGAGACTGGCAATACAATGACTTCTACTAAATTTTCCAAAAAATTTTATTTTTTACGTTGAAAATTTGCTTATTACATACACCAAACCCTGCACTAAGTCTATTAGCTGGAAATGATAAACCAAACCTGGTCTGCACTCCCACAGAATTTAGAGGATAATGTCCTCTATTTAGAGGACAACGAGGTGACATCATTAGGGCCATGATGAGAGGAACAGAATAGCATGAGAAGAGTTGGAATGTACAGTATAGTGAACCTTGTTGATTCTTTTTTCTCCCACGCCAAAGCTTCCATATTTTCTGGAGAACTGTCTTTTCATTAGGCACTGATAAAATGGTAAATTTAGATGGCTGATTCATACTACAGAAATGAAAACTTTTGAGTTTCTCTTCACAGCTCCAGTAATTCTAATGCTGGATATATGACGTCAGTCGCTCAATCAGATGTTCTTTCATATAGGACACACCTTGAACAATTGCCACCAATACAAAAAAAAAAAAAAATTGAAATTCATTGTTCATGGCCAAAAAGCATTCACAGAAAATATTCTATCATATAAAACAGTTGTTTTTCTTCCTGTTTGTATAATCTCACTTTTTTTTTATATGTTTAATACAGGGTCTCACTACACAGATCAGACTTGTAGTGATCCTCCTGTTTTCAGCCTCCTAAGCACTGGGGTTACAGGTGTGCACCACCTCCCCCAGTCTCAGTCACCTTCTTAGTGTGCCCAAGGGGTGGAGCCAGGATGACATGCCGGGGATGGAACCCCAGTCTCTGCATCTGCCTAAGCAGGAGCTTTAGTCCACTGAACTATCTGGCCAGCCACATATTTATTTCTTAATGGTTAATTCTGAGAATTTTGATAGTCATCCCTTAAATTCTGCTGTCCTTTAATTAGTCAACCTTCATTGATCTCATATACAACTGAGAAACATTACCTTGTACTTTGGATAGTAGGCAAGACTCCTAGTAGAGGTGACAACTGAGGTGAACCCTTTCTTTTTTTTTGGGGGGGGGGTGCCGAACCAGGGATTGAACTCAAGCCCTTGCACTTGCCAGGCAAGCATTTATTCTGCTGAGCTATCTCCCCAACCCCAACCCTTTCTTTTATACAGTCAAAACTGAGTTCATGCAAAGATTAGTTTGACATGAACTGGAAACAAAACATGAAAATATAACTTACAGAGTCTAAGCAAAACAATGACGAAAAAGGGCAAGAAAGAGAAGAGACACAGCATGAGGAAATACAGCGCAAATTGAGCTCAAGGGGGAAAAAGGAAACATGTAAGCAAATAAATTTAAATAGCTCCTCAAGGCTGGCCAAATAGCTCAGCAGATTAAAGCACCTGAAAGCAGGAGCAGGGGACAGGGTTTCGATCATCAGGCCTGCTGTACCATGCCCACCTCCAGGACACACTGAGATGGCAATTGAGACTGGGCATGGTAAACAGGAGAATCACTACGAGTTCGATCTAGTAGTGAGACACTGAACACCCTGTAGACCCCTAAAATACAAAAATAAATAAATTAAAATTTAAAAATTAAAAATAAATTAAATAGCTCCTCAAAAGTTTCAGCCATTCATGGTAAGAACTTCTTAAAACCATTTGTGGAAAAGGATTTGTCATGGATCAGGAGCATTTTTTTCAGAACTGACACTGCAGAATGCATAAGAGCCACATATATTTTGTAATACATGGTCACACATAAAATTTTAAATCAATCAGCACATATATAATTCATAGCTTGTTTGAAGAACTTCTTAACAATTCGTTGTGTGTTCCAGAGTCCCAACCTGAAAAGCCCTGTCAATCCTGAAGCTGCTTATCTGGAATTTGAATTCAAAGGCTAACTAGTTGTGGTCTGGGGCCCAGACCAGAACATTTGTGTTTGGTCCACTCTTCCTAGTGTCCTGCTACAGAGGT
>NW_004524580.1:15923672-15932886 GCF_000260255.1 Octodon degus
TCTCTCAGGCTTTCACAGAGAGCACATTGGCCAAGCAATGGCCTGACTCATCCACATGGCTGACACTGACAAAGGTTCTACAATCTGAGGTACAGGATCTCAGGATAAATCATGAGGGGATTTCACTGGCCTTATCAGATCCAAAAGCTACAACTCTTGTTGCATAGGTCCTGCTTTACCTCGGTCTTAACCACCCAGCAGAAAAATATAAAAACGAAGTATAAGAAGTAAAGCCATGCTACAGCTTTTGATCTCACACAGTCATTTTGCCTCCCAGTTACTTTAAGGAACAGTACAAGGGTTCAATCAAAGATGTAAATGACATCTTAACCTAGATTCTGGGAAGTTTCAATAAACCTATGGACAGAAGTACCAGTTTCCTGCAAAATTAAGGAAGAACTAGTTTACACCTTTATTTTTTGTTTACTTCTAACTAAATTGATAGCCCTCGGCAATTACTAAGTCATAAATCACAAATAGACATTGCAAGCTAGTCACCTTTCAAAGTTACAGTGCCTAATGCTAAATAGTGTTTCTATCAAGCACAACAATTGCTACCCATATTTAGTATCTTAATAACTATGTCCTGGTGTAGCTTTTTCCTCTCGTACTTGATGTGTTCGTAACATCACCACCCTTCATGGCTAAAACATGGTGAAGAGTCTCCACTCCCTGATAGAAAAGCATAGAATGTTAGAACTAGAAGAGATGTTATCAATTGTTTAATCGATCTTCTTTGTTTTATAACTGAAAGCTAAAGTGTGCTGAATAAAGACTTCCTGATACTCTCTTCCCTGATAAGGAAGAGCGGAGTGTTTGCAATTTACCTCAAATCAAGAGTAGAATCTAATTTCCTAAGTGAAATATTATCCTTTTCATCAGTGATTCTTTTGTATTAGGCTAGTAGCTATTTCAGTGGAAAAGAATACTAAAATTTCCTGAGAAAATTCTAGAATATTCCTAAATAAGATATAACAATAATACCATTCTCTCCCTTTTTTAAATGAATATAGGAGAAGATGACTTTTTTGGGGGAGTAGCATTTCAGTTATCTAAGAACTATCCATAAGACAAACACATACATGCATGCGCGTGCACACACACACACACACACACACACACACACACACGAGTTGTGCCAAGAGAAATGCAAGTTAAAAGAACCAAACCTGGGACCCATGCTGCGACATAAAACGAACTCTATCATTTATAAGCCAATAGAAGCAGGTTTATATTACCAACACGATTGCTTTAGCATCATTTCACTTGTGTTTTGAAATTCTATACAGCCTTCACTTAGTATGTGTAAAATACTGCTCTAAATAATTTAGGTTCCTTGATTCCTGTGGTCTTCATAAAAAACTTTATCTCTGTTTCCACATATGAATAAATCAAGGTACCGCGCAACAAAGTCACTTTGTTAGTAATGAATAAAACTGGGTTCTGAAATTACCTAGGCTTGAGGTCTACATTGATTATACAGCTCCCGAATGCCCACCCATCATAACCTGGGTAGAATGCTACTGCGATGGCAAGAAAATGAAAATAATATTAACATAAATTTTCTTGCAAGGAACTCAGTGCTATGTTCTCTAGATCGCTGCAGAATATTTATTTCTCTATTTTACTTTTGCATTTAAAGTCCCTGAGAGGAGATTGTAATTGAAAGTGAGAAAAATCTTGCATTTACTTAAAAAGCAGTAAAAGTTTTATATATTTACAGCGTTTATGTCACCACCAGAATTGCTATTTCTGTGACTCAGGAACACCTGGTGTAAAGTACATTATGAAGCTACATTCCAGGAAGTGAGAGGCGTCATTGAGTTAACGCTTAATTTTGGTCTATAAATGCCGGTGGAGAAAAATGAATCAACACCAATCAATGAGCAATTTCATAATGCTGATGTGGGGGGGTTGCCAGGACGTGGTCCATTTCACATGAATGTTCTGGTTCTGAGCTGTGAGGAAACAGAAACCAACTGCTGAGCCATGAGGTCCTCACAGCTAGTGTTGGAAAATTCCAGCAATTGGGGAGACTGCTATGCCTTTATTTAATTGGATCCATGACCTGACTAAACTCAGTAGGTAGAAATTAGGTATGCATATTTTTTCCTTTTTTTTTTTTAATGAATTTAGGACAGGGTATACATGGTCTCACTACTAGATCGGACTCAGTGATTCTCCTGTTTTCAGCCTCCCAAGCTCTGAGATTACAGGCACATACCACCATGCCCAGTCTCAATCACCATCTCAGCACACCCCGGGGATGGGGCTGTCACAACATGACACAGATCGAACCCCGGCCACTGCACTCTGCCTAAACAGGCGCTTTAGTCTGCTGAGCTATCTGGCCAGCCCAGGTATGCATACTTTTAATTTATTTATTTAGTACAGGGTCTCATTACACAGTTCCAGCTCGTAGTGATCCTCCTGTCCCAGCCTTCCCAACACTGTGATTACAGGCATGCCACACCATGCCTGGTTCCTAGGCCAGGGCGGCGCACCTCTCTGATATTGCAGGCAGCCCCGCGGTTTTAACTTGGATCCTTGTGCTTGCCAGTCAGGCGCTTAGACTGCCGAGCTCTCTCCCCAGCCCTAGGTGTGCATTTTAAGCACTGGTCCCAAAGTTGCTGAATCATGAAATTTGCACCATGCCTTAGTTTAAATCAAAGATTTCTAAATCCTGATTTTTTAAAGATTCACAGGCACAGTGTATCAGTGGAAAATGCATATTTGAAATTTATGAATGGGTTTGTATGAATGTTAACATCATAATAATGGATCTTGAAATCTGATAAATTTAAAAAATCACTGATTTTAGAACAATGGAACCATAGTGAAAAGATGGTGATTATAACAATAAAATGGAGGGTACAATATAAATCCCCATCAATGGAGATTTATAGGTCACTTCTTTTAGTTTAGAATCATAGGAAAATCTTGGAAACTACTCAGATGTCCATCAACAGAAGAATGGATATAACAGATGTGGTATTTTTATATGATGGAATACTACTCAGCTACAATGAAGGATAAACTTGAAACATTTATAGAGAAATGGATGAGAACTGAGTCCATACTCATGAATGAAACAAATTAATCTCATGAGTAAATATCATATTGTCTCACTAGTGTAAGAAGTTAGAAGAGTAGATAATACCCAAATTGTACAATAGATATTTTGAAATGGGAAGAAAATTCTCAACAGGAAAAAGAAACTGAAATGGGGTAAAGGAGAAAAGAATATATACATATATATATATATATATTATATATATTAATTATTAACATGCTATTAATTGCTATTAGCTCATTGGAAGAAAAGTATATGCCCAGATTGCTTGATCAATTTTACATGTCTAGGGGCTGGTGAGATGGCTCAGTGGCCTAAAGCACCTACTTTGAACAAGTTTAGCAAAGCACAGGGACCGCGGTTCAATCCCCCAGCACCACAAGCCAGCCAGCCCCGCCCCCTGGTGGCTGAGCTGGCCACACACACACACACACACACACACAAATACATAAAAGCATAAAAAAATTTTACATGTCTATATCTATCTTGTAATATGAGCAACTACTTGGAAGACAATACAAACCATACTAACCATTGTTGAGCTCCTACAACCTTGTTTTAAAATTTTAGACTATTGTTTTTATTATTTTATCTTCTTTAAAATACAAAACAAAGAAATCCCACAAAGAAATATACCACAACCTTTAGTTATAAGATGATTATTGGCTGCCTAGTAGGTGACAGTCACGGGGCTTTGTTGGAAATTCAATTATGATTATCTTCCCAGAAGTATATAGTCCATAGAAGAGATGCACAAGGCAATGGCCAACTAGAACACATTTTAATAAATTCAATGTTAAGCATACAATTTTACAGTGTTAAATGGAAGCTAATGACCTAAGTTTAGGGTCCATTTTTAAATTGACAGTGGACAGGCAGGTGAGTGGAGCACGTGCAAAAACTGGAGAAGTTCTACATGTAAAGCAAAATGTGCATAAAGTAGCCAAAACCAAGCAGGAGCCATACACATGCAGCAGGTGAGGCAGAGTCTTCTGCAGATACCTAGAGTCAGTGGAAGGCCCTGATGTAACAACGCGTGTGTCACAAGGAGCACCGACTGCAGGGACGAGGATCCATTGGTGTAGGGACAAATTTGTACCCAAAGAGACCAATTAGGAAGCTGTTGAAGCAGGCCAGCCTGTAACATTAGATTGCTTCTCAATACTATCGTCTCAGTGTTTTGGGCTTGAAGCAACACACATCTATTTCTGTGGCTTTGGAGGCTAAGTATGGCTTGGCTGGTTTGGGCCATTGTATGGTTCCAATCAAATTGTCAAAAAGGGCTGGCTCTCTTTATGGAGGCTACATGGGGGAGAGGTCCGCTTTCCCACTTTCATAATTACTGGCACCTCCAGTTCCTTGAACTTGTATGAGGGTTCAGTGTCCGATGACCCTTGGCCAGAGGCAACCTGATATAGCTGGGGTGATGGGAGCATCCTAAGATCTGGCCACCACAACGACAGGGAAGAGTCAGTAGAGATGGAAAAAAAAAAAAGGACAATTTAATCATCTATATTAAATGGTCTTGAATAAGATCATATTGCTTGCATCAATT
The DNA here is from genome assembly GCF_000260255.1 of Octodon degus. Lineage (NCBI taxonomy): Eukaryota > Metazoa > Chordata > Mammalia > Rodentia > Octodontidae > Octodon > Octodon degus. Next base: position 15,928,301 of record NW_004524580.1, read on the forward strand.
ACCTCTAACATTGGGTCACTAAAAAACCCAAATCATATTTGTTATACTACATACCAAAAACACCCAAACTTTCCTTTCTGGAGAGATAATTTGATCTGCAAGTTTTGGGATTACAGAACAATTGCCTAAACTCTATGCAATGGTTATAAATAGGTGATTGCTCTAACTAGAGAAATAGATGAGGGAGAATAGTTCCACACTGTGGACTGAGTGTGAAGACACTCTTAATTGTCAAGAAAAGACACCCAAACTCCGACCTTCTTTCCCAGCAGCACTAACAGCAGGCATTAGTCAGTCTTGGCACAGGAGCAGATGCTGGAGCCTGGAACTTCACTTGGAAGTGGTTAAAAACAAGCACAACATTTCAACATGTCACAGTTATTTGACATTTCACAAAATAGATTACCAATTAGTTTAAGCAATTTAGCCAAAACTTTAGCAATTTTTCCCAAATTATTTCCACCTTGCAGCAATATTGTATGACTCCACATCCTACTTTTCCTATATATTTCCCAAGTGTGCTATTATTCAGAGAGGTCAAAAGCCTGTTCAGATCATTCACAGAAATCCCAAAAGCTATAGCGATATCTTGGGAAGTTAATAGGACAAAATGAGGAATCTTTCCTTTATGTTCAGTGTTGAAAAGCCTCAAGTTGTTGACCTAACAATAGATTACAAAGTATTTCTCCACAGTCACATAGATCAAGTATCACTTTAAATTGATTTCCCACATGATTGCTAACATACAAGAATAAGCATAGTTATGTCTGGGGTATTGGCACGGATACATGATGGAAATTTGAATTTTAAATGCATTCTTGATCACAAATATGTTACATCAGACATGCGAACAGAATTGGCCCACATGAGCACCACCCAGCAGGTGGGCTCCAACGAGAGACAGAATGCTACCCACTGCCAAGTTGGCACTGCACACAGCAGCTGCCAAACAGCTTCCTGCTTCCTTCCCTTATTAGACTTTTATTTTCTCCAGCCTGCTGTTCCTTCAGGCAAGACACATGGCCAAGGAAACCAAGCGATGTTTAGAGTCTGCAAGTGTAAATTACACTATAAGGAAACAAATATAACTAACAAAATTTAAGGATGTTTGGCACTTTTAACTGAACTATTAGTATGATATGATATAACTATATGATAATTATGTCTAATCCTACTAACAATAGCTACTGGTTTGATGAAACATATGGAAAAATCAGTCTGGCAAGGTAACTACCCAAGCTTTCTTTCCTCTCCATCTTAGAAAAGAAAATGAAGCTCAGATCTATTCAAATATTTTATCTAAAGTGTCTCACTCATAAGGGTCAGAGGCAGGAGGCACATCCAGTTGTTCATTCTTTGAAGGCTTTTGGTTTAATACACATTTGCAGTACATAATTTTTCCACTCGTTGTGTGGAACTGGTACACGAATATAACCCATCTTAAGCCTTTTCCTCTCTTTTTCCTCCACTGCCTCCCTGACGCATTTGTTGTTCCCTTCTTATTTAAAAAAGATGTTTCCCCTATTTTCCAAGATCTTTTATTTTTCTCTTCATTAATAAATTGTACTATTATAGCCAATTTTACTCTACTGCTGGGATAAAATAAGCTAGAACAATAGTGTGAGCGAACTGCTCATTGAAATAAAAACAAAATTTTTGAAGAAAAATATATTTAAGAATGAGTTCTATCATTTTTTGGGGGGAAGGGTCTACAGGGTGTTCAGAGTCTCACTACTAGATCAGACTCAGAGTGATCCATCTGTTTACAGCCTCGCAAGAGCTGGAATTATAGGCCCGTGCCACAACATCCAATCTCAATTGCTGTCTCAATGCACCACAGGGGTGGGGCTGACCACAGCAGGCCCAGGGATTGAACCCCTGGTCCCTGCGCCTGCTTGCAGGCACTTTAATCTGCTAAACTATTTGGCCAGCCCAGTTCTATCATTTTGTACTATCACAAAATATGCAAATATTGATATCACATATAAAACCAGAATTTCAATCCTCTCTCCTATAACATTGATAAATGGATCTGGTACCCTGTGAATAATTTTGGTTATTCATTTATCATTTTCCTACAATACCATTATAGTTTCTGTCTAGAAGTCTCCCAAATCCCATGCAGCCATAGGGTGGGCATCTAGAGTTTTTGAATGATTCATGGTCAAGTGCTAGGATTATGGGTGTGTGTGTTTCACCCACCCAGAATGGGTAATCTGAATACAGTATAAGGGAGGAAAAGAGGCTTGTCCTCAAGCTCCTCCCTTTTTGCTCTTAATTTTGCTCTCTCAACCCCCATGAACTATCACCCCTGCCATGTGCCACTCTGCCTTGGAGCCAGCCAACTACAGACGGAACCTTCTACAAACTGTGAGCTATGTAAATCTTTCCTTTCTTAATTTGGGACACTGGGTATTTTGCCTTAGCAAGGAAAGAAAGGTAACTAAGACAAATGCATTATTTCTTTTAAATACTTGAGACAGAATCTTTCCATAGATTTAAAAAAAAAATGTTTGACCTTTTGGGTTGGTTAAACTCGCCTCCTCCTCCTCTCTGTTTTCAACCCTACCACAGCACACAGTGGTTGCTTTATTTTTGTCTGTAGCAGCAAAACTGGTTTCTCCTTGTCTCAATACCATCTAAAGCTACAACAGTGAGCTCATGACTGCTTCTCTTAGCTTGAATTCTGGACACATAATCAAGCCATTATAAATACTGCCTGTGGGAAATGAGAAAGCAGAGCCATTTGTGTGCTACCCCAGCTGACACACCAGATGACAGCCAACCACACCACATTTAGACTGATGAAATAAACAGAAACCATGTGGAGCCTTCCATGCATGGAAGAGAATTGCAAGCATATGTTTACCAGGCCTTTCTTAATCAAAGGTACTCAGCTTATTTTGGGTAGAGAAGGTATTGTGTGCTATGCTGAACATAACAATGACTATGAGGTATGTGGAGGACTTGGACGATGTTTCAGAAGTGGTTGCAGCTTGCTCTGTGGACTGCTTGTCATTTTCTTTCACGCCCCACATAGAGGACCATACCTAACTCAACTGCGGTAGTGCACAGACAGAAGTAACATCAGTGACTACTGTGCGACTTAACTATCCTCCTCTTCTTTCTCCTTCACTTCTTCATTCTTGGACACCTGGGGAGTCTATATGCTGCATACCGAAGGAACATCATACCTTCTTTAGTTTATTATCATCCCAATACCATCAGTGAAAATAAAGCAAGGCTCTGAGGGAAAAATAATTACACCATCTATTAATTTATTATCTCTCAATGCAAAACTCAACTTTCCTAACTCAACTTTTAGATAGAATTCTGCAAACCACTCTTCCTGGACAAAAACTGCCACTGTTTTTTTTTAAATTAATTTTATTGAGAAACAGGTAGCAATAAGACAGTTTCAAAACAGGTTAGTAGGACAGATGCAATAATTAATACATTGCATATTGTTGTCTTCATAGTAGTTATTCATAGCACAAGATGCAAACATGATATGCTGTCCACAAACACTATTAGCACAAATCTTCTCATTGAATTAAGACAAAGTAGTTGTATATCTATCCTAACTATTTGTATATAGATACACAAGGTCCTTCATTTATATCCCCTTTGTTTGTTTAGTTTTGTCAGAGATGGATATTCCATTTCCATTTAAATGTTGTGTGTGAATTCAGCAAAATAATCCAATATAGTCCAGTAGTTCATAATAGTACTGGGTTATCCACAGTACTGGCAATGTCAGAAGTTGTTGAGGTGAGCCTTTTACAGCTCAGCATATTAATATGGCTTTACTTTTTTAATATCTCGATTTTATACTTTTCTGCTGGATAGTTAAGACCAAGATAAAGTAAGACCTTGACTGACCTTGGCAAAAAGTGCCATTGGGTTAGGCTTTAAGAATGAAAATTTCTAAAAGAAGAATACTGGTGTGTTGCAGGAGGCAGAAGGGACTTGTTTCCTGCCTTTCTTTTTGTTTGTTTGTTTGTTTGTTTGGCTTTCTGATTGGTTTCTTTTGTTTGTTTGTTTGGTTGGTTGGTTGGTTGGTTGGTTGGTTTTGTTTTGTTTTTTCAGAACCCGGGATTGAACTCAGGCCCTTGAGCTTGCTAGGGTAGCACTTATTCTACTAAGTTATATCCCCGGCCCTTGTTTGGCCTTCTGATGAGAGTCCTGGAAGCAACCTATTAACAAGTGTCTTCTCCCTCATCAAGGCAGTCTCTTCCTATTTGAAGCGAGAAGTGAGGATCTGGAACATGAGGCACACTCTGTTCTGTGCGGCCCCTGTGTGCCTCTTCTGGGCACCTGGTCTGTCTCTATCTCTGGGAGCAGCATCCAGCAGCAACAGTCAGTCCTGGCAGAGACTTTCTTTCCCAGTGCATCCTACTTTCGGATTTCCTAGAGCTTAGAGAACTGTAAGTCCGCACCGTCAGTCACTGTGCTATCGTTTGCACAACTGTTCTCCACTAGAGAACCTTCCTCAGCAACCAATGAGTTACAGCTGAAGCTAAACAAGAAGTTAAACAATAGCTACAATCCAAAGAAATTAAAGGACAACTTATTGGAATTTGTGG
>NW_004524580.1:15934071-15938284 GCF_000260255.1 Octodon degus
CCAAACATGTGAGCACCCAACTATATAAGACAAATTTTAATGGACATGAAAAATCTAACATCTGATAACACAATCTTAACAGGGAAACTTAACATCCACTTATCCCAAGAAGATAAGCAGACAAAAATTAGCACAGAGTTAGGAAAACTAGCCAAAACTTGGAACAAATGGACTTAGTGAACATATACAGAGTATTCCACCCAAACACAGCTAAATACACATTCTTTTCAACTGCACATGGGATGTTTTCTAATGTAAACCACATACTGGTCCATAGGTCATGCTTAAGTATATGCAAGAAAACAGAAATTATCCCATGCATATTATCTGACCATAGTGTAATGAAATAGGAAATAAAGGACAAAAGAAAGCACAAAAACCCCATAAACATATGGAAATTAAATAAAACCTTCCTCAGCAACCAATGAGTTACAGCTGAAGCTAAACAAGAAGTTAAACAATACCTACAATCCAAAGAAATTAAAGGACAACTTATTGGAATTTGTGGAAGGCAATGACAACACTTTTTAGAGGAAAATTTACAGCAGTGAACTGACACATTAGGAAAACAGAACAAGAACAAATAAATACCCTAATGCTGCACCTCAGACTTATGGATAATGAAGAGCAAACCAAGCCCAAAGCCCAAAGCCAGGAGGAAATTATAAAAAGTAGAGGAGAAATTAATGCAATTGAGACAAAGAAAATATTACGAAGAATTAGTAGAGCTTTTAAAAGGCAGGGCCTCTTGAAGAGGGGATGCTACATCACTGAAAGTTGTACCCTTTAATGAGCTACTCCAGCCTCTCGATCTCTCTCTCTCTCCCTCCCTTCTTCCCTCCCTCCCTCATGACCTCCCTCCCTCTCTCTCTCTTTCCCTCTGTCTCTGTCTGTGTCTCTCTGCCTCTCTGTCTCTCTGTCTCTATGTCTCTCTGTGTCTGTCTCTCTCTTCCTTCTCTCTCTCCTTCCCTCTCTCTCTCTCCTCTTTGTATCTGTCTCTGTGTCTCTCTGTGTCTGTCTCTCACTCTGTCTCTCTCTCCCTCTGTCTCTGTTTCTCTCTGTCTCTGTCTCTCTCTTCCTTCTCTCTCTCCTTCCCTCTCTCTCTCTCTGTCTCTTTGTGTCTCTCTGTCTCTGTGTCTCTTGCTCTGTCTCTCTCTCCCCTTCTCTCTCTGTCTCTCTCTGTGTTTCTCTCCCTTTATCTCTTTCCCTCTCTCTCCCCCATCCTGTCTGACCACTGTGAAGTGAAGCTTCCTCTGCCTTACACTCCATCCATCCTCCATGCTCTGACTCACCACAGACCCAAAGGCAGTACAGCCAGCCAGCCACAGAAGAAAGACTCTGAAACTGTGAGTCAAAATAAAGCTTTCTCCTTTTTAAGTTGATTATCTCAGAGAGTTTCTACAGTGATGAAACTGACACCCCTTCATGGAAAGTGCAGGTTGCAGCCCATGAGGCACCTACTATGAGCTGAATGTGGAAGCGCAGAGGAACACCTCTGCTTCAGAACTAGGTTTCATCTCACCAAAGGTCACAAGAACAAAGAGTAGCAAATTACCTACCTGCCTCCATAAACTCTAAAGAATTCAAAGCTTTCAGCGTATTTCTTAGCAGAGCAGATGAGAGATGCAGTTTGTGGCTGTAGAGCTGGAGGATTAATTTTTCTGCTTTTAGTTGAGCATTTTCAGACTCTATTTTTAATCATATTATTTTGATGCCTTCACTCATTTATACTGTTTTGTTTCCACTGTGGAATGTATATATTTTTAAAGACTAATAATGTAAGCTTGTAGAGGGTAGGAAGCTTCTATTTTGTATGTTCAGTAAGCTGACAGTGCCCAGCATGTCTGAGATGACTATAAAAGAATTGTTTGGCTTCTACTATAGTTCCTGATTTGTGTGTTACAAACAGCAGGCTGTTCAAAAGGCTCTACTTCTACTGTACGGAGATAGGGTTGTCCTGGAGGAATAGAACGGTAACTTAATAACAACCTTAATTCACAATGTCAGCAGGGAAGAAAATGTAAGTAGCAGTAAGAAATGGCAAATTGCAGCTCCACAAAGCAAAGCAGAGAAAGTGCCAAACAAAATACAAGACCCTAGAAACTCAGAGAAATATGCTAGGATTATTAGAGTTTGGCTTCTTAAAACTGTCCTCTCAGGGGCCTACCTGTTGACATCATTAATATCATAGGCTGGGAAGAGATGCTGGGAAGCTGCAAAGCTCCTGAAGAGGGGAAGAGAGGAAGTGGAGAGCGCATGCATGCAGGAAAACTGCGGAAGTGCTAGGCTTTCGAGATTGTTTGTGCTGCAGCAATTTCATCACAGAGCAAGCTGATCACTTTCCTAATGCCTTAAATCAAGCAGCAGGTATCTACAGCCTCAAAGGAAAAAATATTAAACATTAGTCAACTTTCACACTTGAAGCATTGCTGAGGTGGGTGGGGGAGATTTTTCAAAGTAATGTTTCTCCCAGTGTTTTCCTTTTTATCATCTTTATATCTCAAAAACTTGTAGGAATGAAATTTCAGCTCCAAATCCTTCTATTATTCTGGATTTCTTTGTCATCCTGCTGGGACATAACAGCAGGGTTTTCATGAGTCATGGTGTAGGCTTCAGCTCCAGCTAATGGAAGTATTTTGGAAGTGCTTATGCTCAAAACATTTCTGTCCCATTTTAAGTTTTATTAATAAAAATATAAAATGGAGATTCAAGATCATGTTAAAATTGGCTTCGCTTGGCAAGTAATAAATCTTATTTATTTATTTGGTGACTGAATTCAGAACCTTTTGCTTGCCATACAAGCATTTATTCCACCAAGCCCCAATAAATCTTAAAAGTTATTGGTATTTCCCAAGCACGGTTGTGCTTGTCCATAATCCCAAGACTTCGGGAAGCTGGGGCAGGAAAATGTCATTTGATCCCAGCCTGGACAACTTAGTGACTTAGTGAGACCCCCACCTAAAAACACGTACTTACATACATACATACATGCATACACACATACATAAAAGGGACTGGGAAGGGAAATCAGTTTGAAGGCTTTGGGTTTAATCCCTAGTACCAAGGAGAAAACAAACTATCAGTATTCATTCTGCTGATATTTCAAAAGGAAACTATCCTGGATTCTAGATTCATATACTCATAAAATTTCAATATTGGAAAAAAACTGGAAGTCCAGAAAATAATAAAATTTTCTATAAAGAAAAGTGTAATGAATTCTTTAGACTTTCTGAACCACCATATCCGTCTCACTTATGTAACTTTGCCAATGTAACTTGAAAGCCAGCATGCATACAATGCATGAAGGATGACTATGCTCCATTACAGAGGCCAGATTTGTCCCACTGATTGTAGTTTGAAAACCCTTGGTCTAGATTTTCCATCCATGAGAAAAAGAATTCCTTTAATTTGGGTAACAATGGAGATCTTCCTATTGTAGAAAACAGTATTAATGTTGCTCAAAAAATTGAAGATAGTCATCCAGCCAGAACCCAAGTCCCGCATGGGTGGGACCTTCTGCATACTTCCTGAACCTCCTCCATCAGACAGGCCTGGTGTGAAACCCTGCAGCAGAACTCCCTGCAGAGAGACTAGGAGCCAGAACCACCAGGCTAATCAGGAGCTGAACATCTTGCCAGAGGGGCACAGTGGGTTCACTTCCATAAGCTGCAGCAGGAAGAAGCTGAACACAGCAGCCAGACCCAAGCAAGGCATATCTGGACCAGTTCAAATGTGGTAGATCCTGACCTGGTAAACTGAGACACTGATAGACCCAGATCTAGGACAGCATACTTTCTCTTTTTCCATTGATTGAGAGACAGGGCAACAGATAATTGGGGTGAACCAGTCTGCCTGGAAGACTCCAATGTACATCAAAAGGAGGTGATCAGACAAAAATTAGGGGAACCAATTTAAATACAAAGTCACAATTTAATATCTGTTTAGCTACACAGACATAATGTTTGCTTTTAAGGTCTAAAATACAAACCCATTAGTTACAAGTTTATCAACTGTTAAATATTACTACCCATTATTAGTGTTCCTAATTGTAGTTCTGTAAATACAAAACTGTAAATTCCTTAACCACATAATCTCTCTTGGGTAAGAATTTCAGTAGGTGCAAAGGTAATAAGTGCACCAAAGCTGCACACCAAAGGTCACAGAACAGTGCTATACAAACTCAGAAAGAGAAGGAGCAAAATGTATTCTCAGG
>NW_004524580.1:15938384-15939157 GCF_000260255.1 Octodon degus
CATGGTTGTTGGAAAATAGCAGTTCCATGTTACGTCTAAGGCATTTGATATTCAGACAGATAGTGATGTTAAGCTCAACTGCCTCTGCTAGAGGGTAATAATATCATTAAGCTTCTCTTTTGGATGTTTAACAACTAAAGTTTACAGATCAAAACTTAAAGAAGAAGATGGGCTACAAGGATAGCCAATATTTTGGCCCTAGCCCTTCAGGGTCAGTAAGGACTCAGGATATAAGAGAACCCATACTGTGACATCTTGTTCCAAATTTTCTGATCAAGGAAATTATATCACCACAGAGGAAAGTGATTGACCATATATAGTGTGCCTAAGGAAAGTCATCTAGAGAGAAAAACTCTCTCAGGCTTTCACAGAGAACAAATTGGTCAAGCAATTGCCATGACCCATCCACAAGGCTGACACTGACAAATGATCTACAAGGTGCTATACATGGTTTCAGTGTAAATCGTAAGAGTATTTGATTGACCACAGATACAAAAGTTACATTTTTACTTATATAGGTCTTGCTTTCACTTGACCTTAATCATCCAGCAGAAAAGTATAACCATGAGATAGGAAAAGTAATGCCATATTAATATGTCAAGCTATAAAAGGCTCAAGTCAACAACTTCAGACAATTGCCAGTTTTTCTTATGACCCACTACTATTATGGACTATTGGACTATATTGGGTTATTCTGCTGAATTCAAATACCTACAATATTTGAGCTGGCATCAACTATGAAAAGATCCTTTAAAGACTTCTCCAAATACAGC
>NW_004524580.1:15939982-15944954 GCF_000260255.1 Octodon degus
GTCTTGCATTTTGAAAACCACTAAGAACTGATTTTAAGTGATCTCACTATGGAAAACATATGTGAAATAAAGCATATGTTAAATTTTTCAATTTATCCATTCCATCATGTTAGACAAAATACATTTACACAATGTTTAATAATACAGAAAGAGTCCTGGACAGCTGCCCTCCATTTGATTATTCATTTCTTTAAGTTTTAGGTATAATATTCAAAGTCTGAAGTATACAGCCTGATACATTTTCATGCAAGTCTACAGCAGTGTAAAGGCCACCCAAATCAAGACAGTAAACATTTGCAACACTTGGAGAAGGGCCTTCTGTCTCCCTTCAGAATAAATTACACAAAGAACCACCATGCTTCTTTATCATTATGAATAAACGCTGCCTGTTCTGGAGCATCATAAAAATGGAGCAGCTGGGTCATTTATAACTTGTTATAGGAGGCTTCTACTGCCCAATATTATTACTGAGGAGTCATATGCCATTTTATAAAACCCTGCTGTTAAAATGTTCAATTTCAAACATGTTTACTATAGCATTATTTATGTTAATAAACTATCCAATGATAGGGCAGTGTTTTCACAGGGTGACAGATCATTTTACATCTGCTGTATTTATTTATAACTCCAATTAGGCTAGAATTGACTTTAGTTCCTATCAAACATATCAGCAGTAGGTTTATTGTCACTTTATTGGGGCACTTTCTCTTCTCATCATCACATATCCATTACCTCTCCCAACAACCTTAAGGGTTTTATGAAATATAAAAGTCTTAAATGAGATTTCCTTCCCCAGGCTAGAAAGAGATACAGTGTCTACCAGTGAGCAGCTGCCAACATGGTGGTTTGCCTTCCCCGCTACTAAGATGTACCTTGAAGAATATTTAACCCCAGCCCCAATGGCTGAGGACACAGCAGTCTCTCTGTTGGTCTGTCTAGGTCTCTTTCTAAGTTTCATAACCATGATCTGCTGGTAACACTACTTTCTCCACTGTAATACTAAGTGTTTTAGGCATCTACATGACTATTTGCAAAACACAGGGAGGCTAAGCTTTCATCTCCAGCCCTGTTACTTAGTAGCTGGGTCACCTTTAGAAAGACAGTTCATCTCTCAGTGGCTGTTCCGGCATGTGCCAAATGGAGATTGTAATAGTACCTACCTTGGCTGGAGAGTTAGCTCAGCAGTCTAAGCCCCTGCCTGGCAAGCGCAAGGACAGGAGTTCCATCCCAGGTACCACATGCTGTGCCAGCACCACATCTTGCTGGCCACTGAAACTTGGCATGGTGGCCCATGCCTGTAGTCCCCAGAACTGGGGAGGTGAGACAGAAAGATCACTATGAATCTGAGCTGCATAACAAGACTCTGTACCAAATTAATTAATTAATTAATTTAAAAAATTAAAAACAGTAGCTATGTTATGCGAGTCAAGATTCAATGAATTAGTGCTGTCATGTTCTTGAAATGATACTTGACACATAGCAAGATGCTCTGTATGGTAATAGCAAGTCAAGGCTGAAATACAAAACTTACCGTACCTCTGCATCTTGTAACAATCTATGCATCAGATTTCTAGAACTTATCATAATGTAACTAACTCAGTCAGCTCTAGTTAAGGGCTTCAAACTTGACTGACAGAAATAAAAGTACATAATACACAATTAAACATACGTATGATTTTATTTTTTGGAACTAGGGATTTAACTCAGGCCCTTACACTTGCCAGAGAATACTTATTCCACTAAGCCATCTCCCCGGCCCCCCATACCGTATGATCTAAACTTCAGGTGATTTAAGCTGCAGAACTAGGGGGCTGGGGATATAACTCAGTGGCACAAGCACTTGCCTAGCAAGTACAATGTCCTGAGTTCAATTCCCAGTACAAAAAACAAAAAACAAAAACAAACCTGCAGAACTTTATGTGCATGCATGTACCATTAATCCCCCTCACTCCAAACACACTTTCCCCATTGTTCCTGTCACTTTCTTAAGTAATTCTGGAAGTCCTCTTTCATGGTATCCTGGCCTGCCTACCTGGTGCCTTCACTCATTCTCTACTTTTTGACTTTGAGGAGAACTCTGAAGTCACACAGTGCGGGATTTGGTGAGTGAAGTCAGTGAAGTGACAGTGCAAAACTTTCATGATTCCACCCTTCTCTTGGAAGCCACTCAGCAGCAGCATTCACTGTATTACTTAAAATCGTCGCTCATAAAGTCATTCACTAAAAAGGATTTCCAGGAATGATCAAGAAAGTGGCAAGAACAATGGGATAATTGTGTTCAAATGCCAAGGCAGTGCTTTGAGGAGGATGAATGACAATGTTTTTTTTTTTTTTATTGCAACATATTTTTTAATTTAAACATTTGCCATATATGGCAGTGACACATTATACAATGATTATATTTCAATCCCGGAATTTCATACAGAAGTATCACCATGGAATGAATCAGTGGATATGCCTAGACTTTGATTTGCTAATATTTAAGATAAGAATCCTATTCCTGTGTCAGTTGGTTGTGTCAAATTGAGTAGGGAATTTTTAAAGAAAAATTTTTATACTATACTGCACAAATGCAAGAAAATTTCATTGACTTTATTATTAATTATAAAGTCATATTGTATAATATTTTCAGAAACTCAGAGGGTTCATTTATACTCAAGGCATAGGGAAAAATGAATAAAATTTCCAACTAAGTTATATGAAACTTTATTAAGCCATTGTTCTTTGCCTTCCCCTGTGAACGGACACTTGGCCTGCTTCCACCTGCTTGTAGGAGAGAAAATTCACAAATATACATCAAGAGCACTAAAGTAATAAGTCCTGTACCATGAATGCTGATCACAAGCCTACAAGGAGCCAGCTATCATGCCAGCTGCTGGGGACATGAAAAGAAGGGCAAACTGTTTGGTGTCCTTGAAAACTTCAGTGTGGAAAATTTGGAGATAATTCCATTCTTGCTACTCTAACCTAGGATTGTATATAGTTATAATTCTTGTGGAAACTTATCTTGCTTATTGTAATTCACGTTGCCTTTCCCAAATTTTTTGAATCAACTTTGAGGTTGTACACATGCACCATTATCTATTGTTTTTTTTTTGTTGTTGTTGTTGTTGTTGTTTTTTGTTTTTTGCAGAACCAGGGATTGAACTCAGTCCCTTGCACTTGCCAGGGAAGTGCTTATTCCACTGAGCCATCTCCCCGGCCCCCCATTATCTATTGCTGAAGTTGATCAGGAAACCGAGGTTCTGTTTCTTTAGCTCTCTGCTAGTCACAGCTCTTATGGACATCAGTTTGCTCAACCAGTCCATCAATTTGTCCAAAAGACATGACTCATAGATCAGGTACAGAGCTTTCATAAACATACAGATAATAAAATCTTTTGCTATCTTTGCAAAAGTTGGTTTCTTCGGAAAAAAAAATTGTAGAAATAAATGAAACAAATGTGTTTGTTTGGAGAAAAAAAAGATGGGAGTCTGGAGTGCATAAGAGTGATTTGAATAATTTTTTTTCAATTTTGACTATGCTAATTTTCTAAACGTTTTATGTAACAGTGCTCTTTATTTCCCTTGAAGTTATCTGTAGATGCTACCACACTGAAATTCAAGAGTGGGTCTTTGAGGAGAGATTAATACACTTTTGGCTCGTTTTACTAGTTATTACACCGTAGTTTTTTCAAACACATAAAATCACATAAGTAGATGAATCCCAGAAAATGAGAATCAAAGTGTGGGCAGAGGACCATTGATCAATGACTCAGGGGATACTGGAGGGACAGAAAATAACTTCAGGTGGAGTCACACACTGAAATCCTGGCCCAGGTCAGAGCCCTGCTTGAAACACCCATAATTGCATGAACTCAGGACACTTCAAATATCTCTAAGTTTTACATTCCTTTAGCACAAATAGAGAAATACAGCCCTGATAGAAAGCATTTTTCTTTAAGCTTTATCCAAATATATGAGTCTTTAGCTATGTGCATAAAATACTGTTAATCTACCCATTTCTCCCAGAGTGGAGTCAGATCATTGAACATGTTTGATATTCAGACAGATAATGAGGTTAAGCTCAACTGCCTAGGTTGTAGGGTAATAACAATAAGCTTCTCTTCTGGAGGGTTAACAACCTATGGTTGCAGACCAAAAATTAGAGATAAAGGAGGACTGTGAGGATAGCCAGCATTTGGGTCCTAGCCTTTCAAGGTCAGTGAAGACTCAGGACATAGGAGAACCTGTACTGTAACATCATATAACTCAGTTGTGCCCCAAATTTTTTATGCAAGGAGATTATGGGGCCAAAGAGGAAAGTGATCGATGATGTAGAATGTGACTGAGGAGAGTCACATGGAGAGAAAACATTCTCTCAGGCTTTCACAGAGAGCAATTGGTCAAGCAATGGCCGTGACTCATCCACATGGCTGACACTGACAAAGGATCTACAAACCGCATGTGTTGCAGGGTTTAAGGATAAATCCTATGGGGATTTGACTGACCTTATCAGATACAAAAGCTAAATTTCTTGTTATATAGGTCTTGCTTTATCTTGGTCTTAACCATTCAACAGAAAAGTATAAAGAAGCATAAAAAGTAAAACCATATTAATATGCTAAGCTGTAAAAGGCTCAAGTCAACAACTTCTGACATTGCCAGTCCTATGGAAAACCCACTACTACTATGTACTACTGGATTTTTTTGGAATATTTTGCTAAATTCACACACGTATAATATTTAAATGACAATGGAATACCCTTCTCTGACAAAACTAAACAAAAAAATGGGATACAAATGAACAACGAGTTTGTATTTGTATATTCAAAGTAGTTAGGATAGATATACAGCCACATTCTCTTAATTCAATGAATAGAAAGATTTGTTCTAATAGTGTTTGTAAACAGGATATCATGTCTGCATCTTGTACAATAAAAATAACCACTAAGACAACAATATGCAATGTATTAATTATTGAAACTGTCCTA
>NW_004524580.1:15947124-15949828 GCF_000260255.1 Octodon degus
TAGGCGACTCTGATCAACAACTTCTGACATTGCCAGTCAAGCAGAAGACCCAATACTATTATGGACTTCCGGGCTATTTTGGAATATTTCGCTGAGTTCACACACCTATAATATTTAAATGATGGAACTAAACTAAAAACAGGGATATAGATGAATGACCATTTTGTGTCTGTGCATTCAAAATAAGTAGGATAGATATATAGCTACATTCTCTTAATTCAAGGAGTAGAGGGATTTGTTCTAATAGTTTTTGTAAATTGGATATCATGTCTGCATCTTCTACAACAAATAACTGCTAGGAAGGCAGTATGCAATGTGTTGATTATTGGAACTGTCCTACCAATTCGATTTGAAGCTGTCTTATTGCTGTTTATTTCTCAATAAAATTATGGAGGAAAAAAATCCCAAAATATGTGGCCTCCAGATTCATTCTGGGGATAGTGATTCCAGTTTAGCATAAAGGAGAGAGTGCAGGAAGGAGGAGCCGAGGGTATATTATGTGCCAGGCAGAGAGGGGCATCCATCACTCTACTCACCTTGTTGGCTGAGAGCTCTACCATGTGGCCTCGCCTAACTGCGATGGAGGCCACTGAGTGTAGTCTGCTTTATTCTAGGAAAAGAGGGAGAGTGGATTCAAGGGGATAGCTGAAAATCTTTGCATGGGCCCTAATGATGGGTTGAAGTTTTGCTGCAGTTCAGGATGACCCTGAATTCACTATGTAGCCCCAGGCTGCCTTTGAACTCCCATTAGCACTCCTGCCTCAGCCTCCTAAGTGCCAGGATTATAGGTGTGCACCACCACACCCCACTTATGTAGCTTTCTTTGTGACAACCCCCAAATAGCATTGGTGTGCTGTTTTATAATTTGTATCTTTCACAGAAAACTTCCTACTAACAGGGCCCAGTTTTTTGTTTTTGTTATTTGTTTTCATTCTTGTTTTGCTCAGTAATTGATCCTGTATCTGACACACAATTGGCCAAGTAGTAGAAGCCCAATATTTGGAGAAAACATTTGGATAATAAGAGCAAGTTAAAAAATAGACAAGGAGTGATAAATGCAACAGTTAGGATTTACTGAAAACTTCCTATACACCAGTCACTGTATTGGACAACTCACATACACTGCCCCTGTGAGACAGGCATTTCGTTTTCCTCTTTATTCTAAGGCCAGCTCACTTAGCTGGAATCACTAGCTAGAAAGATTCATAGCTATAAAATTCCAGACTCCATGCAATGGACTATGGACTTGACTTGTATACATGTTGTTCTTTTCTTCTCATTTTTCTTTTTTCTTTTTACCATACCGTTCAAGTAGCCCCTTCTACACTGTAGTAATACAGGGCAGGTGAGAGAGAGAGAGAGAGAGAGAGAGAGAGAGAGAGAGAGAGAGAGAGAGAAACAGAGACACAGAGACAGAGACACAGAGAGAGACAGAGACACAGAGAGAGACACAGAGAGAGAGACAGAGAGAGGAAGAGAGAGAGGAAGAGAGAATGATGAGATTTTCATTTTCACATTGAGAAAAATAATGTAAGACTATATAGATTCTTTCTTAACTCTTCTACAAATACAATGATGATGAGTGAAAACCCACATAAGATTCTCTGACAACCTAAAGCCACAGATACATTGTAAAACACTGCCACAAGGAAATATTGAGCCAGAATAAAAGGACCTAAAGGACCTGAAGCTATGAACTTAAGTACCAGCACTGAAGCATAAAGTATAAATATAAACTTTTAAAACCATTAGTCATTCCAACATAAGAACAACTACTTTTATCCATTCCTTGGGTGACAGGCATTTGGGTTATTTCCATAACGATCTATGACAAGTCGTACTGCTATAAACTTTGGGTGCACATATATCACTGTGGTATGATGTTTTTAATTCTTCTGGGAAGATACCAAGAAGGGGAACAGTTGGAGTAAATGAGAACTTTAATCCTAGTTTTTAAGGAAGTTCTACACTGATTTCCACAGACGTGTGGGGTTTTTTTAATATAATGGAGTATTATTCACCCACAAAGAAGAATAAATTGGAGACTTTATAGGATATAATTCAAGACTAAACTAAGTGAGATAAATCAGATCATATATATAAACATTGTATTTTCTAACTAGTGTGAGAAACTGAATGAGCAAGTAAGATCAAAAAATGTACTACAGATTGTGATTTGGGAAGAAACTATTGGAAAGAAAGACAAACTGTGATGGGGGAAAGGGGAAAGGAAGAAAGGGGAAAGGGAAAATATATATTTATACCCAAGATGATTAAGATAGTTACACAGCTAGATTCTCTTCATTCATTGAAAAGAAAGGTTTGTGCTAACATTGTATGGTCAAGTTATCAAGTCTATATATTCTGAATAACTGATACAAAGAGCGATATGCAAAGTTTTAATTACTGTGACTCTCCTACTAAACTGTTTTGTTGTTGTTGTTGTTGTTGTTGTTGTTGTTGTTTTTAGGTACAAACCTCTGTTGTTTGTTTTTTTTTAAGTCAGAAGCAAATGGAAATATACTTTGTAAAGTTTCTAATACTAGGAGAAGATATCATGCAATGTCTTTTAAATAAATTGTAAGTCAAAGATACAGTATAAATCTTACAACAAAATTAAGATTAAGCAATATTCAGAAAATTAAATGTTTCAAAACAATTGAACTAAGAAAAAGTTTTCATGATAGCAAAGAAGTACTAAGAG
>NW_004524580.1:15951318-15954100 GCF_000260255.1 Octodon degus
TCTTGCCTCTAGCCTCTTTTCAGGGAGTTCTGCTGAAGGGTTCGGTGCTGGGCCTGTGCTCTGGGTCTATTCAGGATCCCGCCGGGCCCCAGGTAATCTCACTCACTCGCTGGCCTGCGCTCTGGGTCTGTTCAAGATCCCTCCAGGCCACGGGTCGTCTCACTCCTCCTACTAAACTGTTTTGAAACTCTGTTTTATTAATCTTTTTGTCTTTAAAATTAAAAAATAAGTAAATCTCACACTTAAAAGGTGGGGATTTTTGAAAAGTTCTTTTATTTGTAGTTTTCTTGACAGGCTGTGTTTATAGAAATATACTCATCTTCCAATACTTACATGATAGCATATTTCTGTTGTTTATATAATACCTTGTAATAGGATTGCAGAACTTCAGCACTGTTACCATTTGAGGTCAGATAACTCTGTGGAATAGGATCTTTTCTACACACTAAGTGGCATTTAGCAATAATTCCTGGGGGTGGAGGACATTGCTCAGTAGCACAGCACCTGCCTAGTAATAGCTCTACCCACTAGATAGTAGTAGTACTGCCCTAAAATTGTCAAAACAAATCAGAACATTTCCAGAAACTGAAAAATACACCTTGGGAGAACAAAAGTTCCCCTCAGTTAAGAACCAATGTTTTGTGGAAAATTTATACTGATTATTACAATTATTTTTTTTAAAAAAAATTAGAAATGCACAATAAAACTTTATTTCATAAAGTTTTATTATTATTAAGTTTTTTCTTCCTCTTATCTAACATTAATTGAGTCTGAAGGATACTCAACAAAGTCTCTAAAGTTCAATATTTGTGACTGCTCCTGAGGTAGCCATTTGTTGTGGATGTAGAGAAAATGAATATTGGAGGGAAGATCCTGAAATAAGATCCTTCTCTACCATCTTTATGGACCAATATGAATTTTTCGACTTTCCAGATTTTAATATGTGACATTTCCTAAAATGACTTGATGACAACATATTTCAATGTGTTCAGGATAGTTCCACATTGTGAATATATTTCAATACTTCTGAGAGCAACTGATAGTCACTTGAATTTGTAGAGGTTAAATATTTTCAGAAAACTATAAACCATAAAAACAAATTAAAGAGAATAAAATTTACTCCCACTTTGATGGCAAATCGAAGCCCTCACGCCCACGATGGTGAACATATTACAACAATCTCATTATTAGTTGTATCTTACTATGGTCAATCTGTTTCTGTGTTTTGTAGTTGTTGCCATCAATATAAACTGGCCTCTGGCTTCTGGCTTCTGACCTGACACGGAAAAAGCTTAAAAGTCACCTCTTTGTTCTAATAAAACATAAACACCTAAGCAAACTAAAACATCAACAGTTCTCCTTAAATCCCTCAGACAAGTGAGATCCGTGGGGAAACTGCAGCCTCCAAAATCACTGAAACAGGCATATGGCTGTAGAGAGTCTACATCGTCAAAGTAAAACTCATAAGCAGACGCATCCACAGGAACCTGTGCGAGGGTCAGAAAGCCTGAATCATAATTGATCATTTCCTAGAGGTTCTATATAGACAATTCTGAGCATGAAAATTCCAGGAACGCCCAGTCAGAGAGAAGCTGCACAATTTTGTGAGTCCTTATCTCCTAAGGCCCAATCAAAATATCAAAGAAAGATCCCCATGTACTTTGTCAGGCGATATTAAAAAGAAATCACCGTGAAGTATTCTAGAACATTTGCTCCTCTATATAAAGACCGCTGTCAGGAGAAACAATTTTACCAGAGACTAACTTACTGGGGTTTTATCAAAGCATTACCTAACTGGGAGAATGGAAACATCCAACTGTATCCATTTAGCAACTCCATCTCAATGAAAGGTATAAAGGAGACAGAGGATCAGTGATTAACTTCACAGTTCAGAGGTGCAGACTCCCCAAACTAGTGAGCTCTAATCATAGGCCTGTAGAGCCCTTCCTTCTCCCTATGCCTTATCCTACATTTCTAAAAGCCTATGTGCTACAGTTCCATTTAGCAAGTACATCAGGCCCACCTTTCACCAAAAAAAGTATAAAGTATACTAAAGGACAAAAATGAAAAATCCAAAACAACAACAAAAGATACCTACAGTCTGAAAAGATTGGGCGATCAGTGGGACCAACGTTGATCTTATGTGGAGGTATATTCTAAACATTAGGGCCACCGAGATAGCTCAGCAGCTTGAGTGCCTACCTGGCACATGCAAGGTCATGAGTTCAATCCCTGATACCAAAAATAAAATAAAATTGCAAAATGCCAATCCAAGAACTTAAAACTATAATTACTGCACTACTGGGGCTAAAGCATAAAATAATAAATACACAGTAACAAAAGAGAAATGTAATCAGAGATGGAATTTTTAAAAACAACCAAGAAAGAGATGCTAGAGATTTAAACGAATACTATAACAGAAATGAAAAATACATGTTATGGACTCACTAGTAAACTGTACATGGCCAAAGAAAACAGTTCTGAGATCAGGTATATGACAGAGATGCTTACAAAATCAAAAGCATGAAGTAGAAAGACAAATAAAAAAGAGTGAAAATGTATTAAGCAAGAACCATGCGATAGTTACAAAGGTATTACAATGGAAAAAATAGATCAACAGAAAAAAATTAAAGAAAACAATACGGAATAAAAGCATGAAGTAGTAATGACAGAGCATTTCCCCAGACTTATGTTAATCACAAAAACACCAATCTTCAGAATATTAGGCAAGACAACAGCAAAAATTCTATTTACTATTTGGCATAAATCTGGAATGTTCCTG
>NW_004524580.1:15954983-15956018 GCF_000260255.1 Octodon degus
AAAAAAAAAAAACAATTTGCTTAAAATAATAAATGTGCATCCAATCATGTATACTTACCTATATGAATAGATATCTTCATTGATGCTTATCTACAAGTGAAGTAAATAACAGTGATGATACGAAGAGTGAGATTGAGAGGAATCAGTATTATTTGTTATTATTAGGTACTTCCACTACTTATGAAGTGATTTAGCACTGTGTGAAAGTTCACTGCATTAGTTGCAAATGTATAATACTTACTCTAAAGCACAGCATTAAAAGATTTTTGTAAAAAAAAGCATAATTTATATGCTAATCAAAAAGAGATTCTCAGATCATATAAAATATTCAATTAAAACCCAGATGAGGTCCAGGGAGATGGCACAGTGGCATAAGCACCTGTCTGGCAAGCACAAGGTCCTGAGTATGATTTCTGGGACCACAAAAAAAGAAAAAAAAAAACACAGATGACAGAAAAAGTATGAAGGACAAAATCAGAATAAAGAACACGAGCAACAGATATAAAATGCTAACAAATATGTAAATATCCAACTATGTTAATAATTACTTTGAATATCAAATGATCAAAATACATGAATTAAAAGATAGAGATTGTCACGATGGATTAAAAATATCACCCAGCTATATGCTTCTTGTGAAACTCCATTTTAAGTATAAATTACGTGAAGAAGAAAGATTAAAGAATGACGCTATGTCATTCTAACACTACCCAAAAAAAGAGAAGTGCTATAACTATATTCATGATAAGCGAATCAGACATCCAAGCAAGAAAACATAACAGGATTAAGGAGAGGTGCTACCTAATGATCAAAGAGATCAGGACTCCAAGAAGATGCAGCAGTCTTTAATGTGGCTGCACCAAGCAAAAACACATCAAAATAAATGAGCCAAACACTGGGCAGAAAACAAGGAGAAATAAATCAGTTCACCATTATAACAATTTTTTTTATCACAGATGGATAGATCAGGGGTGGTGGCATAGCTCAGCAGTCTCAAGGGCCTGCTTAGGCAAGCATAGGCAGGTGCAGCTGACC
>NW_004524580.1:15956203-15958090 GCF_000260255.1 Octodon degus
AAGGATATATCCACCAGGCAGAAAGTCATGCACATTGGAAATCAACAGCACCACCACGTGGGTGTCTGCAACATCAATTGGCCACTTTACACAATCCTAGTGGATTATACATTCTTCATGAGCTTACAGAGACCAGGCACTCATCTAATCACATTTTAGGCCATGTAATACACATTATTAAATTAAAAAGAATAAAAGCTATACAAGTCTGTTCTCAGTACGGAAGGGAGTTAAGCATCTTGAATATCAAGATGTCCATAGAGTTGGAAATTCCCAAAACACTAAAAGATAAGGGGCTGGGGAGATGGCTCAGTAGAATAAGCACTTCCCTGGCAAGCGCAAGGCCCTGAGTTCAATGCCCAGTACTGGAAAAAAAACAAAAAACAAAACAAAACAAAAAAAAACCACACACACACACTAAAAGATAAAAGAATTCATTTCCAAAAACACTTAAGTAAAAGAAGAAATCTCAAAAGAGTTATAAAAGCAATTCAACTAAATAAAAATAAAGCACAATATATGAAAATTTGTTGGATGAAAATTTATACTGATGAATGTATATGTTAAAAGATAAATAAAATTAAATCAACTACATTATATCTTAAGACACTAAAAGAATAAGGTAAAATTAAATTCAAAGTAATCAAAAAGTGAAGCAGAAATAAATTAAACTGAAAAATAGAAAATCAATAGAAAAAATCAACAAAACCAAAACTTAGTTCTTTAAAACAGTCAATAAAATAGATTTCCTCTATTCAGGCTAAACAAGAAAAAAAAAAAACATAGAAAACACAGGTAGCTAATATCAGACATGAAACTGAGAGCCCCCACTACAGATCCTTTGGATGTTAACAGGATAATAAAGGAATACCAGGGCTGGGGAGATGGCTCAGTAGAATAAGTGCTTCCCTGGCAAATGCAAGGATCTGAGTTCAATCCCTGGTTCCACCACAAAAAAAAAAAAACAAAACATAAAATCTTTCTGTGTTCACAAGTTTAATGCCCTGCACAAAATGGCCCAATTCTAGGAAGACCATAATCAGCCAAAAACCTCAAAAAGATACATAGTAACTGAATAGGCCTATACGTACTAAAGAAATATAATTAATAACCATTGGAAACAGGAAGCACCAGGTCTAGAGTGACTCTCTGGTGAGTTCTACCAAATATTTAAGGAAGAAATCACAGCAATTTTCTAGTCTTTTCCAAAAGGCCGCACCAGAATGAGTACACATTAAATCATTCTGTAAGACCAACACTGCCCTAAAACCAGAATTAGGCAGGCCTTCTAAGAAAGATCTGCCTCTCTACTTCCTATTGCCTAATTGTAAGGATAGAGAAAGGAAAGAGAAAAAAGGAAGAAAAGGAGAATTAGGAGGCGTTGTGTGTGTGCATCCACACAAGGAATACGCAAGGAATGGAAGCACTATGTGTTGAAACAGGTAACCCCCAAAAACCAGGAAGAGAATCAAGAGACAGATGGAGGATGGAGGCAGGAAAGAGGAAGTGAAGAAAGAGAAATTACGACTTATTATGTACATGTACCAATTCCACACAAGGGATGTAAACATTAGTTATTATAAACCTGGGCTAATAAACGAAAAAAAAAATGTTTAAATAAGAAAAGAAAGCCAGGGGGCCGGCCAGATAGCTCAGCAGATTAAAGAGCCTACTTAGGCAGATGCAGGGCCCTGGGGTTCAATCCCTGGCCTGCCATGCAGGCCCCGCCCCAAGGGCACACTGGACAGTGATTGAGACTGGGCGTGGTGGCTCACACCTGTAATCCTAGCGCTTGGGAGGCTGAAAACAGGACAGATCACTACAAGTCCAATCAGTGTAGCAGGACCTTGTAGACCCTGTAATAAATACAAAAAGAAAAAAGAAAAA
>NW_004524580.1:15958436-15972618 GCF_000260255.1 Octodon degus
TAAGACTTATGGCTCATGGACATAGCTGAGCTGCATAAGGGATTGCAAAGACAAAATCCTGAGTTCAATCCCTGGTACAAAAAAAAAAAACTTTTGAGGCTCTCAATAGCATAAGTTCTTGCCTGGTAACTGTAAGGTCCCAAGTCCAACCCCCGTACTGCAAGAAAAAAAAAAAAAAGACATATGATAAGCCTACAGTAAGAATGACAATGCAACATCCATGAAAGAGAGGCTGGAGATTTGGCTCAGCAACAAAATGCTTGCCTAGCAAGCTGGAAGCCCTGGGTTCAGTCCTTGGCACCAAAAATAAAAAATAAACCACCCCTGCAAAACAGTTCAACATCCATGAAAGAATATACAAATAGATCACCAGAACACAATAAAAATTCCAGAAATAGATTCATATAAATACAGCCAACTAATCTTTTATAATGAAGTAAAAGCAATAAAATGAAGAAAATAGTCTTTAAGACAAATGGTGCAGAACCAACTGGACACCCACATTCAGGAAGATAAATTTAGATAGTCATTACACCCTGCACAAAATAATTTTATAAAAATGGATCACAAATCACTCAGACAACTTTTTATTGCAAAGAAAATTTATGTGTTATTTGTTGTAGAGGTTAAACAAAAGATTGAGAAAGAGATCTGGCAACAAAGTGACAAAGTGACACAAAGAAAAAAGAAGTGAATAAGAGTCATGAATGAGAGAAGAAACAGCAGGAGCCATGGCACACACCTGCAGTCCCAGCTACTCAGGAAGCTGAGGCAGGACGTTCAAAAGTCTGAGGCCAGCCTGGCTAATTTAGCCAGATCCTGTCTTAGTAAAAAAATTGAAATGGAGTGTGAGCATGTGGCTTAGTGATAAATCACCATTTGGTTCCAACTTCAGTGCCACGAAAAAAGAAGAGGTGGAAGTTCTCCTGTGAAAATATGATTAAAATATCATGAACAGTAAGCCTGAAGTAGCAGTGGGGTGATTTTTCAAATAGCAACAAACTGACTTAAATGAAACCTGTTCACCACTTGTTTGAAAATTATTAATTTTTCACATGCACTATTTGACTTTGCATGCCTTTTACCACATAAAGTGAGAAGAATAATATATATTCTGCCTTCCTAAATTATAGAGTTGAAAACTGAGAAAACGTGAATTGCATTAATAGTCTCCCACCTGAGAATTTAATATCATCTGGAGTATCTTGGGGCAGGATCCATATGTTTTCTTTACCTCTCTAATCTTACCATCTTGCTTAGCGCCTTCCATAGCGTGAGATTAATAGACATTTGTTGACTACAAGAAGGCAGAAGAAATGGAACGAAGAAATGAGAGAGGAAGAAAACCAAAGAGCAAGGAAGGGAGAGTGCTGGCCTTCATAATTGTTTATTTCTTTCGCCAACCTTGCATGCATAATATGGTAATGTGAGCAACTAATTTGAAGGCAACAATATGCAATATAACAAGCATTGTTAGATTCCTGGAATTCTGTTTAGTGGAACTCTGTATCATTTTCAAAGTTTTTCTTTTTAAAAAAAATTTTAAAAGGAAAGGAGAATAAATGAAAAAGAAAAGCACTGCTTTGCTATGGATTTATCAAAATACCTCATCACCCCGCTCAATAATCTCCTTAACCCTTAACTCTTAAATTTAGATGCGAATCTAAATTTCTGTATTTGATAATTCTCTTAATTCTAATTTAAATCTAGTTTGCTAGCCCCGGATAGGTGATCATTTCTGCTCCTATCTCATTTCCTAAGAAAAAAACACTACCATTTTATACAGCTCCATGTGTCCCTTTCACTTGTGTTGAAATATATAGAATTGATTCTCTTTCCTTCCCCTTTTTTGCAGACTCTATAAAGTTTTTTCATTTTATCTGACCTCTGCACTTTCTTCCTCTGGACCCTATTTCTTTGCTCATTTTATTTCTTGCATCCCCTTCTAGTCCCTCCTGAAGGGAAGATCATCAGCCTGGATTCAGGCATTCCCGGCCTGCCAGCCCCCGCAGCTACAGCTGGCCTAAGCAGGGCCTGGGGCAGTAATGTCACTTCTGCAGATGGCACCTACACCAAAGTCACAGCCTAGCCCTGGAGAGCAATACCAAACCCGAACTGGTGCAACCTGGACTGCTCTCGCCTCTGCCCTAACACAGTTCATTGCTGCCAGCATGATTTCAGCAGCGGAATCAAGAGAAAAATATGCCTCAAATGTCCCCTGCTCTATCTGTCTTTATACTTTATTTTCACATACTTTAGAAGCCCCCAAGCTACTTTATCATTTCTCTGGATCCTTATAAAATTAAATCAACTTTTTCTTTCTATAAAATGTCTTCAATGAAAAGGTTATCCTTTGTTTATTTTCATTTCTGAAGACTCCTACTGCTAGCATCAGTGAGTAAGAAATAAATGTGCTCAAGCAAAATGTCTCATTAGGGAGGCAGGCTAGATTCAGGTTCTATTTCTGTGGCCGTGCTGTCCTCTAGTGTTCAGCACTTTGATATTTTCTTCAACCTCTACCTACCTACATAAAAGCGAGACAAACTGAGATTCACCAAATAATGATAATTACTTGGGACTAGTATTGAGAAGGAAATACGCATGCCATAGAAACCACAGGTGTACTCAAAAAGGTTGAGGCTAGGCAAGGGTTTTAAGGACCTAGGAAATCTTTTGAAACAACAATGCTCAAAATAATCAACAAGAATGACACTTGTGTGAGACTGAGCAACTTCTACACAGATGTCCCGGTAGGCAGGTAGAGGTGTATGAGGTTTATTGGCTTCTGTGCAAGTTTGTGATTTTGGAAGCATCTTTTTCGAACTTTACTGTCAGACAATCATGCCTAAAAACCTTTCTGCCACAAGCCCAGCTTTATTCTTATTTCTTTGTTCATTTGGTGATGGGCTTGAGGTCTTTGGGAGAAGTTAGAATTGACACAGGTGATGCTTTTAATTCTGATAACATTCACATTTCTCTCACCTATCCTTTTTATTTATATGTTCAATCTTTCTACAAGAGTTTGAGCTCTTTTATTTGTGAAATCTGACCTGCTATTTAATTTCAGAGCTAAATATAAGAATAAAAGCTTGATGGCTTTGGGGGTATGAATTTTTAAAAAAGATATCCAACACTGTCATTGACATTTTCTTTATGGTGTCTTAAACTGATTGTCATCTAAAATCCAATTCTGTACTCCTCTGTTATGGTTTGTGTCTAGTTGTCCCTCCAAGACCTCATGCAGTCATGGGGTGGGGACTTCTAGAGTTCAAGATTAACACATGATCCACTGGGATTATGGGTGAGCCACTGGATTATAGGTCTTAGTACTGCTGGGATTATGGGTGTGAGTGCTACCCCCAGCCTGGGGCTGATAGCCTGAATGCAATTTAAGGGAGAGAGACTTTCTCTCTGTAGCCATTGCTCTCTGTTGCCATTGTTGCTGTTCCACCACCACAAGCTGTTAGCCTCTACCATGTGCCTCTCTGCCTTGGAGCCAGCTGAGTGTGGACTGAAGCCTCCAGTAACTGTGAGCTTGATAAACCTTTCCTTCCTTCATTTTGGGTGTCAGGTATTTGTCCCAGCAAGGAAAGAAGACTAACTGAGACATCCTCTCAGTCTCTAGACTTCCATTTGTTCATGATAACAGCCTTGGCAATTAAGCTTGACTTCTTTCTATCTCATACCTTACGAATTCATAAGAAATTCATAAAAAGACGAGAGTGCTCCTTCTCGTCTTCTTTCACCACAATCCTGACACATACTTTCACACCAGGGTTGTGGTGATCAACTTTGAGCAGATCTCCCACTATCCAAGACAAGGCAAACATCTACAGACAACTGGTAAATCTCTATCTTGATTCCTTCTTCTAACCTCACCTTTGATAATATCCTCTCTTGGTCTTTCTGGTCTACCACACAATGCTTCAGTTGCATCTTAACCAAAGACATGGACCCAGAAGGTCTTAGAGTTCTCAGATTGTTTAATCTTTAAAACAGATTTTATCCTGCCTCCAGGCACCTGACCTCTACTTTCGTAGAACATTTAGTTTAGTACACATTTCATTGTAAATTCTATTTCTGAACTTTTAAGACATAAATCTTTTTAAAAGCTTATTGCCAGTGTTATGACCCAGAAATCTTTCTCAAGGACCTAGGAGCCATCCCCTTGAAATGCAATCATCAAGAAAAATTACAGCCCATTCCTTCCAGTTTTGGTTAAAGGATGGGAAACTAAGTTTCTCTTTCCCAGTTGTAGTATTACCTCTTGTGTTGAAGAGACAAGTTTCCTCATATAAATCACTATTTTATATTGTCCCCTGGCTGGGACAAAATACTCTTCACCAGAACATAAGGGACAAGAGCTTTATTTACCTCATAGTTTCAAAGCAATCACTCTGCCTGGTAGGCAGGCTTGAGGGCAGAAATGCCTCTGCAGGGGGGTGGCCAGAGTCTAGAGGACCAAGGAGAGCTGCTCAACTCCTGACAGCCAGAAGGCAGAGAGTGAAAGCTGGGAGAAGAACACACCCTCCCAGATGGTGCCCTGGTGACCCACCTCTTCCCATGAGGCCCCACCTTCTGACAGCAGGTCTGGCTATTAATTCATCGATGGATTAATATGCAGTGAGTATTGCATGTGACAATTTGGGGGGGGGGATATAACAGATCTAAACCATAGCATCGCTTCTTGAGGGAAGGCAAATTAAGTTGCAGGTGACCCCTGATTTCTCCACTCCAATCTTAAAAATCTCCAGCTCTTTGTAGAGTTTAATCTCATTCTTTTCCCAGTAGTCTTAAAATCTTCCTTGCTATTTAACTTGGTCTGGTGCAATTTGGCACTGCCAATATGAATACATTAAATCTTTCAGTCTGGGTATTTGAGGTTTCTTTTTTCTTCACTGAGTGAACTCCTCAGTGTAGTAGGTACACTATTATGTGTATGTGCCTAATATGCAGCCTCCCTTCTTCCACAGGACTCTGTTTTAAAATGTCACACTATCAGTGAACTTCCTGACTCTCTCTCTCTCTCTCTCTCTCTCTCTCTCTCTCTCTATATATATATATATATATATATATATATATATATATATAGAACTCTGCTTCCCCTAACCTCTACTCCCCTTAACCAGTTTCATCTATCCCCTCTTAATATATCTCTATCCAATCTTACCATGTATTCATTGTCAGTCTCTCTCTCAATATAGTGTAAGCTCCGTGGAGATAGCAAATTTCTCTTTTTTCTATTTTATTCATTGCTACGTTCTTGACATTTTTTTTGTAGCTTTTAAACTGACAAATGAAAACTTCCATGCTTTTACATAGTGTTTATATAACATGATTTTTTTTATGTATTTGGTACAAGGTCTCACCACACCACTTCAACCATCCTCCTGTTTTGTTTCAGCCTCCCCAAAACTGGGATTACAGGTGTTCACCGCCACACCTAGTCTAGGTGGCTGGCTCAGTGAGCCTAAGGGCAGGGCCGGCGCAGCATGTGGTTCTGGGGACATAAATGCTTACATCAGAAAGACTTAATTTCAAAAACAAGACTATCAGTTATTGACTTGAGCACATTACTGAACAATCTAGAGCTCTATTATCTCATTTATGTAATGTAGAGGTAACATTAGTGCACATTTAAAGAATACTATGAGAGTTAAATTTAATAATGCATCTAATTCACTCAGCATACTCCTGCCATAGAACAGGACCTCTACATATGTTTGCTATCACTGCTGGTATGATCATTGCTGTTCTTGGCAGAATTGTAATCAAAACAACATTTCAGTGAAAAAAATAACTTGCTGGGAAGATAAGCTGCTGTTTACTGCAGTATCTGTGTGCATTGGTGATGATGTGCACACTTGCTTGCTCTGGGATGCACACGGGAGGTCAGGAAAGCACACGCGGGTGTGTCTGAGTGGATCACAGAGCCAGGACCTTGTGGCAATGTCTCGACCCCGTGCCCCTTCCTGTCCTTGCTCTGCCTCCCAGCTGTCATGAGCCAAGCAGCCTTGCTCTTAGTCGTCCTTCCACCATGACCTTCCTGCCTGAAACCAGAAAAACCATGGATTCGGTCACCTGAGACTGTAAGCCCAATGGTTAAATTGTGGATTTCAGGTATTATGTCCCAGAATAGAAGAGCTGACAAATACAAATTATAGAATTCATTGCTGTTTGATTTTCAACTTTAGAAAAATGCTAAGTCTTGTTAATCGTAATATGCTACAGTTTCTCTTCTTAAAAGCTGTTTTGTTTAATTTCTGGACAGATTGTAGACTAATTAAGCTTTGAGTCTCCTTGATTTGATAGAGCAAATCTGTGTATCTTACTATGAGGTGTCACCCTCCATTCTAAGATTATGGGGATCAATAATAAAGCAAACCCAGACAAAATGCATCCTTACCATCATGAATCTATCACTCTTTGAGTACAAAAACTGACAATAAACAAATGAATAAAGAATATGTATAAAATATAGTTGGAGGAACATCTCAATATCTTGATTATGAATGGGCTCATAATATGCCACTAAATTCATAAGAAGTAAATTTAATTTGATTGTTTTAAAGTATGTTACCAGGGCCAGTCAAATAGCTCAAGGGATTAAGGCACCTGCAAGCAGGCTCAGGGGCCTGGGGTTCGATTCCCTAGCCTGCTGTGCCAGCCCCGCTCCCAGGGTGCACTGAGACAGCGATTGAGACTGGGCGTGGTGACGCGTGCCTGTAATCCCAGATATTGGGAGGCTGTAAATAGGTGAGTCACTACAAGTCTGATCCAATAGAAAGACCCTGAACCCCTGTTGACCTTTACTTAAAAATATTTTTTAAAAATATGTTACTATGACATGAAAAATAGGCAGAAATATTGCTGGAATAAGCTCTTTCAAGCTTAGGGGAGAAAAACGTGTGCTTCTTTCCAATTTTGAGGTCAGTGCCTTCACTTTAGTAAGTGATTTAGCAACCGTGGGAGTTATTTACACTCTAGAAATCAGCAGTGAAACAAATAGTGGCAGTTTTTTATGCAATCTGGTTGTTTAGCATTTGCCAGCATTCTACTGAATATCATCTAGCAAGAAGAGAAATCTGAATGCTTATGGACCTCTGAAAAATAATAACTGCATATATCATACTTTTGTATTAACATATCCAAATATAATAGCTTGTTAATATATAATATTAATAAATATTATTAAAGCCAAGCTTATAAATTATATAACATAGTGTTCATCTGAAAGTGATTCAAGAATACATATTTATTATTCAATGGAATTGTTTCCTTATTGTAGTGAGTTGACAGAATACAATCAATTAATATTATCCCTTTATTAAAATATGTTTTTGATAAAATACCAGTTTTTCTATTAGACTTTACTCAGTATGATATCTAGCAATGTATACCATTTAGACTTAAACCTGCTAGCTATGGAGGGAGAAGATAAGCTTCTGGGTATCAGGAGGGAGAAAATTTGAAATTATTTCCCCCTAGAAGAATCACATGAAAACCATTTAGTTAACTATATGCAGAGTACAATACCTTGGGCTAGTCATTCCCCAAGGATGCCTGCCTGAGGAGTATAAATTATTAAATCAGAATTTTAATAAAATGAAAATGCATTTGAAATTCTGCTCTAACACGTGTTCTATTGTTTAATTTTTAGTGTTATATCAAATATATTGCTCAATATATTTTAGAGACATTGTCCTGTTAAAATACTATATACAGATTTGTCTCCAAGGCACAGAAAATGAAAATAAAAGGAGAAATAGTCACGCATTTGCAGTCACTAGCAGAACTCAGAGATAGAGAGCAAATAAGTGTGAGGGTTAACCATTGTGTTCTCAAATGCATCTTCCATCTGTATTCTAACTCCATCCCCAGAAGAAAAATCTAGACCTTACCTTTAGTGACTGTTCAGTATCATACAACTTAAATATCAAATCAAGTCCCAAGTGTGTTCACATTATCTATTACGCTGATGGGTAAGTGGTATGATGTGTCAGATATTGGTCAATAATAAGTAATCACACAACACTTGGCATTTTAAATATTATCTCTAATGCCCATAAGAACCCTATCAAGAAATTACTACTGCATGTGAGCCAATTGATTTTTAAAAAGCTATTTGACCTGATTCAAGGTCAGACAGTCAGCAAATGGACAAACCCAAAGCCTGAAAAGACCCTCTGGCTCCAAAGCCCACATGAGCTTATTGAGTTGATTGGCAACTAACAAGCTTTCCTGCTAACTGTCCTTAATTTGTTCTTTGCCAGCCTTCTCTCAAGGGAACAGAGAATATCAACATCATCCTGGCAAACAGAGCAGCTATTGCCACAAACACTCCGAAGCAAAGCCAAATCAAAGCAGATTAAAGTGGAACCCTAAATTCCTAAATTCTCCTGGCCTTACCATGGATGATCTGTGTTAATTAGGTTGCTAATGGTACAAATTGTCCTTTTGTGTTTATTCCAAGAGCAAAATTGAAGTTTTGGGCCTTATTTTTGCCAGGCAACCAGGCAATGTAAAGTCCAGTTTGTGAAAATAAATAAATAAATAAATAAATAAATACAATTGAAAGAGAGTGCTGGACTGGGGAAATAGCTTGGTGAAGTAAGTGACTCCCTGGAAAGCACAAGGCCCTGAGTTCGATTCCCTGTGCCAAATGTCACACCAGCCCTGGAAACCCTGGCACACTGTGCTGGCCCCCAAGCCAGGCATGGTGGCGCATGTCTATAATCCCAACACTGAAGAGGCTGATACAAGAGGATGACTCTGAGTCTGAACAGTGTAGCAAGATCTTGTATCAAAAGAATAAAAATTTTAAAGTAGAGAAAAAAAAAAAAAAAGGAAGAGAGTGTTACACTAAATGTTTTCATTTCCAGGTCAAATGGCAGTCTCTGGTAAGAGACAACAAAAAACATCTGCAAAAGAAAAATTGTAGAAGTAAACTTTTCTTTAAAATAATGTAGCTATATTGTGAGACAACAGTTCAAAAAAAGCTAGTTGAATCCCTCAAGTGGGTAAGATAAAAGAAGTTACATAAATGTATAATAGTTTTATGTAAGTGTATAATAGGTTTAATGTGAGGTAATATACAACCAGAAATAATGAATTAGTAAGGGAAGCTATGAGGGTAATAAACTCAGAGGACTAGAATGAATGCCTAATACAAGTTTGCCTTTGTCTATCTGCAGTCTTACCTGAGGATTCCATTTAACTTTGGGAGTGAAACATTTGAGCTGTATCTACCTGCTTTTATTCCTTTACCCAAATGTTGGCAAACATGATGATATTGAAGTTCATCATTTGGTGATATAAGTTTCTTCTGGTGCACGTATATATTTAAAAATAATTTTTTGAAAATTTTAAAGTTTTATGTGACATGTAAGTGCTTGATTCTTCTGAAATTTATGTATAGCATAAGACTGGGGATCTAATGCTCCCCCCCACATGGATACCAA
Source organism: Octodon degus (assembly GCF_000260255.1). Taxonomy (NCBI): domain Eukaryota; kingdom Metazoa; phylum Chordata; class Mammalia; order Rodentia; family Octodontidae; genus Octodon; species Octodon degus. The sequence continues at coordinate 15,967,898 of NW_004524580.1, forward strand.
ATTTCCCCCAAAATTTTTATGTAATAGTGATTCCTTTCTGCTTTGATCTGCAATACCAGTCTGTAGTCTATGTAGACACAGAAGCTCATGGTTTGTCTGGGCTCTCTCTTCTCACCCATTTACTCACGAATAACAGTAATGTCAATACTATGCTGTAACAAATCTCAACTATAGCTGCATTGGTCAGGTTTTTACTTAGCAGAACAGATATAAGGAACAGATATTAACACAAGATATACAATGTATAAGGAATCACAAGATTGGCTTAGGACAGTCAGCCGCAGAGTCAGATGAGGGAGCCGTGCAGAGGGCTTCTGCATACCCTAGACTGAGGAGTTCAGTCCCAAGGTCTGAAGCTCACTGCTGTGCTCCATGCAAGTCTCTATTCGTCAGCTGATGGGTCTGCGAGGGAAGACTGCAGAGTCTGCGAAGGATACTGAAGAGTCTGTGACGGAAGGTGAAGGATCCAAGCCAGAGGTGGAAGAGTTTGGGCTCCCAGCCAGGCGATGAAGTCCAAGCCAATGGCAAAGACTGAAGTTCCTCTGCCGAAATGGAACATAGACTACTTCCTCAGCTCCTTTATATGATCTCTTTGTGCTGAGTCACTCTGGGGCAGAGCCAATTGTGCCCCAGGGCAGGACCCCCACCAGTCCAAAGTGCACCGCAGAGTCATCCGGCCAAACTGACATGATATATCAACCACTACAGTCTACTCTTTGCCCATAAGGAGAGGTCTATCCACATACCTCTTCCCCAAATATCTTTGTGACCAATTTTCCAAGCATGCTCCTTCCAAGTTCCTGAGCTTTATATGAAATTTCTTAATGAAATTTTCTGCCTTTCAAGGTAATCTCACATGTTAATTCATCATCATTAGTAGTGCCAGATATTCTTGAAACCTTGAAATTCTGTTTTGGTTTTTTGTTTGTTTGTTTGTTTTTGTTGTTTTTTCAGAACCAGGGGTTGAACTCAGGCCCTTGTGCTTGCCAGGCAAGCACTTATTGTATGGAGCCATCTCCCCGGCCTCTTCTGTATTAATTTCAAACAAATTCTTACATCTAATGAAAAGCATATTAGGATGTTGATGGACATTCAAAGGGCTCATTTCACAGATAACTGGTATCATTTGGGGGTGAATGTAAAATAAAAATTAAATATATCTCTGCAATATAAATATTGCAGTGCAATATTCCAACATGTGCGTAGGGTAAGTCCTGAATGAAAGAATGAATACTCTTGTTGGCTACTTGTTTATGTTTAGAACCTTCAACCTCTTTTTCTCTAGATCTCCATAAGGTATATAATTTGCCACTGTAACTATAGTTGTTGTTCTGTGCTTAGGAACGCCAGAACTCAGCCCTTCTCTCTTTGATTTTATTTGTTCTCTCTTGACCTGCCCACTCATCCCCAGCTTCTAGAAATCATTAGCCTACGTTCAGATCACTATTATTTCTGACTTAACACATAAAGGACAGAATATTTGATACTTGTCTTCTTGCGTCTGGTCTAGTCCGTTTCACGTGATGTTCTCTGGCCTTCTGTTTTGCCACAAGTGACAGGAGGAGCTCTTGTGTGACTGGATAATAACCACACATTCATATTCACATATGACAGATATGACCCTCTCATTAACTAAATATTTTATGAAACTTTCATTAAAGTTTTACGATTCTACATGTTTTGAACGTATTGATTCATTTTGTTAGTTTTATTCCTAGATACTTTATATCTTTGTTGCTTTCGTAAATCTACCCTTTTTTCCTGTATTGCTTATTGAATGATTTATCAAGATGTATGTGTGAGTTTATAAAAATATGGTTGACTTATGTATGTCCTTTTTATATTTAAAATTTGTTGGCCTCTTTTGTTATATCCAATAATTTCTTCGTAAATTTTTTGAGATTTCTGTATTGTCAATTATACCACATATTTCTTTTCTTAATTTTAATTGACAAATAGCTTATTCCTTTTTTTTCATTTCCTTATGTCTACAACCTTAAATCAAATGATGAATTAAAGAAGTTGAAAATAAAAAAAAAGGATGAAGAGATAGCTCAGCAGTATACGTGCCTGTCTGGCAAGTACAAAGTGTTGAGTTTAAGCCCCCATTTAAAAAAAAAAAAAAAGCTGATAGTGGATTTCTCTATTTTGATCTTAAAATTAAAATCAATTCTTAAGAATTCACAAACAGAGTAGGTTTATGATGCAGTTTTATAGACAAACATCATTTTAAGAGGTTCTCTCTAATTTGAGTCTACTAAGGGTTAGCTGCATTTCACAAATTTGATATGCAGAACTTTAAACATGTATTAATAAGCATTTTAATTTTCATTATTTCCTTCTTTACTAGTAATTTAATTATAAATGACTTCCAATATATAAATATCTTGGGCCTGGGGAAATAGCTCAGTAGAATAAGTGCTTGCCTGGTAAGCACAGGGTCCTAAGTTCAATCCCCAGTACCGCAAAAAAATAAATTTAAGAAAAAAATGTATATATTCATATTTTGTTTATTTTAACCAAATTTTCACTAAACATGATGCACAACATATAACAAATTTAATGGAATTGATAGAGATTTACTTTTTAATCAAATCTGTGGTCAGTTTGGGTTTTTTTTTATAAGTTCACATGAGTAGGTATATCATTACAGAAGGAACGTTATTTAGTTACTTATTCATTTTGTGGTCAGTTTTGATAAATGACTCATACTGTATGTTTTTTAAATGTGAGTTTTGCAGTTGTTGAATATAGCCACTGCAGTTTTCTATTGTTGGATAAGACATTATTGTAAACTTAGACACTTAAACAAAAAAATTGTGTTGTAGCACCTGCTTCTAGTTTTGGCCAGCAGTCCAAGTATGGCTAAATACTCTGAGGATCTGGGGCAGAAATTGCTGTTTTGGTTATGCAGATCACAGAATTGTCTGAATTCAGTTCTCATGATTGTAGGACCGAGGTCTCTCTCTCTGTTGACTATCGGGTAGGGTGTGGCCTCAGCTCTAAGATGCTGGCTCCATTCTTTATAATGTAGCCCCCTCCATCTTCTAAAGTGATAATAGAGAATCTCCCTTGGACTATTCCTCTTTCGTGACAGCAGTTTCATTCTCCCAATGTATCTCAAGGCTTGATTAGATCAGATCACCCCAGGTCATCATTGTCTCTAAAAGCCCACTGGGCCAGAAGGCAGAATCGAATTACAAGAGAGATGTCCCATCCTAGTCATACTTCTGGGCGAGCAAAGGGGGTATGTACACCAAGAATGGAGCAGTAATTTTAGGAAACATTGTACAATTCTGGCAACAAGTAGTCCATTGTGTCATTAGGTCAAGTTTGCTAACTCCTAGGTTAATAACATATGACTTTATGTTTTATGTATTAACAAATACTACCATAGACTGCACTGTTTTTATTTGATAAACAAATACATATCTATATGTAGTGCCTTATTTATGTTCAATATATTTTTCTTTCTGTCTTACTGGTCTTTTACATGGAATAAATACAGCAAAATTAATTTATATTAATATACACCAATATATATTTTCCTACCAAACATTGTGCTCTAAAATTTGTTAAGCAAGTCTCTTTAAAATGATATATAGCATAATATGGAAATATTTGCCAATTAAAGTTTACTGCATTTATTTCATGATCTTTTTGATTTTCTTTAGTTTTATTTTATGCTATTTTCACTTCATTTTTTCTCTCCATTTTATCCCTTTTAATAATTTGACAGAAATTTATTTTTTCTTTGATTGCAGTCTAAAATATTAGAAATTTTAATATACATCAGTAATTTTATAATATCTCAGGTTATGTCATATCTTGAGAGCTTGTTTGGAGGTTCTAGCAGGGGAGTACAGCTACTTGTACCCTCTCAACTGAGGGATGGTCCTCTTCTATCAGGGGTGGTCATCTTCTTCCACTGAGGGACACACATGAAGTGTCCAGCCAGGTAGCCAGATCAGCCAAATCAACCGTGTGGGTCAATGAGGTAACAGATGTCATAGCCAGATTGCCCTCACATCCAGTTATATCATTTCTTAACCCTTCTGGCTCAATGTGTGTAACTATACAGGCACTGTGCTCAGATTGCCTCTCCGATCATTTTGGAAATATGCTTTCATATTCCATGAAGAATATCTTTTGGATTTTACTGGTTGATACATTGTGTCAACTTGAGAAAGTTTAGAAGTTTAATTAAGTGATTCAGCAGAGAACCAGGATGCTTAGTTTGTAAATATCCTTATCTTGTGCAAGAGGAGGGCATGGATATTGTGAGTGTTTTACACCCCCAGCCCAAGGTTAGCTTGTTTATAATATAAGGAGAGGAGAGAGGCTGGATAGAAGCTGCAGCTTCTGCCCTTCCCTTTGCTCTTTGCTGATTTCTGCAGCTATGAACTATTGCTTTCTATCATGTGCTACCTTGCCTGAAAGCCATCCAAATATAGACTAAAACCTCTACAACCTGTGAGCTAAATAAACTGTTCCTTTCTTAATTTTGGGTGTAGGGGCTGGTGCGTTAGCTCAGTTGTCTAAAGTGCCTTCTTGAGCAAAATCAGTCAGGGGTAAGGGACTGCGGTTTGATGCCCAGAATCACATGCTGCACCAGACCCACCTTTAAGGCCGTCTGAGTCAACCAGAGAAGGAAGAAGAAGAAGAAGAAGAAGAAGAAGAAGAAGAAGAAGAAGAAGAAGAAGAAGAAGAAGAAGAAGAAG
>NW_004524580.1:15972766-15986692 GCF_000260255.1 Octodon degus
GAAGAAGAAGAAGAAGAAGAAGAAGAAGAAGAAGAAGAAGAAGAAGAAGAAGAAGAAGAAGAAGAAGAAGAAGAAGAAGAAGAAGCATTTTTGGTTTAGGGTATTTAGTCCCAGCACAGAGTAAAAAGTAACTGAGACAAAATTTGGTGTCAGAAGTGGGGTCGTTGGTGTGAATGCCTGACTATGTTGTTCAAGAGCCTTTAAAAATGGCTTATGAAAAGAGATAAGAAAAGGTTTAGAGGTGTTCCATACTAGCAAAGAGCTGAAATACCTTATGGTTTTTTTGGTTTTTTGTTTTGTTTTGTTTTTGTATGGGAGATTCTGACCAGAGCTCATAAGATCAAAATGCTGATTTAAAAAACCCTTCCTATAAAGGCCAGGGTGGGGAAGTTTCTGCTGAAAAAAAGTACTATATTGGTTGTTAGACTCCAGATGATTTTTGTTATGGCTTGACAAAAAGTTTGTCTGCATTTTGCTCATGTCCAAAGACTTTGCCTGAGACTGAGATTAAACACAGTAGACTAGTTAATGTGAAAAAAAAAATCATGATAGTCAAATGTTGAGACAGTAGCATGGCTACTGTTGGGGCTTCTAGTTAGATTTATGTTGAGAAATCAAGAGCAAAGAGCCCAGCAAGATGATTTAAAATGTTGTGTTTGACCTCAAAAAAAAGCACCTAAAAGGCTATAGACTACAAATATGGAGCTGAGATCATCATTCCTCAGGAGAAATAAAATAAAAAAGATGTCCTGAGGGCATCACAGGAGGTTGCAGGTTTTCACCCTTCACAGCCTGAGAACCCCAAATGTAAAGGACTTTGCATTAAAGAAAAAGCTGCATAACCCCATGTTCTAAAAATACAGGCAGCAGCCACACCAGCTTCTTCATGGTGCTGGCATTAAAAATGTGTCCCTCAAACTTAGGTTCACAGTGCTCAGCAGTCTAGACACTCAACCCCTACAGCCAAGAGTAAAAAAGCCTGGCTACTGCTCCAACTGGAAACAGACCGTGGCATCATCCACATGGCATTGGCTTTAAATGAATTCAAAATGCAGTTTTGAGGTTAAAAAGGCTTCCACCTAAATTTCAAAAGACCTAGGAGGCCAGGCAATGTGCCCCTGAAAAGGCAATGCATAAAGCTGTGAGTGAAAAACCTAGTCAGTAAAAACCTCAAAAGTTTTTTTTTAAAAAAAAAAAAACTAAGAACATAGATTTTCTTTAAAAAAGCTGCAAGGAGAGAGCAAAGCTAGCCTCAGAAAAAAAGCCACGAGAGCTACCAGCAAAAGTGTCATAGAGGTACGACCATATAAGCCTTTTAGAGCTCACAATTCTTTTTTTTTTTTTTTTTTTTTTTTCAGGTTGCTTTGGATGTTCCACGTGAATTTACAGGACTTAATGTTTGCCCTTCTTGGAATTCAGGTTTGTTTTGGTCCCAATGGTTTACATCCTTCTGTGTATACCTTTTAGAATGATAATGTTTTTCTTGTGCCAATAAATGTTGGAAGTGCTTAACTTTTCATTTGTACAGGGACTCACAGCTAAGAGTTTGCCTCAGATCTTGGAGGACACTTGAGACTTAAACTCTTCAGCATTGCTAAAACTATTAGAACTTTGGCAACTCTTAAAGATGGGCTAAAATGCCTTTTGCCTAAAAGGATGCACATGAGTCTTTGTGGGGGGGGGACCAGAGGAAAATGAAATGGTTCTAATGTAACACAATATTCAAGGTATAAAATATTAACAGGCATGTCTATGTACCTGGAAACTGGCTTAAGGAACTGTCTAGTTGCCAAGTCAACAAGGGGTGGATTGTACATTGTGTCAATTTGAGAGTTTAGAAGCTTAATTAAGTGACTCATCAGAGAGCCAGTATTCTTGGTTTGTAAGAATACTATATATGCTTTGTAAGAATACGATATAATGCTATATCTGAGTATAGACTAAAGCCTCTACAAACTGTGAGCTAAATAAACCTTTCCTTACTTAATTTTGGGTGTCAGATACTTAGTTCCAGCAATTAGTAAAAAGTAACTCAGATAGTGGTTATGACAAAAAAAAGAATTAGTTTTGATTTGTCTAAGGGCTTTGTGTTCCGTGCAATATTTTGAAAAATGACTGAACTTTTAAAAATTGATAAATTTTTTATTGCATTGATTATTCCATAGTTAGCTGGCTCTGTCATCATTAGTTCAAGTATCAATACATTTCTTCATTTTTGAGAAAATTTCATTTCTCTCTTATAGATTTAAAATGACATTTTTATACACTGCAATTTAGAGATGAAAGGTAAAGGCATGAGTTTCTTTGTATTTATTGTTAACTCAAGGGGTCCTAAATCTGAGTGGTAATTTTTAACAAATGGAAATTTTCCAAACATCCTCTTACTTTCACTATTATCTCCTCTGCAACATACAAAATGACAGTCTTACTCCATCCCTTGTCTGTCTTTGTCTATTTTTCACATTTTTCATTATTTAGTCTCTCTCTACTAAATTGTGGATAACATTCAAGTACATCCTTCAAGATACACTCTTTTCAAAAGCTTCTAATATTTCTTTATGCAATCATTTATCATTCCAACTGAGACAATTTTATTTTCAATTTTAATATTCTTCATGGTTGAACTATTTCTGGCCAACATTGATAAGTTCTTAACAATTCTTCATATTTTCCAAGTACTTTTAATACTTTTTTAATGTCTGATTTCTGTCATTTGTTGTTCAATGGCTGAACTTTGTTTTGTGTCAGTGTTGTTTGGTTTTGTTTTTTATTATAAATCCACGTTGCAGGGCCAGCCTGATTGCTCAGTGGATTAAAGCACCTGCTTAGGCAGACTCAGATACCGGGATTGATCCCTAGCATGTCATGACAGCCCCATCCCTGGGGAGCACTGAGATGGCAATTAAGACTGGGCATGGTGGTGTTCACCTATAATCCTAGCACTGGGGAGGCTGAAAACAGGAGGATCAATACGATTCTGATCTACATAGTGGGATCCTGTACTAAAATATAAATAAATAAATAAATAAATAAATAAATAAATAAATAAAGGGCTTAGGAAATAGCTGAGTAGAAAAAGTGCTTGCCTGGCAAGTGCAAGGGCTTATGTTCAACCTCTGGTTCTGAAAAAATAAAAACCTAAAAAATAAAAAGACCTTCAAATTTCCATGTTATGTCTAAGATGTGTGAATTCAGACAGATAGTGAGGTTAAGCTCAACTGCCTAGGTTGTAGGGTAATAATGATAAGCTTCTCTTCTGGAGGGTTAACAACCTAAGTTTGCAGACCAAAAATTAGAGAAAAAGAAGGGCTACAAAGACAGCCAGCATTTTGGCCCTAGCCTTTCAAGATCACTGAAGACTCAGGACATAGGAGAACCTGTACTGTAACATCATGTAACTCAGTTATGTCCCAAATTTTCTGATCAAGGAGATTATGGGACCAAAGAGGAAAGTGATCAGTGATGTAGAGTATGCCTAAGGAGACTCACATGGAGAGAAAACATTCTCTCAGGCTTTCACAGAGAGCACATTGGTCAAGCAATGGCCGTGACTCATGCACATGGTTGACACTGACAAAGGATCTACAATCTGAGGTACAGGATCTCAGGATAAATCCTGAGGGGATTTGAATGGCCTTGTCAGACACAAAAGTTACATTTGTTATGATATAGGTCTTGCTTTATCTTGGTCTTAGCCATCCAGTAGAGAAGTATATAAACAAAGTATAAAAAGTAAAGCCATATTAATATGCTGAACTGTAAAAGGCTCAGGTCAACAACTTCTGACATTGCCAGTCTTATGGAAAACCCACTACTTTTATGGACTACTAGACTATACTAGAATATTTTGCTGAATTCACACACCTACAATATTTAAATGGCAATGGAATGCCCTTCTCTGACAAAACTAAACAAAAAAAAGGGGGGTACAAAGGAATGACCATTTTGTACCTATATATACAAAATAGGATAGATATATAGCTAATTTCTCTTAATTCAATGAATAAAAGGATTTGTACTAACAGTGTTTGTGGACAGGATATCATGTCAGCATCTTGTACTATGAATAACCACTGAGAAGACAACAATATGCAATGCGTTGATTCTTTTTTTTTTCAGAACTGGGGATTAAACACAGGCCCTTATGCTTGCCAAGGAAGCACTTATTCCACTGAGCCATCTCCCCGGCCCCTGCGCCGATTATTGAAACTGTCCTATTAATTTTTTTTGAAATTGTCTTATTGCCATTTGTTTCTCAATGAAATTATTATAATAAAAATATAAATAAATCCATTTCACTTGGAACTTATTATTAGTGACTCTGTGAAGTCTGCGTTTAGAGACCAGAGAGCAAAAATGATGTCACTTCGCTTTGTACAGGTTCCCGGGATCACTGAAACAATTTTAGAATATTTTATGCTACATTTTTGACTTGAAATTTGTTAGGACATTGTGATAATATTGATCCAAGCCCAAATTCAACTGAGAAAAAGTTGAATCTTAGAAATACTAAGAGAAGAAGATGTGCATTGCTATTGTATCTGTGTACAAGGCAGTGTTTCTATCTTTTTTTTTTTTTTAGTTCACTTTCTGGTTCACCTTACAAGGTGCTGGATTTGTGAAGTTTTCTGTACTTTTCTACCCTCCTCATGCCCTAGTTCTTGTGTTATTCTCCCATCTGTGGATGATTATAGTTCAAACTTTAAGCAGGAATTTGCGCTTACCTCAGAGATAGCAACATCTCTAATGCTTCCTTATACTTCCAGATTCTGTCTGATCGTTCTGCCCTCTGAAGAAATCCTTTTTTTTCCCCACACTTTTTTAAACAAGAACTGAAAAAGATGTTTTGCTTTATGTCATTTTATTTCTAAACATGCCACCTCTGGGTGTATTCTACCAAAAAGCATTTTCCTGAATATATAGTTGTTTTGTCAAGTGTGTGTCATTAGGACAAAATACCTGATAATCACAGTTTAAAGGAGGAGAATTACATTCTGGATTACGGCTACTACAATCCACTGTTTACCTGCTGAAAGGCAGAAGTGGCATGACAGAAATGGCAGAGGAAAGCTACTCGATGTATGTATGCTGGATGTACTAGGGGAGCATCACATATTTGCAGAACCCAGAACAACAACAGATGTAAAGAGTGTGAAAGCATATATCTGAATATTTAAGTTATAAATCAAGTAAAAATATACCTATATACTGATAAGGAAAAATCTTTGATTTAGTGTTCTGAGAGGTTCACAGCTTTACCCTAGAAACTACATGTGTGACACAATGATTAGCTTGATTGTATCCATTTGATCGGCATGAGTCACCACTGGATTGATACATCCCACCTGCTCATGTGGGCGGGTCATGCGGGTGTGCCCTTGGATATTTTTCTGATCCCTCACTCTTCGCATCTATCCTGGAACCAGTTGACCATGAACTGAGAATCTCTGAAACTGAGACAAAATTAAACTTCTGTTACTTTAAGTTGTGAGTGTCAAGTTTTGTGCTCAAGGAAGAAAAAAAGATAACCAATACAGAAACTTGGTAACAAGTGTGGACCTATTGCTGTACCTGTACATGATCATGTGGTTTAGAAGCATTTTGAATTGGCTAGGACGGGTGTTCAGAAAAATGTGGAGACTTGGCCAGGTAAAGCCATAGAATGCTATGAGCAGAATCCAGTGGATACTTTTGGTAAGAGCTCAGAAGACTAGAATGTTAATACAAATGTAAACATTAAAGATTAGGCTCCATTGGTAATGATGACTTCAATAGAAAATGAAATAAAGATCTTATGTGTTATACTCTAACAAAAAAAAACAATTATCTAGATAATGTTCACATCCTAAATCTCTGTGGGAAGCTGAGTTTAAGGGACATGAACAAATTAATCTTGCAGGAAGAATTTTCACAGCTCCATATTAAGAAGGTCTGCTGAGGAAAGCCACAGAATATAATCAGAATCAGCCCCTCAGAGATTCCATGTGGATTGCAAGCAACAAAACCATAAAGGCAGTCTGCCCAGGCTCAATGGACTTTTAGTTCACCTCCTTTGCTCCAGATGCTGGATATGGAAATACAGGAATTATTGTCTTCACTGCCAGATTTTGGTCTTGATTTGGTCTTATTTTTTTCTATCATCATATTCTACACTTTGGGAATGGTCGTGCCTATCCTATGCCATTTTACCTGAGGTTGTATAAATTGTTTATAGTTTTTTATAGCTCAGGTTCACAGCTAAAAGTAATGACTCGCTGTGTCTCAGAACAGACTTGGATTTTTGAAAAGGCTGGAGCTGTTGAGACTTTGGGGAAAGGACTATACTTTTTTTGGTTGTAGGCAAGAGAGTTGTTTCATGTTAGACAGAATAATAACCTTGGATTTATCTGGGGATTCAATAAGGTTCAAAGAGTAGTTTGGGTGTAAAATTGACAAGAGATGGGATATTACACATAAGCTTGATTGTGTCAACTTACTTGGTTTGGGAACCACTCCTGGGGTTGGTGTAATATACTTCTTGGTGTATCTGAGTAGGTCATAGAAACATGATCTTAGGTACTACACCTGATCCCTTATCCTTTTGTTGTAGGCAATTGAATTAGATAGAAATATTGTAGGCTATCAGACAGGGCTAGGACCTCAAAGGAGCCAGTAGGAAAGACAAGAGATCTTGCAACTGTGGGAGAGACAGACACCTCTGCTGTGGGCCAGAACTCAAGACAAAAGATCAAACAAGTGTACTACATACCTCCCTAGGGATAGACATCATGGATTGATATTCTAAATAGGTATCCATAACCTTGAAATAGCCAGGAAGAGTCACTAACCCAACCCCCTATAGGAAAAGCCCCTGTTGTATATTCATGCCCACTTGCTACATAACTCCTTTCCATTTGATCTCAATTTAATCAACTTCACCTAAGCAATCATGATTGTAATCTTACTGCTTGGTCCCACCTCATGCTCACCTTGCAAGTTCCCATGTTTTCCACCTTAGAACCACCTCATGGATTTACTCTATAAAAGACCCTAAAAAAGACAGGTTCCTTGGCAACCCACTGGGGTCCCCTTCCATCCATCTCTCAGACAGAAGCTTTCTTTCCCTCAATAAATATATTCTGCTCTTTGAAACCTCCACTGTTTCAAAAATTCATTTTTCAATTTTAGAAGATATGAACTCATCCCAGACAGCTTTCAGGTTGAGAGATTCTTTCGCCTTAGCCCTTTGCTCTCTAACATTGTTCCCCCGCTCAGCTTCTTTCAACCAAGCAGCTCTGATCCACCATGCCTTTCCACCAGGACTTTCCCATTTGGAGCCAGCCTGAAATTGTAAGCCAAGTTAAACCTCCCCTCCTTTAAACTGAGGTTTGCAGATATTGTGTCCCACCAATAAGAAAAGTAATATACATGAAAAGTTGAAGATTACAGGTAATGTGCATCTCATCTCTCTTCCCCTGCTTTGCTGTGTCCCGAGCTCAGCAGTGTCCCCACATTTAAGTGTGGACTTACAGCTTACTCTCTCCACCTCCATCAGTGTCTCCCACAGTATGAGTCTGTCAAAGCACAAGTTTCATGCTAGTATTCATGTATTCCTAGTCTAGCAGCTGTAGTCTTTGAATCAAAGGAAAGAAATCTCTGGTAAACATGAAATGACTACATAACTTTTATTGCATTTCAGGTAGAAGGCATATAAAGGCATTGCTCCTGCCTTAGAAACAATCATAGGCTTATGAGAGAAAAAAACAAGATAAAGACTATGCATATATAATGGCATAATGAAATGCAGGTGCATATCCAAGTAAAAAAGTTTACTCTAAAACTAGTTTTCTCAGAGACACTTCCTGGGAAACAAATGAACACAATTGCCCTGCTCTGAAACAAAGGATAACTACTTCCCCAAATTTAGTAATTCAGCCTTCATACTATAGTACTTCCAGTATGCAGGCAGACCACCACCTCATTTGGGGTTGTAAATCAGCATTCCAGCTCAATAAAGAATGCCATCAGGCCTGCCAAATAGCTCAGCGATTAAAGCACCTGCAAGCAGGCGCAGGGGTCAGGGGTTCAATCCACGGGCACTGAGATGGCAATTTAGACTGGGTATGGTGGCACGTGCCTGTAATCCAAGCTCTTGGGAGACTGTAAACAGGCAGATCACTATAAGTCCGATCTAGTAGTGAGACCCTGAACACCCTATAGACCCTCCCTACCCCCCCACACACACAAAAAAAAGAATGCCAACAGCAGCAACATATTTAAGAAATCTTGGAACCACTTACACCTAGCTAAATTATAAAAACAATATTTAGGAGGCATCTGTTCTCTTTGTGTCATTTTATTTATTCTATAACTCCCTTGTGGTATATATGATATACATGCTTAAATCACCTGTTTACATCATTCATTATATTAGAGGCTTCCACAAAGAGAGATTTATATCTATATTTATTTATATCTAACACCTAGCAGAGAGTTTTACTTGAGAATGTGCTCTGTTAACATTTGCTGAATAAATTGCACAAAATGGGTTCCGTTTTCAATGTAATATTATGATAATGCTTTCTTTAGGAGAATAGTAAGCTTTTCTGATGTACTTAGCCATGCTTTTGTGTTTTACTGTCATGGCTCTGAGATTGACATTTCTAACCCAGGGTGGTCCAGGGTGTTTTTGTAGTAAACAAGACCATAAGGAAAACCATTAAAATCAAGACTTTTTCCAGACTAGTGAAGAGGGCTGGCCTGGAGCCATAGGCTTGGGGTCAAGCTGTTTCTGCTCACACATTACATGACCACTTAGTAAGATTAAGAGATATGAAGGCTTGAATTAACAAGCATAATAATAATTCTTAGCTTATAGGTCGTTTGTGGGTCAGGACTTAAGTTAATCACCACAGTAAGGCTGTTAATGAACTTCATCTGTTTTCCAGTTTGGAGAAAGATGGCTGTGTTTGTGTTTGTGTGGGGAAGACAGCCCTGGCTGTAGGTGTCACCAGATGCCCTTTGCCAATGGAAGCAATAGACACAATTTTTTATAAGCAGAAGTCTTCATGAACTGAAGTATTATTGTATTTTATTTAGTTTAGTGCCTGCTATAGCTAATAATGATCATTTTTATTACAAATCTGAGAGATAACTGTGGCACACAGAAAAATGAATCCTCAAACATGTCTATATCCTGACCTCTGGAATCTATAGATGGGTTAAATTAGTTACAGGCAGAAAAAAATAATAGTTGGTAACAACCTGATCTTAAAATGGTTTGAATATCCTGGATCAAAAAGGTAAATCCAATGTGATGAATAATTCTATATTTCAGCTTGGTTTAGCCATGATACCCGAATACTTTGTTAAATATTATTCTAAATGTTCCTATTCTAAGACATTTAAACTGGTGAACTCTGCATAAAGCAGACTGTTTTCCATAATGTGTAAAGACCATCTAATACGTAGAAAGGATCCCTGCAGCAAAAGGGCATTTTCACCCATGTTTATGCTTTACCTGTACTATTGGTTCTTATTAAACATTTCCAGTAGCTTGCCTGTGGACCTAATCACATCTCATTTCTTAATTCTCTGTCTTGTTACTCTAATCCATGAGATCTTGCATGCATTGTTTCCACAATCAGTTAAGCTAATTCCTGTGCGCGTGCGCAAGCGCTCGCGCATGCACGCACGCACACACACACACACACACTGTTGGCTCTGTTCCTCTGATCTTAATACAATTTTGGAACCAAAAGTGGTGCTAGAGGGACGTAATGTTAAGGATGCATTCTGCAAACTGGCTCTGGGGTTTCTAGATGTGGGTCTACGTTCTTGCTCAGGACCCTGATAACGATTTCCAACTGCAAAGAAAATACTGAGAGTCCACAGCATGATGCAGCAATAGAAATATTTTTTAAAATATCACCATTAGGCACTAGTAACCAAGCACTTATACGATGCCAGGATCTGGGTGACCAGACGCCATTAAATATTTCTGTCAAATTAACAACTGTGACATTGGTTGCATATAAGATCACTAGAAAAAAAAGTGGCAAAAAATGACCTCATGGTTTCAAATCCCTCGGTGAAGCACAACATAAATCATATGAAAGATATTATGTCTGCCCAAAAAATATATCTAAATATTCAGTAGACACAAGTTTTTCTAGAAATGAAGCCTAGAATTTCAAATTGAATTCTCAGGCTGACATTAATGATACTATTAAGAAAATAATGTGACCCTAAAAGTTGTAATAGAATAGAAACTTGGGAACATTGAGCCCCTAAATGTTGATGTGTTTTCTTTATCTTTTTAGATATAACTACTCCAGTCCAAGTGAAACTAGCCCCTCCTGTGTGAAAGGAGAGTCACTCATTCCTCTTTAGAATTCATTCGACTCTTAGTTTAGAGAATATCCCCCAAGTCTCATGTGTTCAAAGATGCAGCTTTTAGAAAATGACTGAATCATGTGGATGAAACCCTTACCAGTGAATTGGAAAAATAAAAAATAAAAAAAAACACTTACCTGAGTTCATAGGACCCAGATGGAAAGGGTACAGTACTAGGTGTGTACCTTTGAAACCCTCTCTATTCTCAGAAATTCTGGCCCCAGGAAAGTGATAGCTTTCCTCCATCTCCTTCCAGCTATTCCATTTCTGCCTTGAAACCAGCTGATCAGAGACTGAAACCCCAAAACTATAAGCCAAATTAAACCATTCTTCCTTTAAGTTGTAGGTGTCAGTTTGTCCAAATAACAAGAAAGTTGTCTCATACAGAAAACTGGTACTGGAGAAGGGGGTCATTGCTGTGACTGTACCTGAACATGTGGTTCAAAAGTCACTGGAACTGGCTTGTGAGAATCTGGAAAGCTTTGAAGATATGTGTTAAAGAAGACTTAGAATGTGAGAGAAAGAAGAAAGAAAGAAAGAAAGAAAGAAAGAAAGAAAAAAAGAAAGAAAGAAAGAAAGAAAGAAAGAAAGAAAGAAAGAAAGAAAAGAGAAGAAAAGAAAGAGAAGAATGCTGCAAACAAAATATGATGAGTGATTTTAGTTGGAGCTCAGAAGACTAGAATGTTGATGGGAAAACAAACAATAAAGGCCAGGCTCAAGATATTTTAGTTGAAATAATGACTCCGTTGGCAGGTAGGCTACAGACCATGTATATTACACTTTGGTGTAAAATATGTCTTAATTTTGCCCATATCCTGAGACTTTGCAGGACACTGAAATGCAGAACTTTGAACTGATTAAACTTCCAGTTAAAAAGCTGCAAGACTCCAACTAGGACTTTTTATTTTGTTTTTGACTTAAAGATGGACTAAATTGTGGCCAACTGTATGTAAGCCGGAAATGTCAGACCTACTTCATTTCCTGGAAAGGGATGTATAGTCTTGGAGGGATTTAAGCGCTAGAGTCAATTTGTCTTTAAGATGTATTCACACACGTGAGAATTGTCCAGAAAACACCTCTACATGTTCTTCTCAGAATTTCTGTGTTAGTTCCTAGCCCCTAGTACTTCTGAATGTGGCCTTATCTGGACACAGTGCCTTTACAAAGCCAATGAAGCTAACACAAGGCCATGAGGATGGGGGGACCTAGTCCAATCAGACTTCTCTTCTTGTAAAAGGAGAAACTGAGCGCAGAGACACATAGAGGAGAGGTGAGACAAGGAGGCAGGAAGAGAAGATCGCTCCTTAAGATAATCATCCATAAACTAAGAAAAGAGACCTAGAACAGTCTTAGCTCACATCCCTCCTAAGGAAATAGCCCTGTTGACACTTTGGTTTCATATTTCTAGCCTCTAGGACTGATACAGTAAAATTTCTATTGCTTAAGAAAATCACTGAGGAGAATTTTGTTATGGCACTGTTAATAAATAATATACTACGCATGTAGTACATGCTTTTTGATCACCACTTATCACTGCTGTTTTTGAAAAGAGTAGAATGAGAAAAAAAAACTACAATTAGTCCAAAACTTTGATATACTAGAAAAGAAACTTTCCTCCACTAAAATGAAAATTGATTTCAGAAGCTCTATTTGTATGCTGAAGGGTCAGCAAACACAGGTTTTGGTGGCTTATTAATTTTTGGTTGTCAGTTTATTTTGTTATCTTCTCTTATTTTGGCGTTTCTTATCTTACTCCTTTAATAATAATTTAGCCTTGTTTAAGCCAATTGCCTTTTCTCTGATCACAAACACAAAAACAGATAAAATTTATTATATTAAAAAAATTTCCGGGCTGGCGAGATAGCTCAGTGGTGTAGAGCGCCTGCTTAGGCAAGCACGCAGGGACCAAGGTTTGATCCCAGGCAGCACGTGCCATGCCAGCCATGCCGCAGGGTGGGCTGAGCCAACCAAAAAAAAAAAAATCCACTTATTCAGGAACATAGGTATAATCATGCAGACTTTCCTTCAGATTTTTCTCATTCTTCATGATTCTTTAGCTTTGGGCATGCAATAAAGACGCATGCTGTGAACTTGTACTTCAAGCAAGATGTTTTTAATTGCCTTCATAGAACCTTCTTTCCTCACTCATCAAAGTTTTAGAAGCTAATAAAGCTGATGTTAAATGGAATTATATGATTTCTCCTACTGGTTTCCATCTAGGCAGCTTTTCATCTCAGCTGTTTTCACACACTTCTCTCAAATTATCTCCCCAAGATGTTTGCTTGTATAGTGTTCATTTCTTTCTAGTCTGATGCTAAAAACAAAATGACTACATCTTGGCGCTATTGAGAGTGAGGACACCAAACACCACTGAAAGCCAGAAACACCAGGCACAATGGTACATGCCTGTGATGGGGGCTGAAGCAGAGGACTGAAAGTTCTTGTCCCACTTAGACAACCTAATGAGAACCTGCCTTGAAATAAATTTTAAAAATTTTAAAGGGATAGGGATATAGCCCAGTGACAAAGCACCCCCGGGTTCAATCCCCAACACAGAAAATAAAAATCTGAACAGTAGGGTTACTCCACAAATAGAATTACATCTTATAAATGTATTTTAAAATATTTCTAAGAACACTCAGCCACCATAAATATTGATATAAAACTATGTAACCACAATGCTCCATGCAAATGTAAATAGAAGATAGTCCCAAAATCATAGTGAAGTTCTAAGCTTTAGTAAACTCAGAAATATAAATGCTACAAAGAAAAATAATCACATGAAAACATCTTCATATTAATATACTTGTTTTCTCAGCTTGAAGGATATGTTTTTGTTTCAGTCATTTGGCAGATGAATAATTTTGACTGAAATTTAAAAAACTTATTATTTGAAATGTGCAATCTAAACAAACACAAATGAAGTAAAAATAAGCTTTAAAATGAGTTCTCTCTTGCCCTTTATAGTATATTTCTGCAATTACTAAAACCTTAAAATTTTCAAAAGGTGTTTACAATATGTTATTAATTTAGCATTTTACCAAAAACGTGTTATTTTCTCCATTATAATCACATATTTTTTTTTTCATGACAGGAGTGTTATTTTCCTCCTTTTTTAAAAAAAATATTTATTTATTACAGGATCTCACTAAGCAGCTCAGATTCATACTGATTCTCCTGTTTTCGGCCTCCCCACCACTGGGATTATAGGCAAGCGCCACCATGACGGGTCTCAGTGGCATCTTCCCTGGGAGCAGGACCAGCACAACAGGAGGTGCCAGGGATCAAACCTTGGTCCCTGCAGCTTGCCTAAGCAGGCACTTAGTTCACTGAGCTATTTTGCCAGCCCTTTTCCTCTATTCTGAATGATATGCATCTCAACAGATAAATTCTGTAACTGTCAATTAAAAGATATTGTTCAGTAACTTCCCTGAGTAATAAATCAATTCTGTGTTTCTGTAGCACACATCAAAGGACTGAAATTCCTCTAATGTGCTCATCATTAGACTAACCCTGGGACACCATCAGACTGTAACCCTGGGACTTCATCAG
>NW_004524580.1:15987854-15992136 GCF_000260255.1 Octodon degus
CATCAGACTGTAACCTGGGACATCACTGAATTTGTTTATATTTTGTGTTATCACTCCTGAGGGTCTACCTTAAGATCTAGGTAGACAAAAAAATGTTTCTTTCATAATGAATATTGCAAAATGGAGATCAGAAACATAATTTTACTTCTCAATCTATGCAATCTACTTGATGATTAAAGAATGATTTTAATCGTCAAAGTTTTAAAGTTTATTAAATGTTTATGATAATGCATTGAATGAATTCCAGACCTATACAAATACACAGGCAGCTGCTTGTAATTTGCACTTTTATCAGTTTCGAAAAAGCACGATGTAACTCCTGCTTCTTACTTGCATTTTATCATCTTTGGCTATCCAGTATACAGTATGGAGTACTTGAATATCTCATTCTTTGAATTTTCATTTTTGATTGTCAATCAGATGATGGCTGGCATTTTCTCTTTTCTCATTTTTTTCTTCTTTCAACCTTCAAGTTTACTTGCTTCCATTTCTTCTTGGCTCTGGTAATAAAATACACAAAATATTTCATTTTCCTTTATGGCCTTTTTGGGGGCATCAATAGCTTGTACTTTGTTAGTTACTTATAAATCTAGGACAAGGTAAAAGCTGCATTTACTGGCCATATTCATAAATTTTCAAAGCATCATTCTAATTTCATCTGTTTCTTACTGCATTCCAGTGGAAGGATGGAAAGGAAAGGAATAGAAATAGAAGTTTCTAGTCCTTTCAGTCCAATGCAGTGATTTCTTAGCCACTTAGCACTGGGAAATGTTACAGAGCTCCACACTGGTGCAGAGATGCCATGGTGCACATGGGTAGTGCCTGTTTCACTTTCTGAAGTGATGCTTCCTTCCCCAAAGGCTTCTATGATCGATTTTTAGTTATCTGGGATGGAAGGAGAGAAGGCTCCTGAGATAGAAGGTTGTGGGGAAGCCCAACCTTCAGTATTCCCAATTATCAACCTGCTGTAGCTCAGCAATTTCATTTCCATCTATTATTTTCAGCAACTTTTTGTTTTTTGGTACCACCTTCACTCACTCTACATTAAGTGCAGTCACATGGAAAAAACTGTACAAAGTTTGATAGTGTAGTCAGTTTCAAAAGCAACAGAATTCTCTTGAAGTATCTGACTATTAACTTGGATTATCAAACTAATTCATATGGAAGATACCCAAGGTATTTGTAAAGCACACTTTTGAATATGTTTGCTGGGGCACAGAGGCCAATCCTGGGTGCTACATGTGGTCCCTGGTGTTCTCCCTCTGCTTTCTGCCTCCCCACCACCATGAAATTTCCATGTTCCACTACTCCCTTCCCCCACATTATTCCTGCCTTAGAACCAGCCAAACATGAACAGAATCCTCTGAAACCACAAGTGCCAAAACCTCTCCTCCTTTACCATTGTTGGTGTCAGGTGCTTTGTCCAACAATGGCAAAATGATTGATACACTGTAGAATATGATTCAGAAAGAAGTAAAAACAAAAGAAAACCAACTATCTCCAAGTATATTAATATGTACCTGAGTCTGGATACTGACTCATAGCTGCAGTCAAAATAACTTTCACGCTAGCTTTTGTTTTGGAAAAGTGAAATGAGAGTCTAGATGACTAGTTTTGGTGTGTTCTGGTATCTTCTAGAAAGTTCTAGTAAATGAGTTGGTAGATTTCACACTATTTTGAAATTTTTAGGCTGCTTATCTGTCTCAGATCTCCATCCATGCAACTTTTTCATTTTATCTTCTGTAATCTTTCAAATTTACTGAACCATCCCAAAGCAGAGTGAGAGAAGACATCAAAGACGTTTCATTGAAACAAATGCTCAAGTCAGGACCACCTGAAACCTTAACTATGAGGAGGTCACAGGATCCTATCGCCTCCCAGAGCACAAGCTACAAAGATGGGGAGAACATGGTCACGCAACAACCCCTGGCCAATTCATTTCAGGTGCCCTGTCAGCCTGGGCCACCCCATGGCTGTCTAGTAGGTATTGACATATTCTAATATTTTATTTATACACAACACAGTTTTATATATTTGCATTCAAGTACACCAAAAATCTCATCCTAACATATTATGTAATTGAAGCAATCATTATGCCTGGAAACAAGGAAAAAATTATAGAAATGGATTTTCTGGCAATACATAAACATAGCAAGAGAAAAAAATAAAGAAAATTTGCTAGTAGACATGATAATTGCTAAGCTCCAAATGATTGAATATATATTTTAGGTTTTTTTGGTTTTTGGTTTTGTTTTGTTTTTTTTTTTTTTTTTTGGTTTTTTTTTTGGAACTGGGAATTGAACTCAGGCCCTTGCACTTGCCAAGGAAGCGCTTATTCCACTGAGCCATCTCCCTGGCCCCAGAATATATATATTTTAATGTTTTCTAAAATATGCTCCTTGATCTTAAAATTTACTTTTAGAATTTCATGATACATTAAAATCACTAGTAAACATTTACCTGGATATATCTTTTCAGTTTTTGAATATGATTTTGAAAAAGGAATTCTTTTCCTCCAGGCTGAACCATTATATGACGTTGACGTGTGTTTGTCTGAGAAAAAAAGAAGACTGTTTTTAAATATTTCAAAACTTTCCAGTCATACTCCAAAAGGCTGCAAAGTGGCAAATGCCTCAGTGGAGAATCTATGCTATAAATATTTAATTAAGCTGAAGCTAAACCATCAGGAGTATAAATGAGTTTAGTAAGATCATTTAAGTTATCAGTGAACATGGTTATAGATCTCTTAATTCCTCAGATAAGGCTCTCTCTCATGAAGCTAATATTTCACACATAACATAATTTAATATACAATTTTACTATGTTTGGAGCAATTTATTTATTTATTTTTAATGTGTCTAGTACAGGGTCTACAGGGTCTCACTACACATATCAGACTCATAGTGATCTGCCTGTATTCAGCCTCCCAAGCACTGGGATTACAGGCACACGCCACCACACCCAGTCTCAATCACATTCTCACTCTTCCAGCGGGGCCAGCTAAGGTGTCTGGCTGGCCGTTGGACAGATTTTTTTTTTTTGCCATAATTTTATTGAGAAACAAATAGCAATGAGACAGTTTCAAATCAAATCGGTAGGACAGTTTCAATAATTAACACACTGCATACATTCTTCTTAGTGGTTAATTGCTGTACAAGATGCGGACATGATATCCTATTTACAAACATCATTAGAACAAATCATTCTATTCATTAAGAGAATGCAACTATATATCTATCCCAACCACTTTGAATACACAGATACAAAATGGACATTCATCTGTATCCCCTTTTTTTGTTAAGTTCCATTATTTGAATGTTATAGGTGTGCTAACTCAGCAAAATATTCTAAAAGAGTCCAGTAGCCCATAATAGAATTGAGTCTTCCGCTTTACTGGCAATGTCAGAAATTGTTGACCTGAGTCCCCCACAGCTCAACATAACAGTTTGGCTTTACTTCTTATATTTCGTCTTCATACTTTTCTGCTGGATGGTTAAGACCAAGGTAAAGCAGGACCTGTGCAACAAGAGTTGTAGCTTTTTGGTTTGAGAAGGTCAGTGAAATGCCCTCAGGATTTATCCTGAGATCCTGTACCTCAGATTGTAGAAGCTTTGCCAGTGTCAGCCATGTGGATGAGTCACAGTGGACAGATTTATTTTTAAAATAAAGCAACATGAGATAACAACCTAATTCTTGTTTCCTTCTAATGGAATGACATCTATGATCACAGTACTCATGCTGCAATAGTGAACTCACAGCCCCACAAAACCAAAGCATTTATATAGATGCTTAAAGATCCACTTTTTCTCTCGCATTTCCCAATTTCAACTATTAATACCAATTTGTGTCTTCAAGCACTACGATCCAACTGTGAATCTCAAATTGTGGCTTATAACAATAGAGAATGTGCTGTTATTTGCACTGATGGTGCAAAAGCAACAGAGATGTCACTGGTGGAACTTTCATACAGATCTTGACACTAACAACAGAGTATTCCAGTACTCATTCTGGTCTTTACATTCATATACTTCTAGTAGAATATTAATAATAAGAATATAATCAGGGCCAGCCAAATAGCTCAGTGCATTAAAGCACCTGCAAACAGGCACAGGGGCTGGGGGTTTGATTCCTGGGCCTGGTGTGCCAGCCCTGCCTACGGGGTGCACTGAGAGTGGGCGTGGTGGCACATGCCTGTAATCCCAGCTCTTGGGAGGCTGTAAACAGGAGAATCACCACGAGTCCTATTAGTAGAGACCCTGAACACCTTGTAGACCCTTCTCTA
>NW_004524580.1:15992236-16027156 GCF_000260255.1 Octodon degus
TATATAAAATCATAGTGACAAACTAGAACTAAAAGCCAGAGTCACCTAAAAAACATAAAAAGTTTAAATAAATATAGCTTCCATTTAAGTTGTTAAAGAAAGAGCCTAAGAGATAGTTGTGCACTACATAGTGAACACGGAAAGACAAAACTACAACGTTTTAGAGCAGTGAATGGTCATGACTGTACATGGAATAAATCATGTCACTGGTTTGTAAGATGTTATGGTGCATGGTGTGGTTCAGAAAAAGAAAGAAGGGGAATGTGACCGTGAAGATCAGCCAGTCCACCCAGAAACCCGACAGATGCCCAGCAAAGACCAGGGTGGAGCTGGTGAGTAAAGTACCTCACCTGGACAGACGTGGACTTGGGGTTCCTTGTGAACGTCAGCTTTAGTATGGGGTCCATTTGTGTGTCTGCTGCAGGGAGGTGCGCTCAGTGGGACAGTCCTGACAGCATCTCTTCGGACATGGACACAGGATGCATTGTCAGCATTTCTGTTTTTATTGTGATGATGGTAATTCAGTTTATTTTTTTGATTTGGGGCTTGTACTGTTGTAAAGCAAAGGGTGGAGAGAGTGAGATATGATAGAACCAGCTAGTTTCATGTCAGTACATTGTATTTTAAGGATGTGGTAGTCCAGTGAAATATAATGTAAGGTAAAGAGATAAATTAGATTTAGAGGAATGGATGAACACTTACAGCAAACTTTATGTTACATAATAGTGTGATGGTCTTTTTTTTCAAGTAGAAAATATATAGTTAAGCCAGAGATACTGGCACATGCCTATAATTCCAGCAGTCAGGGGGCTAAGGGAGGATGGCCACAAGTTTGAGGTCAATGTAGACTACATGGTGAATTTAAGACCAGCCTGAACTACGTAGCAAGATCTTATCTCAAAAAAAAAAAAAAGAAAGAAAGAAAGAGGAAAAGGAAAAGGAAAAAGAAAAGAGACTAAAAGAAAGAAAAAAGGAAAATATACTATATATAATCTCTTCAGATTAAAAATTTGAAATGAAAAACATAAGGAAACTTTACCTCTTCGCATTCCAGAGCCAGAAATGTTCTTTGGCTCATCATAAATCCATTTTCTTTTTTTCACACCTTTGAAATGAGGCTTTTTCACTGGCTGGACATCATTTACTTGGAGGGGACACAAATTGTTTACAGTTTTTAAGAGATGCTTTCATCTAAAAATTACTATGGATGACAATCATACATCTGTACATTCACATGTTCAGCAAGATAAAAAATAAATGAACCACCCCAATAAATTATAAAAGGAAGAATAATTCATATTTACATGTCAAAATAATCTATCTTGAAAACATATTACTATGAAAACTTTCAATAAGTTGCTTTCTAAAACAAAGTGATTCATTTTTAAGCATCAAAATAATCTATCTTGATAACATATTGATAAAACTTTCAGTAAGTTGTTTTTCTCACAAGAATGCTTTTCCCCAAAGGAATTTGTAGATTCTACTAAAAGAACATAAAATTATATTCTAAATATAATTATAGGCAGCATTATAGTATATTTTAAGTTAATTTTATAATTACTATTTTCAGTGTAAATTATTTTGTACTACTACTGCTTGATAAGTTGAATTAATTCACTAAAATACATTTAATGAATTTTAATTATCTTCTTAGGATCTTAATAAGTTGGATATATAATTAGCTTGGACAAGCAAGACTGAATAATCAAATTTGTGGTAACATCATAAATTCATAACCTTTTTTTGGTTTTATTTACATATTTTATAACAAATTTTCTATGTGCGCTCTTCATTTTCCATATATTTCAAAGATATATTTTCCCAGAGACTCTTAAAACAATATAACAAAAGGAGTATTCACAAGGAACTACTGTGCAAAGAAAATGGAAAGCCAGTGTGCTGAGCACTCAACTAACTCCCCATGTTGAACTAATTCACCTGCTTTGCCTTAGCTCTCACCTCAGTTGAAGATTTCAACCTTCCATGAAACTCTGATTGACTGTCTCCTTGCTGAAATAACAAACCCACATCCCCTCCCAAGTACCCAAGGAGCTAGAAAAGAAGCTTTTAACAAGCACGCTAATGCAAGCTTCCTGGAGGAAAACCACACTGGTTCCACTTCAGTAGCTAGTTAAGAACTAAGAACATTACAGTTCAGTAAATGAAATAAGGAAACAAAGAAAGTTGTAAAGGAACAAAGAAGGTTCAGAAGTCCTAACTGCATCAAGATCCAGTAGGTAGGACAAAGTACTGAATGTGAAAAATCCCAATCAGTCAAAATAATATACAATGTGATTGTAAAGAGTCACAAATGCATTCTACTATGAGTGAAATTTAAAATGCTATACTCGTGAATCTTCAAAGAAAGTATATTATCAGTTTTAATATCTCAATTAAAGCAATGGTTGACAGCTCTTTCTTGATTCTGTTGGTGGTGGTGCATAGCCATTCTCAGTTGGTAGAGCTAATTGTCTAGTTCATTCTCATAAATTAAACTAGTGGACATAATTTATTAGGACTGCATCACAATTCATTGTTGGAGTTAGAAAAGTACTGTGTCTTTAATTCTTAGTTCTGAATAATTTTCAAACCTTCCACTTTTTATCTATTTTAAAAATTATGTATTACAAAAAAAAACCAAACTCATCATAAGGTAAATAAATTTAAGGCCTAAAAGCAATAGAGCGAAGGTCTCACTTGAGGAGGTGTCCTCTCTGGACTTCACACTAATATTTTCAGTCGCATTTAATACATGTACAGTAGGCACTAGTCGGGTAGTTAAGGAATGCGTTGGATGTGGACTGTCCTTGTTATCTTTCAAAGCAAATTAAGAAAATAGCATGTCAATATTAATGAGGAAGCATTTCAGCTGGAATTTTACTTTTCAAACATTCTGCAATCCTAGGGCCGGCCAAATAGCTCAGTAGATTTAAGGGCCTGCAAGCAGGTGCAGGGACTGGGGGTTTGATCCCCAGGGCCTTCCATGTTGGCCTCGCCTCTGGGATGCACTGAGATGGCAATTGAGACTGGGCGTGATGGTGTGCACCTGTAATCCCAGCTCTTGGAAGGCTGTAAACAGGCGGATCACTATGAGTCTGATCTAGTAGTAAGACTCTAAACACCCTGTAGACCCCTCTCTAAAATATATATATATGAAAAAAAAAGTTTTGCAATCACCTCTCCAATATGTATACATATTAATTTTAGAAAGCACCTTTAAAATGTCTTATATGTCATGCTGTGTTTCATATACTACTGAAAGAATTTTAAATTATAATAATCAGCCATTGTTATGTTCAACAGACAAATGGCATCATTATGTCAATATTTTTAAAGCCTTCATGCCAAAGAATTAAGGTATTAATTTTACATCAGAGGATCTACTTTAAATTTTCAAGAATACTTGAAATGTAACAGCTTTCACTTGCTGTAAGCTTTGGAGTAGGTCTATTAGTTGACTTTCCACAACAATGAAAATCTCCTAAGCTAGTGCTGTACAATATGATAGCCACTGGCCACACGTTGCTATTGAGTATATATGGTTCAGTGAAGTTGAAAAACTGAATTTTTAATTTTAATTAACTCAAATTTAAGCTGTCACACAGCAATTTTAGTGTAGGTTTTTTTATGAATTCCTTTCATGGGTTGCACAAACCTTTTGTATCTATGAGTGAGAAACAGAGGTTTACTTATAATTTTCAATGAAAAACTTTAATTTGATCACAAATGCCTTTTCCTCTTCTTGAGGATATTTAATGATGAGGGAAAAAACAGAAGATGAAATGAGTTTACATTTTCTTAGAGAGAGACACCTGTACTTTTTAGGTTGGGCTGGAGAGAGGTGGGCAACAGAAAGGTACTAGCTGGGGAATCTATGCACACAGTAGGACAGCATAAAACTATAGAGAAAATATTTTATCACATGTTTTGGTTATTCACAGACTGTAAGGAGCAAGATCTTAAAATAAGGAAGTCATCCCAAAATTAATAATCTTCACAGTGTTCCCAAACAATGCTTTCTAAAGAAATTCAGTGGTTCTGAATTGGAAAAAGAAAACTGAAAATGACTTGGAATTACCACCTAAGAGAACCAATAACTTTAAAACTAGCAATAGCTCGAGAAATAAAGTAGTTCAACAGGCTAATTTTTCAGATTAAGAAACTAAAGCTGAAAATACAAAAGTCCTATGACCAATTAGGGACAAAGCTAGAACTAGAAGCTTGAGGCTTCTGACATCCTGTTGAGTGTACAGTTTGACTTCTTACCTTCCCTCTCATTTTGGCCTCTCTAACCAGCAGCTCTATGTTCACTTTATCTATCCAAAATTACAAATGGGTAAATAATATGATGGAGTGGTTACCTTTGGTATTTGGACATTTTGACATGATGATCCCTTTGTCTTCAGTTAAACCTTCACTTTCATCTACTCCAAGAAATACAATCCTTTGTGGAACAGAACAGTCGCCTCCTAAATCAAAACCTCAAGGTCAGTGGCAACAACAGCAGAATGTGCTACAAAATCACCTTTCAATACAGCAATATCCTCTACCATGTCCTTTTTGTCAACTGTTGTTTAAATAGTTCTCAGCAATACCATCCCTAATCCCTATCCCTATGTGTATTACAAATTCTTATACTAAAACTTATGCATTAATATATTGGTGTGATCAAGACATCTAGTGAATATTTAATTTTGTTTTAAATTATAATGAAGAATGTCATTACTTGCTCTCAAAATACTCCCAATCTCTTTAAACACATTCGATCCCGTTTCTTCATGTCTTTACAAGGTGTGATTAAAAGTATAGTGAATGTTGCTGCTGAGAACTATCCAACAGGAGGACAGACTCATGAGAACATATCCTGTGTCCTTGTCCATCTAGTTCACTCAAATGTGGTACTGAGAAACTTAGAGCTCATCCCCCAAGTCAAAATGACCACAAAAGGATTATTGAATTAATTCAGGACAACAGGGCAACCAGGAAAATGTAACTCTTGAGGCTTGCAAAAAGGATTTCCAGTTGCAAGAACAATGCGCAAGAGTGTTGAAAGCACAGGGTGTATTTTAAAGGAGATTCGTGGTGCTATATTTTTACTATAATAAAATTTTTAGAATTTATATATCCACTGTTTTTATTCACATTTGATATACCCATTTGAATACCCTATATAAACATACGTCTAGAAAATTGTAAGAGAATTAACATACTCAACATAAATGACTTTATAAGAAACTTTTTAGTTCCACCTTTAGAGGTACTTAGAGTAAATGTAATTTATCTTCCAAATAAAACTTTCAGATCTATGGAAGTAGTTTTCATGTTCCTAAAAGGCCTTTTATTTTCAGGCCAAATATCCATAATTGCTTTAAATACTACTTATGCACAAAATTTCCAGAACCTTCACTTATACCAACCATAGCTTTCTTAACATATTTGTTTCAAATAACTTTTTAAAATAACACCCAAATGTCCACTAACTGTGGAGAAATCAGAACTAATAAGTTGACAGTTATGTAACATTTTTCTACATGCAGGTCCTCCACTGATTCC
Source organism: Octodon degus (assembly GCF_000260255.1). Lineage (NCBI taxonomy): Eukaryota > Metazoa > Chordata > Mammalia > Rodentia > Octodontidae > Octodon > Octodon degus. The sequence continues at coordinate 15,997,793 of NW_004524580.1, forward strand.
TTTAAGGGACTTAACACACTTGATTACCTTCTTATACTACTCATAATAATTCAGTGTGCATTGGCCTTACCTTTTGGTAGTGAAAGCTACTATTCAATTGCTCTAAAATCAAAAAAGAACATTTCCTTCTCATGAATTACAGATCACATCAGATTCTCTTGATTTGAAGAAAGCACATCATTAATGTCTTAAACTGAAAGGTATGACTTTACAAAGTCTATCACTATTTGCTCACTTTGTTATATTTGGCTCTTTGTTTCAGCATATTAACTTGTAGTATCTCTAAATTTTATAGGTATGCTTCCATTCACCTAATTATTCAACACTTTTAAACACACATTTATTCTGTAAGCATTTATTGAATGCATGTTATGCAGCCAGGCCTTCTACTGCAGAGATCTAGCTGTAATAATTGATTACGTTTGATTCCTGGCTCAACCAAAAATTTTGAAAAGGCTTGGTTTTTGCTATGACCAAATGGTTTGCTTCCTACCAAAAAAATACCTAAAATAAAGTGATTGGAAAACGATGCACTAGATTGTGAGGTCTGAGGACAACAAAGGCACATGATTAAATTCTGTCATCACATTCACTGTGGCTTTTTCCACCAGTGACTGAGGATCCACACTTAGCAAGACTTCTCCATGAAAGAAAACAGTTCTAATCCACTGTGCAGAGAACCATCTCAAGCAGAAAGTGACCAACCAGAAAAAAGAAGGAGTCTAAACTTTAGGCTTGTTGGCTTAAATCAGAGGGTTAAATCTGAAAGAAAAAAAAAAAAAAGAAAGAAAGAAAACAATTCCCCCTGAAATATACCTAAGCTATAACCCGTTGCCTGATTCCACACTTTCTATGCACAGTGTAGGTCATTTGGAAAACAATTAAAAGAGGATCCAGGATGTAAAAAAACTAACCAGAAAATTCAGTCCAGTACACTTCTTACAAGGTACAATTGGGAGTTCAAAACACCCTTGGTAAAATATTTTGGCAAATACCCATGCTTTTTGTAGAAAACCCAGAAAGGTAATGTTTTAGGAAGAAGATCCTGTCTTCAGAGTAAGGACAATATCTCAAGAGAAAGAACATGTGATACTATGTCATTCCTACTAAAGTCTGACACCAACCGTTCACTAAATGAAGGTGGCCTGCTGAAATTCTAGTTGCCTATCAAAAGAAAAGTTTGCTTTCAGAAAAACAGCTTCATGTGTGCACTATATGGTTTTTATCCATAATTTTCATATAATTAATAACCAGAAGGCATACCAAGAAACAGAACAACCAATTTAAAAACATGGGCAAATGGAAAAGATCCACATATTTTCCACAAGGAAATTTTAAAAAGAACACAATTGACATCAACATAAAAGACTGATACAAAATTTTCTGTAGTAATACACAAAAATGTCAAATAGAAAAGAATAATTTAATAAATGGAGTTAAAGGCAGAAACAAAGAGGATTAGTCAGAAAGATAGCTTCTTGCAAGAACCAATAAGAAAAAGATAATTTTAAGTGTATTCAAGACATAAATATACAATATAAGAAGTCAAAATGGCCGATAAACTGATAAAGATACGTTTAACATAATTTTCAGAAAATATAAATCGAAGTTACAGTGTGATAACATGGGCCATGCACCAGAATGCCTCAAATTAAAAGGACTGAAAATACTAAGGATTGTCAAAGACACAAAGCAAGCTTAATCCAAAGAAAATGAATGTACATATCTTTAGGACATATGAACAAAAATATAATATCCACAAACTAGAAACAATGTCTACCAAACCTCAAACTCATAATATTTTCATAGTTTTTCATAAACATATGCAGAATAGTTTTTAAAAAATTAAGTTATTGACCCCCACCTTCCTGGCTCAGGTCCAACAAGGTGAAAGACTCAAAAGTCTTGCTCTAATGTTTATGCAGATATGACCAGAGTATGAAGACTGTGGGGAGCGGGGCGCAGTGCCAAAGCTCCGGCTCTGAAGCAGTGCCAAAGCGTTGGACTCTCAGCTCTGACATCTGCTAGTGCAACAGCCTCAGGAGTCATTTAATGCTTCCGAACCTTGTTTTCCTTTTAACAAAATAAAATAGAATCTACCAAGATGAGCAATTGTATGATTTAAGATTTTAGTTTATGTGACGTGAATATGTATGGAGTGTGTGTGTGTTTGTATATGTGAGTGTGTGCTCAAATTTGCCTTAGGAACAATGGTTCAGTATTTGCTAATTTAGCATTGGTATAAAGTTACTAGGTATAAGAATCCTCTCTGTCTCTGTCTCTGTCTCTGCCTCGCTCTCATAAATTGACTCACCTCCATTTTCAAAAGCAGCAATGTCTGTTCTTGGTTTTCCATCCAATAATACTTTTGTTTCACCTTGCTTTTCAACAAGGTTAAGTTTTGTGGGAATTGTAAGCCCATCCCCTAGATATTAGGAGGAAAAGAAATAAAAAGTCACAACAAGTATCATTAAAAGTTTAAATAAGTTTACAATAGAATTCATAATTTTAAGCAACTAGCTTAAAAATTAACATCGTTTGCACAGTAATAAATATAATAATTTTAAGTAAATTTTTATTGCTGTCAACAAAGCCAGCAAGTGTATTATCCTGTTTAGATTACAATCAAATGGCAACTTGAAAAACTAATCTAAAAATATCTGCATACATATCATAATTCATTTGATTTTTCATGTAACGACTTTTACAATATTCTTTGTTTTAATATACTTACCATAAACAATCAAGTGAAAAATATTATTCACTCTGAATTACAAATTCTAATTATGCTATGATAATTAAATTATTCTGCCAGTTCCCCCATACATATCTAAATAACTTTTCCTAAGATAAATTGTCAAAAGTAGAAAAAATTACAAGTCAGAATAATTAATGTATGGCTGTAAACTGGATCTACACAAGCAGAAAAACAACTCTGCTATAAAGGACATTAATGACACAATATGGAAGAGGAACTGTAAATAATTTATCAGAGTAATTTTCTAATTTTAATATGTATACTACAAGAATATAAGAGGAAAGGAGCATCATGTTTATAAGTTATTCTCATACACACAAACAGTTCAGAAAACAATAACAACATGCATATTTAGAGCGTGAATGCTAACATCTGGGAGAGATGTAGGACAGAGGTGCCAGGAATAACTGAATCTACAAATAAAAAGCTTTTGAAAGCCTAATAAAAAGAAAACATAAATGAATGGCTTCATAGGCTTTATTTTTAATATTAATTGCTAACTTTTGTTTCTTCTTGTCCGAGTGGTGTTGGCTTGCAATCTGCTCTGCCTGTGCAGTTAGCACTAAGGTGGCTGGCTGCTCTCATGTTCTGATGGTCTGTTGCTGCCACCTACTGCTGCGTGTGCACTTGATTTGCCACATAAGAATTAGCAAAATAGTTTAGATGCTCTGTTCTGTACCTGACATTTCATCCTGTACTTACCTTACATCCTCAGATTTCTCAACCACCTGTTTCCCCCTCTCCTATTCTCCCCATCCTCCCTCCCTCCCTCCTCCTCTCTCTTCTCTTCTCTTCTCTTCTCTTCTCTTCTCTTCTCTTCTCTTCTCTTCTCTTCTCTTCTCTTCTCTTCTCTTCTTCTCTTCTCTTCTCTTTTTCTCTCTCCCTCCTCTCCTCTTCTTCCTCTTCCCCTTCTTCTTCCTCTTCCTGTTCCTCCTCCTCCTCCTTCTCCTTCTTCTCCTCCCTCCTCCCTCATCCGTCCTCCCTCCTCCCTCCTCCTCCATTCTCTCTCTCTCTCTCTCTCTCTCTCTCTCTCTCTCTCTCTCTCTCTCTCTCTCCCCTCCCTCGCTCCATCTTTCCATCCTCTCTCTACTCTCTCACCACTTCTCCAACCTCGGAGAAATAGGGAAGGTTTCATTTTTCTCCTAGTACTCCAAAATATGTTTGTAAACTCAACCTAAGGGCAGGAAAACCATATAAATTCCTGCCACCCACAGATTTTTCTATGTTCTTGATTTTAATCCACAATATTATGTTCTTTTTACATCACCTGAAAAGTAAAATGTTCAGCAGAATTCAAAGTGCCAAGAAAATGCTCCTTGAAAAAAGAGGCTTGAAACTGCCCGGTGTACAGAAGACATCCACTGGTTCAATCAGCAAACACATCTTTGTTCAGATACTGATTTTATTTGCAAGCTCCCATTTGCTCTTTTTGCACTAAAATATCTCTTCTGTTTAGAAATAAAAACCTTTTCCTATTTCACATAAACATCTATTTCATAAATGGATAAAATGGTGAAAACCAATCGTGTACAGAATTATTGGATGAGGTATATTTATTACCTAGCTCCTTTAAGAACACATCGTTACATTAACAGCAGATTTTCATGGGAAACTTGAAACATTTCCTTTTTCTTTTAAATCCAATGTATTATTTATCATTAAATACTGCTCTAGGGGTACATGCTACTGAATAATTCACAGCATATCATACCACATATCTTTTATACATCAATTGGAATGTTACCTTTTCATTCCTTACCTTCTTGCAATTCGCTGCCATTTTCCGAAGGCTTTTCTAGCTCTTTCTCCACTGTAGGAGCTGTGCTTTTTGATGCCGGAGTATCTGCAGGAGCATGAAATCTATAGTATTCGCCTAGACATCCCATAAGGAAAGAATGGTTAGTACATGTCACATCATCTATGTATAACGTCAAGTATTAGAAAGTTCACAGATGCTTAAGCTCTTACCGGATTTATAACACATCTCCTTTATTACTCTTTTTTCTTCTATTTCTTCAGGAGTCCTTGTCCACAAACTAGAAGCATCTACAGGACATATTTCTTTTAAATTAAAGTGTTCCAAATCCAAATAATCTGAAAATTTGTAAATCAGAAAGAAAAAAGTCCCAAAGAGAGTTTTGGTGAATAGATTATTCTTTTTTAAATTTTCTGAAATCAAAACATTTACAAATAGTATGTATTTCTAACTGTTACTATGATAAGTATTAGACTCAAATAAGAGGATATTATTATATGTTATGTATCTTATAATGATAAGTTACAGGCCCAGACTCACATACTGAGGATACAAATATCAGAGATGTAGAACTAGTGGATTAAAAATACTAATAAACACATTCATGTTTTCCCAAGCACAGAAACTTCATGTGTCTGTACCCTACAAAAGGACATCCTCTAGGAGTAAGAGGATGCATATCTATCTTGTGCATGTTCACATCACTACAATGACATAATGCAGGAGAAAGGTTGAACTAAAAGGCAGAAGACCTGGGTCCTAGTCCTCTTAGGACTCCTGGAAGGATTACCTAGTTCAATGTGGATGACCATGGATTATGGAAAGATATCTCTTCTCATTGATAGGAAGAACCAACATAGTGGAACTGGATATACTCCCAAAACTGTTATTTGTATTTAAAGCAATCCTGATCAAAATACCATTTCATACCTCACTAATTTAGAGAAAACATTCCTGAAATTCATCTGGAACCAGAAGAGATCTAAAAAACTGAAGACAATTCTGGGCAACAAATGCAAGGCAGGAGGCATCGCAATCCCTGACTTGTATTTATACTATAGAGATACTGTGATAAAATCAGCAAGGTACTGGCAGGGATTAAAAAGAGACCTGAGAATCAGTGGAACAGAATAGAAGATGCACACACAACTACAAGTTTGTTCAGCAACTTTATATTTGACAAAGGAGTAAATATGTTCACTAAAAGAAAGACAGCTTCTTTATCAAATGTTGCAGGAAAAACTGGCTTTCCACATGCTAAAGATCAAAACTAGACTGACACATATCATCATGCACTAAACTAAAGTTAAAATGAATCAAAGTTCTAAATATTAACACAGAAACACTGCATCTATTGGAAGAGAAAGTAGGCAAAGACATATGGGTAGGCAGAGACTTCATGAATGATAACCAAACTACACAGGGAATACTTAAAATAATTAACTAATAGAATCTCATTTTATTAAAAAGTTTTTGCACATCAAAAGAAATCACCAATAGAGTGACAAGAAAACTCATGAATTGGGAAGAAATTTTGGCCCACTGTCCCTCAGACAGAGGATTTCTTCTAGAACATATAAAGAATTTTTAAAAGTCAAGGTCCCAAAATTCAAAGATCCAATAGAAAAAATGGACATCTGAAGTGAATACACACATCTCAGATGAAGGAATGTAAACTGCAAATAAATATATAAAAATGTTCACCTTCTTTGATCATTCAAGAAATGAAAATTAAAACAAACATAATCTATCTCACTCCAGAAAGAATGGTTATCATAAAATCAATATCAACAAGAAATTCTGGGAGCCTGAGACAAAAAAGGAACACTCTCTACCGTTAGTGGGAGTGTAGACTCATGCAACTACTGTGGAAATCAATGTGGAGTTTCCTCAAAAATTCAGATTAGAGATCGCACCAACCCAGCTAGTCCCCTTCTCATTATTTTTCCAAAAGAACTGAAAACATCATATCACAGTGGTTCATATGCACCCATATTTATAGCAGCACAATTTATAATAGCTAAATCTTAGAAATAGCCCAAATGCCCATCAACTGAAGACTGTATAGAAAAGATGTGGTATTTTTATACAATGGAGTGCTACTCAGTTATAAAGATAAACTCGAGAATTTTATAGGTAAATAAATGCAACTAGATACCATACTCATAAATAAAATAAATCAGACCCATATTTGTAACCATCATATTGCCCCTCCTAGTATAAAAAGCTGAAACAGCAAATAAGATCCAAAAGGTACATTAGATATAGTGACAGGGAAAGAAACTGCCCAGAAGGTAAGAACAGCTGGGATGGGAGAAAGGGGAAGAAAAGGGAAGAGAAAAAATAAGATTATATAATGATATATTATATTCTATAGGACAGCTAATTGTACTAATTCCTATTCATTGAAAGGAGCAATGTGCGTGTTGTTTGATTGATCTTGCATGCTTCTGACTGCTAATCTGAGAAACTGCTTTGAAGATAACAATAAGCACTGTTAATTTCCTATCATTTATTTTGAAATTCCGTAGGGTTTTTCCTTTTATTTTCTAAAATAAAAAACAAATCACTCTACAAGTCTTTATAGCTAGTGGTTAAATCAGACCCATATTTGTAACAAAAACATGATTAATAGATGTGTAAAGAAGCAGACGAACATCACTGTGTTTTGTGAGCATCACTATATCTTTGGACAGTGTCTGGTGACAATTGTTAAATATAAGTAAGAGAGCTTATTAATATCTCTCACAAGCACTTGCACATATTTAAACATGAAATCTGTGTCCTTCCCATCTTTCAAATTTAGCTTTCTAATCCAAATCACCACAAGCATATATAGACATAGAATAAATTAGAAAACACTGAATTACATTTATTCAATAAAAACAAAATTATTTTCTCATGAAAATGTCATATATTATATCATGACTCTAACATTTAGAGATATAAAAAATATGTGAGGTTTTTAAACAACGTTCATTGTAATCCCAGAAACTTTTTACTAACCTTTTTGCTCCTCTTCTTCTTCCTCTTCTTCCTCAAAGTTAGTTTTTAAAACTAAAGGATCATGAATGGGTCGTGATATATTTTCCTGAGGTTTCAAAGGCTCCTGACTCTGAGTCGGGGATGGAATTCTTTCCTCATTGTCTTTCTGAAGTGTTATATCTGCAGTAAAAATACAAGTTTTCATTGTATTGTTATTTAATGGCAAATCATTGCTTTCTTAACTAACCCCACATTGTCTTACAATTTATCACTTATTTTTGGAAAGATTTTTAAGCCAACTCATAATTAATATCAAAATGTTACCTACAATTCAGGGAAATCATCCACTTCATAGACTTTAAGCAGCCATTGTAATCAAAGGTTGGTACCTCACAAATGTGGGGATACAGGTGGTTCCTGACTTTTGATAGTCCAAATTTACAAAGGTATGCAGGCAGTACAGTAGTGCCTTGGTTCATGAAAGTCTTTGCTTGTAAATGGCTTGGTGTACAACCAAAAGAGTTTGGCAAAATTTGTTTCTGTTTACAAATTCTACATCGGTACCAAACACAAAAACAGCCATCTTTCCTACACAAATAAAACGTTGTCATCTTTTCCAAAATCATGGAACAAATTAAGTTCACAAACCAATATAGCACCGTAAAAGCATTCAGTAAAAATCATACTTCAAACTTTGATCCTGACTCAGGTTAATGATGGAGATTCTCTTAGTGGGGGCAGAGCCAGTGGGCCTTGACTCTGACTGTCCTATATGATCAGAAGTGTAAACAGCCAGTGCTTTTCAGTGTTCTGTTTGGCCAAACTATGATGCACAGTGTGTTAGGTGTAGTAAGTGCATTTGCAGTTTATGATAAATAGGGGAAGATGGACAAGAGCCAAAAAACACAGAAAATTTCAAGAAACTGGGAAAGACAAGACTCCAGAAGAGACTAAGTGCTGCAAACACCTGAATTCTAACTAAAAGATTTCTGTGTCAAACTTGTAATCTGTGGAAAAATTGGCTAATATATAGGATATCAACCAAAGCCATGTCACTTATGGTAATTTGTTATAGTAATAGAAAACTAATAAATGGGGGTACTAGAAAAAGTGCCATTGGATCCATGTTGGAATGATTACACTTTAAATTACTGGTAGAGCGTAGTAGATTTGTTGCAAATTTTTCATCCTCCATCTTGTCATTCTTAACGAAAGGTAACTTAGATACAGACACCAGTGAGAAATTGAAGAAAAAAGAACTTTAAACATAGAACAGTTTCTCTCAGAATATGTCTGTGATTTGTTATTAGCTGTGAAGAAAACATGTTACTGAAAATTCAAAACAGGAAACAGTAGAATTACATTTTCTTAAGTTTTATGGAGCATATTTAGCATTTTAGGTGTATAGTTCAATTAATTTTTTACAATAGTTTAGTATATTCAGTTGTTCAACCAAAACTACAACCTTAAAACATTTCATTACTCAAAAAAAAATTACCCACTAATTAGCAGTTATGCCTAATTCTATAGTCACTGACACATTTCTTGTTACTATACTATAGATTTGTCAATTCTTGTTATATAAATAGAATCAAACAATATGTGATCTTCATCAATGACATTTCTTTTTCTTTTTTTTCAAAATTTTATTGATAAACAGATAGCAATGAGACAGTTTCAAATCAAATTAGAAGTACAGTTTCAAAAAATAATACACTGTATATATTCTTTCTTAGTGGTTAATTGCTGTAAATGACATTTCAATTATTATCTTCTTAAGGTTCATCTACTCTATTGCATATAATGGTCTCTCATGTTTTTTTCATAGACAAATGACATTTCATTGCATGAATAGATCAGATTTTACTTATCCATTTATCTGATCCTGGACACTTGGTTGGCTCTATTTTTTGTGTATAATAAATAATGTTAAAGCAAATATTTTTATATATCTAGATGTGTATTTTCACAGCTCTTCAGATGTACCTAGCAGTGGAAGAGCAGGGCCATATGATGACTCCATCTATAACATTCTGAGGAAATGACAGTTTCCAAAAATAGTCCCACCATTTTATATTCCTATCTGCAACATGTAAAAATTCCAATTTCTCCACATTATTGTCAACTTTGTTATCAATATTTTAATCTGAAAAAAGTTATCATCTTAGTGGGTATGAAGTGATACATAATATGGCTTTAATTTATATCTTTCTAATAGTTAAGGATATTGTTTTTTATGTGTATTTTGGTCACTAACATATCTTCCTAGAAAAATATTCATATCACTGGACCACCATTTTGCAAAATAATTATGTTTATATTACTGAGTTTTAAGTGTTCTTTACATATTCTAGATATGAATGCTTTCTCATATATATAATTGGAAAATATTTTCCCCCATTGTATGGGTGGTCTTGTTACTCTGTTTATAATATTCTTTGATGCAAAATACATGAATTTCTTATATTGTTGCTATTGGTCGGGTAATATCTAAGAAAATTTCAGTTTTTTTCTGAAAATTTTAGAGTTTTAGTTGTTAAATTTCATTCATTGAAACATCTTGTTAAGCTTTCTATATAATAATCTGAAGAAAAAGACCAAATTATTTTTTTAAGATGTGGTTCATTCATTTAGAGTAGAGCTGCTTTTTCACACTAAGATCTTGTGGAAGGAACAATGATGACCCAAATACCACAGATCCTCTGTCCTTACTGAGGTTTAGTAAAGTTTTTTGGGTATTGCTTCCTTTATTGCATACCCATAGACAATTTCCAAAGTTTAGTTGTCTTAATGAGCAATTTTTTACCAAGTGTGGTCATTTGATTAGGGAAAAGGTTCATGAAACTCTTCTGAAAGTTGTTGTATAATCACAGATTTTAACATATAAACAGATTAGTTACAGGTTTCTCAAATTATTCATATCTTAAAACAGATGGATAAAATTTTAGTCATTTTCTTTCATTTGCAAGTTGATCCATGAGATATTAAAAATCTATGTTATCAGGTTAAAATCACAAAATATTTTAATTAAAAGCTTTAACATTTCTTTTCAGATTATAAAAAGTTTACCTCATTCTAATTCCTGTAACATTAGGATAACATGACACTTTTAGACATTAATTTTTAACAAATTCCTAAATCCACTTGTGTTCCCATGACAAAACACTTGAGATTAGGCAATTTATAAATAACAAAATTGTATTTCTCACAGTTGTGAAAGTTGCCAATTTCAAGAACAAGGTGCTTGCTACCTGATAAGGCACTCACCTCCCATATTAGATTGACCATCTCCCCAGCCCTGAGCAATTAGATATATGTCATACAATATTTTGAAAAAAAAATTTTAGTTATGTAAGGGTTTTTTTAATTTTTTTTATTTTCTTGCCCCATACTCCTGCTCTAGTCATAGGTCAAAAATATGAGTTTTCATTTAGGAAAATTATCTTTCCATTTTCAGTGAGCCCACTTGGTTTGAATAAGGATGATTTCTGGGCCCCAGAGATTAACACTTCCCCTGTCTTGAATAATTGCTAAGGAGAAGCATGATTTTCATACCATAAAATGAGATTTAATATTAAGGCTTTAGGTGGAGAAAATGTCTTCTGATATTTTTAATTTAGAATAATGATAATAATAATGTTAATACTGAGAACTTCTTGCAAATAAATTTTAAATATTCAGTATGAATCTATCAAATGTCTAGGACAATTCAATGACATAAGTAACATTTTTTTATTGTAATTTTTTTTTTCAGTACCGGGGATTGAGCTCAGGACCCTGCGCTTGCTAGGCAAGTGCTTATTCTACTGAGCCATCTCCCCAGTCCCAACATTATTATTTTTATCATGCAGATGAAGAAATCAAACCAAAGAGATTAAGCTGCATGCGGCAATACTGGCAAGTATGAGGCAGGTTGAGGTCTGAGCCTTAATCTTTGCTTATTCTGTCTCAGGGTCTTGCTCTGGAGCTTTCTAGTGAACTACAATACAGTATACATAAAACAGCCAAGGGGATTAGGAATATACTTTATAGCTCAGTGGCATAGCACCTGCCTAGCAAGCATAAGGTCATGAGTTCAATTCCCTGTATCAAAGGAAAGAAGCACACAAACACGCAAACAAACACAGCTAACTAGCTCAGAACCAAGGGGTGGAGAAGGAAAACTGCATCTGAGGTCTGCTGTCCTTAATCTTTTCAATTACATAAGGCAAACATTTCCAGGTGTTCTTTAAATAATACTGTCGCATTTTTCTTCCCACCACCAATCTTATCCTGGGTTGGACTCAGATCAGCATGGAAAAACAAGCTATTAAAATTCACAGGAATTTTCCATGCCAACTGATATCACATTGGAATCTGAAATTGGGCATAGTAGAAATATTTCCTCTTTGGTAAGTGGTAAAAGCTTTTTTTTTTTTTTTTTTTTTTTTTTTTTTTTTGGTGAGGGGGTGGGGACCGGGGATTGAACTCAGACCCTTGCACTTGCCAGGCAAGCACTTATTCTACTGAGCCATCTCTCCGGCCCCAAAAGCTTCAAAGTATGACTTCTTTACCTTTTTAAAAAACCTCATTGGGGAAAAGATCTTGTTGTTAAACATTCAGTAGCATACAACTGCTTGAGAGACAATCTCAACTGTATGATAGACATCACGCCCAGACATCTCAACATGAGCTACTGCTTTGTGTACCTTACCAACTTCCATAATACATTCTTTCAAAGTAGATCATCATGTGCTGATATGAAAATTTTCCATAGTTAAATCACAAATGCAATGTAAAACATATAGGTTTTAAAGAAACATTTGCATAAATGACTATACATACTAAGTGAATATATATACAAAGTTTTTATTCAAACTCTGGGAATTGGGACTTACAGTTCTCCTGTATTTGAAAGAATAAAAAAGTGCCAATTTTTATAAAATTCAGAGTAGAAATTCTTAATTCTTTTATACACTATTCACTAATTCTTTATTATACTCATATAGAAAGGTTTGATTGGGAATAGTTAAATACATTTTTATGTAGACTGTATCAGTAGTGTTCTTACAAATAAATACTCAATGTGATTAGGAAGAAACTAAAAATAAATAAACAAAAAGGCCAATATCAGGAATATTCTTCAAAGCAACTGACCTGGATTCCTTTAAAATGTCAATGATCTGAAAAGGAAAAATATCTAGTAGCGCTTTCAACATTGTTATCCTATCAGAGTACACTAACCTGTACTGTATAACATGAAGAAAAGAATAAATACACACCATGCTTGCTTCCCAAAAAAAGTCAGAAATTCCCAAGAAGCACTTGAAATTACAGTAAATACTGGATGAAATGTTCTCTTAGCATTCTCAATTGATTTTATAGATATTTACTCTTAAACTTGGAGGTCATCACTAGAGGGAGGGACTAGGATATCTTTTGAAATTCTGTGGTTTAACAGCATTTAAATCTCTTTCAGAAGAGGCTAAAACCTTTTCACATTTTTTAGGTGGTTAATGTTTAAATTCCAAAAAGTCTAACAGGCAATTTGATACCTCCACGTGAAGAGGGGGAGAAAAAAAAAAGGCAAAAGAGAGACTAGACATTTGCTTGGTGTTTAGGTGTATGCTGGGAAAAAGGGCTGCCTTGGCTGCTGGTTTCCAGATGAGGATGCATATGGCTTGGCAGTACATCGTTTTTCATAAAATAATATCAACACATGTAAACTAAGGGGGCCAAGTTAATCAGATAGGCACAGTAAGTTTCATCCTTGTATGTTCCCTGTCAGTAGTCCACAAGCCATCCCCCTATCCTATATCCAAACACCCAATTTTACTGAGCATCTGTACTCCACTGTCAAAAAGCAATAATAAGGAAACCACTGAGGATCCTTATCCTCTTGTTATTTCGTCTAATGAAGAAGAGAAACATCAACCAAAGGTATTACGTGAGCTTTATGATTTGAAGACAGAATTTTCCAGAAGTGCAAAAGAAGAGGACAATTAGACTTTATTCATTTTCCCAAAGATTATCTGAAGCAAATTTTTCAAATCTCAAAAGAACTAAGATATGGCTTCTGTCACAGCAACCAATGAAGAAGAGTAGCCACAGCCTTCCACTATCCCATGGCCGTGGGCCTCAACAAGGGACAGAAGGTGACTAAGAATGTGAACAAACCGAGGCACAGCATCGTGGATGCCTCACTAAACACACCAAGTTCATGCGGGACATGATCCAGGAGGTGTGTGGCTTCGCCCCTATGAGTGACGTGCCATGGAGCTGCTCAAGGTCTCCAAGGACAAGTGTGCCCTCAGGTTCATCGAGAAAAGGGTGGGGACATACATCCATGCCAAGAGGAAGCGTGAGGAGCTGAGCAACATGCTGGCCACCATGAGGAAGGCAGCTGCCAAAAAGGACTGAGCCTCTCTGGAATAAAGCTTTGCAGAAAGTTTAAAAAAAAAGAACCAAAATCTGAAAGCTCATTTCTAGGACTATTTCATCAGAGTAATTTATTGAAGGAAGGTAAAGTGGATACAGCATCAGGGAAAATTTAAAACTTCTCTTGTTGTTTTTTCTTGTGATTTGATCTATTTTATTAGATTATCTTTGTTATGTAATAATTTCATGTATCCTGGGGAATAGGTATTTCTTATCTTCAGCACAGTTCTTCCCCTTACTGCTTTCAGTACAATGTCTTCTGTTTCCCTTCGAGAACATACTTCAAAGTTCATCAGAAATTGGCCTCAGAATAGTTCAGGTGGATTGAATTGTGCCACTTCTTGTGTCAGAAAGAATTTATATTTTCCCCACAGTTACAGTCTCAGGAAGATTCACAGCAGATAGCTGCTCTGCTAGAAACAGAAATGCACAGCGCAGCCCCTGTCCTTGCTCTCCCACCTGAGGCATGGCTCTGAGTGTAGGGAGCTGCATGTAGCCGTGCCCTAGGATGGCGCCGGTTTCCGCCTTCCACCCCCTCAAGGGGTGAGCGCTCCTGGAGTAAACAACTCCATATATGGCCAAGGCTTGGGCTAATGCATTGCTTCCGCATACCTGGACCAATGGGCAGTACACACGTGGCACCCCATGGTTGGAAGCCCTGAGACTTATAAGCTAAGAGCAGGGGCCTCGGGAGAAGACAGAGAGAAGACGGATGCAAGAGAACAATAAAGAGCTGCGCAGAAAACCAACCAGTGGTCGCGTCGTTCTTGCAGGCAAGGCCGCGCGCGACATCTGAGGTCTGCAGAGGCCACAACCTCTGAGCTTGGCTCCAGTGTTTGGTGCTTTGCTGAGTCAATCACTTGCTCAATGAGACCCATAGCCATCCCACTTTTCCAGATGAATTAAAGGTTTTACATACACACAGTCAAAGGAAGTTTAACTTATTTTTTTGCTTTCCTTTCTTTTTTCCTTGTTTCTTCCATTCATCTGTTGTCTGTCCTTTCATCTATCCTGAACCAAGGACTGATCCCAGCGGTTCTCTACCAGTACTTTTCATTTTTTATTTTGAGACAGGGTCTTGCTAAATTGCCCAGATGGCCATGAACTTGCAATTCTCCAGCCTCAGCCTCCCATGCAGCATGGATTACAGGTGTGAATTATGGGTTATTTTCTTCATATTAGCAATAGGGGTGCATTCCAAACTTTTCCTCATGATTCTTGATAGAATCATCCCAAGTCTCCACTGGCTATTAAACTGTACTGCTCACCTTGTCATGTTTGAATGTGTCAGTGTGTGCCGTGACTGCAAAACCAGATTACAATATGGTATGCCCATGTTATTCAATAAAATATACTCACTGCTACTTGGTGGCAAAAATAATCCATTGATATTTCGAGGTTTGCTGTGATAAAAGATACAGCTGATCTTCACACAACCAAGAGGTTGAGTTTCCCAGAAGCATGAAATGCTGCAGTTTTGCTGGATGAAAGAAACGGGGAGCAATGTGATGATTAGGTGCCATATAACCAGCAAACAGAAAGTGCTACAACAAAATATAACATGGCAAAAACAATTGCAATTACCGATATAAGATCATTTATTTCCTGGTTTTCATTGTGTTTGTATTAAAAGATGCAAAGGCTATTTCCAGAACATGTCCTTCCAGTTTTCTAAAATTTTAAGTTAGGCCAAGTGAAACGTACCTAAATTAAATAATGTGATGAAGGGTAATTTTCCTTATCCTAAAAGTATAACGCAGCATTATTACAGGGAGATGCTTTTAACAAAAGTGATGGGATTGGATGATTTTTACCTGCATTTCCATGTGTCTAAATCTGCAAAGTGGATCTAAACATTTTTTCTCTCTCCATAATGAGCACACAGCCTCACTGCCAAGGGCCTCTTCGCAGTGTCGGAACCGGCACTGGGAACCCTAAAAGCAAAAAATAATCAGTGCAGAGAACTCGAAATTTTTATGTTAGTGTTCATCAATAATAGGTTGCTAATTAAAGGAATCATTATATCAAATAAGAATCACAAAAAACATATAACAATGTAGAAGAATATCTTTATTTTAGCATTCGTTTATATTTAGAGAGAAAATGATAAGAAAATCTAATGATTAAATAAGACAACATGCAGTGAGTTGCTCATCAAATGTTTTTGGTTATCAGCTAATCCATAGAGTTCACTAAGAACAGAGATAGAAGATACCAATGGCTCAGTGACCACTATTGTGTTATAGAACTATCTAATTTCTTTCTGAAGAAATCCAGATGAACTCCTTTTAAGAATCACTAACTATGTTCCAGCTTTGAGGATAATCCCTGTCAAGCAATCTTTTGATTAGGTCATGTGACTTGTTAGCCTGTAGAGATTCTGTTCAGTGTATTTATCTGGAGAAAAATTAATGAAGCTTAAATTTTACACAATTATAAAATTTTAATTACATTATGCCACATAATATGTATTTATGCTTTATTCCCATAGCCTGAAAAGATAAACAGGTACAGATGCATATGCATACTGACACATTCTATATTACAACAAAAGTAGATATAGATTATTTCAATCTATAATCATTTTTAAAAGACAAATTCTATGTTCTTTTACACATGGATTTACAGTTATAAAAATTACAAGCCATTGTTGTGTATAAGGAAGTAACACACGATAAAAATTACAGTAGTTTTTTTTTTTTTCTTTTTCAACAACACGGGTCCCATTCTTTCTTCACTTTTGTCCCCTTTGAAAAGCAAATCTGTGCATTCTTCAAGTACAGGGTACTAGAAGGGACTTTGAAATCACACAAATCTGTATTGGAAAACCTGGGTTCACTGTGACTGGTCCACAGTCACAAAGTTAATACTTAACTTCTTTTCTGCCCTACTTTTCTTATTTGTGGAAAAAAATACCCTCTCCAAAGACAGCTGTAAAAACTGTTGTAAGGTTTTGACATAGCTATTTTTCACTCATTTCACTAAGTACTTAATGATAAACAGAGAAATGAACAAAACTCTGGGATAAAAATTTTATTATTTTTCATCTTAATCTAAAGATAATAGGAGCAGATCTACTTCCTGGGTTCAATGAGTTTGACTCCATTCATGGTTTGTTTGTTTTTTTTTAACTAAATGAAACACATTAAACTAGACATACCAGGGCCAGCAAGATAGCTCAGTGGACTAAGCACCTGCTTTGGCAAGCATAGGGACCAGGGTTCGATCCCCGGTCCCGCATGCTGTGCTGGCCCCGCCCCCTGGGTGCAGTGAGCCAGCAACGGAGTCTTGGCATAGTGGTGCAAGCCTATAATCCTGGCACTGGGGGGGGGGTGCTGAGAACAGGAGGATCACTACGAGTCTGTGTAGTGAGACCCCGTACCAAATACATAAATGAAAAAATAAAAAAATAAACTAGACATAGCATGTCTTTCTTTGATTTCAGACTGGCAAAAGCAGGAAGTTCCAAACAATAAGTTTCTGCATTTATTGAGTTTTATTGGAGATCCTTTACTCCATTTCTAACTTTCCATTTAATTTTACAAACTTTTTGGTACTAGGAATGCAACTCACAGCCTTGCACTTGGCAGGCATGTGCTGTGTTGCTGAGCTATATAACCCAGCCAAACTTTAATTTATATTTGACTGATCACATACACCTCTTTTCATGATATTTAATTACATGCTTACTTAGACTCTTGACAGAAGAAAATTCAATAGTTACGTTAGTGAATTTCAAATATGGACATAGATTTATTATACTGTTTGACAATAATCAAAATTCATTATATGTCTAAAACCGAATGAAACCAAACAATATAATAGATACAATAGTGACACATATAAAGATAATTTCAAACCAGTCACAATTTTGAATCATCCCAGAATCCTTAGAGAAATCTAGTGTATTATAAAACACAAGTTTTTACTCCAGATTTCAAATATACAACATATTTTGTGGTAAAACAGTACATTTTGATTCAGTGATAAAAACTATTGGTACAAATTCCTTCATGCTACTAAAAAGCTTATATTTATGCATGTAAAGTACTGTAAATTGTACATATTTACCTTTATGCATGTGGAATTAAAAAAGAAATAGCAGTCATCCCCAACTTCTGTCATTTTCAACTCCCTTGCTGTTACATCCAATGATTTGTTTATATATAGGTATATGTATTTCAAGAATACAGATAAACGAACAATCAGTGTGTGAAGGGGGAAAACTTCCTTTCCCCAGTCTCTGAGGCTAGCAGAGTAGTTCTTTAAAATACTGACCTTCTTTTGATAGTGAACTACATAATAGATAATTCTTAAATAAACAAATTAGAAGATACCTTCTCTAGCTTTGCAGAAATGTTGAAAGTGGTTGCTAGTAAACACCCAACTCAGACTTCCAGAATTTTCTTCATTGTTACCTAATCCATTGTTGGCTCATCATAGATGACCTCATATGTAACTGCCAGCTGGTTTACCTTACTAAATACTACATATACTTTATTCAATTCTAGAATATTAATGAAAAAATGACTCCTAAAAGTAAAGTTGAATATTTTATCTGTCAATACTGTTTGAATATGCAACCTAGTCTGTATTCAAATAGTTAAAAAATAATGACAAGTAAGCAGCAATTATCTAAACCTATTACATGCATATTTTTGGAAACAAAACTGAATTTTAAATACAGTAGGTAAAAATACTGACCATATTCCAAGAAAACAGGTATAATTATTTAAATATGTACTCACTGAATTGGGGAAAAAATCATTGACATTATTACACATTCATAGGAACATGAAAATAAATTTGAGTAGTTATTTATATGGTAGTTTTCTTCCACTTCTTATTCATCATTGAAAGAAAAATAACTTCTTATAGCAGAAAGGTTCCAAAGATGTTGAATGTTGAGAATATACTGAAAACAACGTGATATACTCTGTCAGGAAGAAATTTCAGCAAGCAGCTATTGAAGTCTTTATTCCAGCATTTTTGCTAGAAGAATTAGGACCTAGAAGAGATTAATGAAATATTTATCACAGGTCACTTAGAAGATGCTATGAACATAGTATTACACTAAATTGAAATATATATTTAAATTGCAATGCAATTTTAATTGAAAAATTTAAAAGACGAGAAATACAGAATTTATATAAAACAGGATAAATTCATATTAATACAAAGCTTCAAGATAATGATGTAGGAAATAAAATGAGACCCTAAGAGTTAGAAAACAGCTGTATACCTACCTTAACTGTATATATGAGATAAAAATAAAGTCTTTAAGTAAGTAAATAAGGAGCAAATAAAGGTTTGGGTAGACCCTTAAAATCATTGGTAAATATATATAGAAAATATATCTTGCCTTTCTCCCCTACCTTATAACTTTGAAACAACAAAGATCCATGTATAGGCTACACAAATAAAATGTTTCCTGTGTACTTGGAGCTTTACTGGACCATTTTCAAATTCACATTACCAAATACCATTATTGCATGATTAAATTTCACACAGAAGAAATGCTGAAAAACTTTTACCTCTTGAAATTGTACTAGACACAGCAAAACAGGTCAAACCCACTTGGAGATTTTTTTTTCTTTCACTACAGAACACATTAATATATTCATACATTTTGGTAATCTTTTGAATACTTAGAGTCCTGTCTTTTTTTTAAAAAAATTCTTTTTCCTTTCTTATTTTTTCTCTTTCTTATTCTCTTCACTCTTTGCCTGTTATTTCATTGTCCTGCTTTTACAGAAAGCCACCCTTGTGCAGCTTTACTCCCTGGCATGAAAAGTGAGAGGAAATTTATCACCATAGTTGAGGGTAGGCTTGAAAACTATTTTGTGTTGGTTAAAGGAGAGTTGCAAAAGTGTCTTTCTCCTTTGTGCATGCTAAAAAAACTGACGCTTCAAATCAAAGTCTTTTTTCCAATTTGTAATCTTGTAACACCACCTTAGGCAGAGTGGTTGGTAGCAACTCCTGTGTATTTCTCACAAACAAGAATCAGGCGAAGTTGATGACTGCTCCCCATCAGGCTAGGTGTCTGGTTTATAATAGTGGATTTATCTGTGGCTCTTCCCAGATTTGGACTCTTGTGCTTCTGTTACAAGCTTTGTTCCAGGGATAGATGAGATCAAAGGATTAAACATCGTGTTTCTCAGGAGGTGATCAGCCTGGCTGCTACTATTCAAAAAGTAGATAGAATGTTTTGAAAGATTACAGTTTCTCAGAAATGGCAGAATGTTGGACCTACAAGATTCTCTAGCAGTTGAAAAATGACAGTTGATATTTGGGAAGGTTGTTGTCTGATTGGTTTAATGAGACAAGCTGCTGCTTAGGATTTTGTTTTGTTTTGTTTTATGGAATGAAGCCATTGGCAGCTGACTGACTCTAAAATGCTAATAAGTTTCTGCTTCCAGTATCACATAGCCTGTATTATGTTATCTTTTTTCTTTTCCTTTTCTATAAACTTGGGAGTTGGGCTTATGCTAATAAAATGAAAACAGGGAACATAACAAAACAAAACACCACAAAATGGTAAATTTCTTCCTCTTTACCCCCTAAACCCAGCAATAAAATATTGAACTTTTAGGAAGGATATTCTAGTCTTTGGGAACAACCTTTTTTATAAGAAAGATATAGTTGTTTAGCTTTTTCAAGGGCTAAATCAATAAAATGCTGGCCAGTTGATACAGGTAAGACAATTAAAGAAATGAGAACTAAGCCTTGTCCAAGTACATAGACAATCTAAAGTCCTAATTCCCTTATAACTTTAGGCTGAGAACTTCTGTCTGCGATGAGATAGAAGAGCTACTATTATAAAATATGTAATATTTATTTTGTTCAATCATGGTCCTTATCACGTTAACGTTCTTTTCAGCAAGATTGTTTTTAGCTCTGCAGTTGGCTGGCTACAATTAAAATCCCTTTGAAACGCACCTTCAGTAAATAAGATTCTTGTGGAAAAAAACTGAGTGCAATCTAGTTGTATGTCTGTGGTTTTTGGATTAGTCTAAGGCTAGACTCCGTGCTCCAGAAAGTACATCTGAATCAATTTCAAGCATATTACAGGATGCTGAGAGTGAAGTAATTCAAACTTTTCTTTTTCAGTTGTTTTGTTGATTTTTCCCCCTCCGGGAACTCAATTTTCTGTGGTTGAAGTTATTCCTAAAACTTCAGGGCTTCCTCCATGAATTTGTCACAACAGACCAAGACAGGTATCCCTAGAACGATGTTAAATCGCCATCCGAAAATATTCACCACTTACAACTTGATAGTGTTTAATTTTCGAAAATATCACCGGTTACTGGGTGAGGTGCACACACCCGGAAAACGAACCCTTGTTTTTACATAGTCAGCAAGCCAAGGAAGCGCGCGAGGGGGCCCCCCGCAGGGCGCCTCCGCGTCGCACTACAACTCCCAGAAGGCATCGCGGCCGAGCGCCCGCTTCCGGGCGTGCGTCCCCGCCCCTCGCGCCCGATTGGCCGTCGCGGGGCGCCGTCGCCGTGCCGGGGCGCGGAGTGCGGGTGGCCTGCGCCTTGCGGCTGTCTGCTGCAGGAGGCTCTGCAGGAGGCTCCAGCAGCCTTGCTGAGACGCGCTCTCCCTTTTCCCTACTTCTTGAACCCACCATGAGGCGCCTGGGCTCCGTGCAGCGGAAAATGCCGTGTGTGTTTGTGACGGAGGTGAAAGACGAGCCCTCCGCCAAGAGGGCGCATCAGGTACCCATCCAGCCGCCCGCGGACGGGCTCCTCCCGCGGCCCCGCCGGGGCGGTCCTGGGGCGTCTGGGGCTCGCCTGAGCCCCGCTCCGTACCTTAGGGGCGAGGCGGGGCTCTGCGAGACGGTGGTTTCTCCCCAAAAGCTTGAGTGATGAGATGACCTCGCCACCCACGCTTTATACTTTTCAAGAGTGGGGTTAGAAAGTGGGGATGATTCTAGAGTGCTTTGCTTGCTTTCACCTGGGAACCCATGGTACAGTGACCCCTGACCCGGTTAAGTCAGACTTCAGTTAGCAGTCATCACTTACTTCTAACTTAAGGTTGCCTGTTTGCCTAGCTCACGCATTTACCTAGAACAGGCAGCCTCAGTGAATGCTAATGAATGAATAATAAGTACGGCTGCACGGTGATTCTTTAAATGTGGCAAAATCGGCGAGGAGCAGAATCTCGAGCTGTCAGTTGGGTGTTTCCAGTTTGGAGGAAATCGGCGTGTGCATTGGTAAACAATCCCGGTCCTTTCATCATTAGCATCTGCCTGTTCGATGAAGGACCTACCTTAAAGCAGTTGCTGCCGGCTTTAGTCCCAGCTTCTTGGATTTGACTCGTCGTCACCACCGGTTTCCCATTCAACCTTGCTGCTTTTACTTATCTGATCTTTCCATACTCTTGTGTTGCTGTCCTTGTTTTAGTTTTTAAATACACTGTCTCTCGCTACGTAGAATAATTATCACCATATTCTTCCCTAGTCAGAATCCTATAGTTAGCTGCTCAGTGTCTGTAGCAATCATTTTGTCAACTTTTTGCTTTTGTGCCTTAGTAAATCTAAGCCATAGGAAACGTCAGCCTTGATAATGGCTTCCTCTGATTTTCAGCTTTGTATAGTGAACGGAATAATGAAAATACCCTTCTTTTGGCTCTCTGCCCTGAAGCCTACTTTACAGTACTGTTACATTGTACTATCCAAATTCTTATTCATAAGTCAAGGCCTCGGGTTAGTCAGGCCCAGTTTATTCTGTAACCTTCTCACGTTGTAGTCTGTTTCAGTCTTTCATCCTGTGAGCATACCAAATGTAATCTTGGCGCTATCTTTCTGCTTAGGCTTTTCACTTTGCCTACGACAGTCAAGAATGTCTTTAATTTTTCTAACATTTATCTTCTCTATAAAATCTCTGATCAATTTCGTTAGCCCAGTTTCCCTTACCAAGAAATTGTAGAGGCCCTTTCAGTCCAATTGATAATTACCAATTTTTTTATACATGCGTACATTATTTTTCGAAGCATAGCCTGCCGTCTTTGGTGATAACTGACCTGGAACATTCTATTCTGTATTCATCAGTGTCTCATGCCTTCCTATTGATAGCAAAGAGGGATGCTTGTTGATTCTCGTGGAAGGAATACTTACGCTCAGCACAAACTATGTGCATGGTAGTTTACCTGGGATCTTTGCTAAATTGAAATTCACATACGTAGCTAGTAGGCTGGACTCTGGCTTTACTGTTCTCTGGCTGGACTCTGGCTTTTCTACCCTGGGTTAAACTGATATTTTTAGACATAAAAATAAGTGATAAATCAGTGGTAAATCCAAACTTAGTATATATTTAATATACTGAACCAGAATGAAGCTACTTTCTGTCTTTGACTGTTTGAAGTAGTATTCTGCTTTATTGCTCTTTAGCTTATGCACACTCATATAATGTTTATAGAGAGTTCTTCCTGGTACTCATCTCAGCCCAGGAAGTATATGTTTGTAATCCCATGGAAAAGTTATTGGAAGTCTAATGAGTAAATTCCAATCTGCCACTTCCAGTGCAACCCTTGGAAAGAATAAAGACACTAAGGCGTATTTGTAGGTGTGGGGAGCCAAGGGTCATAAGTTCAGTTACAGTGATGGCTAACTGGACCAAAGGCCTCGACCCAGGACAGAATCTGGGTTTTATTAATTTGTGTTAAAGGGAGTGGCTTGAGGATGGGTGGCTGTGAGAATGGCGGGAAGTAGGTGGTGCCGTGAGCTGGGCTGGATAGAGGCCTGAAACCACCTGTGAGAGAAGGATATGCAGAGAGAGTAATCTTCATGATACCACGAAGGTAGTGTTTAAGGGTTTGGGGTTGGCGCCTCAGCTCTGAAATGTGATCTTCTACGGCCTGGGAAGGTCTAGCTTCTTGTCTCTGAGCTGATCCCAGCCACACCTTGGAGCACCACAGCGTGGAGAAGGACAGCTCTCAGTCCTGCCCTGGCTCATACATATTTTATTTGGGGGCCTTGGGGGTGGGAAACCCTGCTCTGTTTTCTTATTTCATTGGTTGGACCAGTCAGCATTGCGTAAAGCCAATGGAGGGGATAAGAAAAAGTCCTAGCCAGCTTTGCACACATCAGTATAGGGAAATAGGGCCAGGTTCAGCCAGAATGGAGACAATTGCTGCTTCTTCAAGGATAGTTGCTCAGGTGGTCCTCCACTATGTTTATATTGTTGGGTTTTTTCTTTTCACTTTTTTTGGTGCATATTAACTTTAGATTTAGACTACTAAATATTGGCAGTAAATTTTTCTGAGAAATGAAAGTGACATACACAGATCAAGTTGGTAAAAGTCTTAGAAGCGGTCTTTCTCCATCCGTGATTTCTTCCAGAGTGGAAAAGTCATCAGTTAAATGTGTAATGATTTTCTCTTGGTGACACTGATGGGAAAGTAAGTGAATACACCCAGCAAACAAGTTAGGAAGAAACAAAAGGCAAAAGTGCTTTTAGTAGTGAAAACTGTTACGATAAAAATGTAACTAGACAAATTCAGCCTCAGATGTTAAGTATTCCCTGTGCACAGTGCAGAATTGAAAGGATACCTAGGATGGCCAAGTGGACTGCCTGTGGCCATGGGTAAGGTGAAGGTCCCTCAGAGTACAGTTTCAAAAATCACCCAAGCAGTGATGTCCGAGTCGAACTGCTTCAAACACTGCCGGCCTAACCTAGGACAATGCACTTCACAAACAACATGCACAAACTTTTTGAAGGAGTGACCACAACAATGTTTGGATTGACATTAAAGTGAGACTTTGAACACAATATTCAAAGTCAAAGATTCATGAGATTAGGTGGCAGTACCAGGTAACTGTGATGAAAACTATGAAAGTAAAGCCTGACTCAAAAGAGATTTGTTTTATACATATGATTTTATTTTGCCTTCTTGGGTATGTTGAAAGAAAATGTTAACTATAGTTGATAGAGCACTGAAGTTTATGTTTGTAATAAGAGCTTTCCAGATAAAAGGTAATGGTGAGACACCATCAGAGGTTAATCTTTCTTTCAAGTAAATAATATAATTTTCAAGAGTACTTGTTGAACTTTATAATGCTTTTTTTTTTTTTTAAGGATATAAAGAAGGATAAACTTATCCTGAAAACTAAAAAACCAAAAACCTTCAAGGTCTGTCAGTGATCTGAAATAATCACCTATTAATGAAAAATCTACCACCATGGCTCAGGTGAAACCTTAAAGGAAACTGTTATATTTATCTTTCCAAGTTCAAGAGGAACACCATGAAACAAATGGAGAAATCATCTTGATTTTAGCTCTTTCAGAAGTAGCTCCGTAGGGCCAGCAGGATAGATCAGCAGACTAAGTGTCTGCTTAGGCAAGCGCAGGGACTAGGGTTTGATCCCTGGCACCACATGGCCTGTTGGCACCACCCTCAGGCACGCTGAGCCAGGCAGGGTCCGAGACTGGGCATGGTGGTGCCCATTTGTAATCCCAGCACTGGGGAGGCTGAGACAGGAGGATCACTGTGAGTCTGAGCTGTGTAGTGAGACCCTGTATAAAACACATTTAAAAGAAAAATCCCTCTGTAGGTAATAAAAGTTGATGTCATTATGTGAAGGATAAGACGCTGAAAGAAATACCAGATTTATCTCAAAAGGTTCTTTGTCATTCTACCTCTGGATAATGAAATCATCCAGAGAGGTGCTTTTTTTCTTTATGCTTTTGTATTTATTTACTTTATAGATTTTCCATGATGAATAAGGAAGTTGTTACTTTGCAAGGGAAAAATAGCAAAAGTAAAATGACCCATGTTCCCTGTATCTTTTCTGATCCCTGAAGATGTAGCCAGAGGCAGGAAAAACTATATTCTTGCTCAAACCAAGATCTAAATCTTATTTGAAAAACAAGACTTATTCTTGCAAGACTCAAAATTCTGATTGGCAGATACTTATACAGTGGTCCCTCACTTATCGCAGAGGTTACGTTCTAGACGGCCCTGTAATAAGTGAAAATCGGTGAAATAGGACCTTATATTTATTTTAGTACATATATATATATTAAGGCTTTTAAACCCTTCTCACACTGTTATAAACCTTTCCTACACTTTTAAAAACACTTCTAATGTTCTTAACCATTTTCTAAACTCGTAAATCCATGTAATTTTAACAGCATACATATGCTGTATAGTACTACAGAATCCTGCATTGTAGCAAAAATCCATGATAAATACTGTAGATTACTGTTTTTTGAAAACCTGTGAAACAGTGGGCCCGCGAAAGTTGAATCAGGAAATGACATGAGGTTATTGTACTAAAACCACCAGAAGCACCTATGGAATTAATTAAATGTTCGATCTAGTTTTACCTGCACTCAAGTACAAACAGTGGCTGTTTTACATTCTTCAGAGGCATGAAGAGACTTTCTGGCCTGGAGTTCTTTCCAGTTACATGGTGCATTCCTTCACTTCAAATCAGCTGCGTATTGCCTCCGAGGGGCTTTGGATAGCACCTTCTCCCTCTTGCCTTTATCCCATCTGCTCTGGGCAGTGGTACCTGTCCTACCTATTGTTAGGCTGTTTCCCCAAAGGCAGATTTTGTTGTTGTTGTTCTCCCTGATATTTCGCATGACAAGGACAGTACTTAAGATATTGCAGACTTTTAGTGAATAATTGTCAAGTATGTGGTTGTTCATATTTTCTATAGGACTTGGCTCATGAAGTGACACATTACAAACCATATGACAAATAAGGTTTTGAGATGATAGCATAAAAGAGAGGGGTTGATTCACAATTCCATGAAAGAACTATTTTTAAATTGTCTTGCAGCATGGACAGGAAATCATGCCTTAGAACTAATGAAAGGAATCTTTCAGGTGAGAGTGTGCAGACAGAGACTGTGTGTCTTAAACCAGTTTGTTTTTTCTCTCTCTCTCTTTAAAGCCATTTAAAGTTTTGGCAACTGAAACTATAAGTCACAAGGCATTAGATGCAGACATACACAATGCAATTCCAACAGAAAAAGTGGATGGAACATGTTGTTATGTTACTCCCTACAAAGGTAAAATAAACCTATCATGTTTACTACGAGTATGCTTATTTTTCTTTCTTTTGAAACCATATAGATCCGAAATGGGGCATTTGCTCTTCATCAACCCTGGGAAAGCTAGTGTAGGAGCAAAATAAAAATATTACTATTGTTATTAATAACATTTTTGTTTTTTTTCTCTTGAGGCAGGAAAGGAAGGTAACTCATATTTACTCAGTACTTTTTAAAGGTCTTCCAGTGTGATAAGTGTCTGGTATATATTGTCTCTAATTTGTGCAGTAAGCCTGTCCATATCACAGAGAAGGAAACTGAGTCTCAGCCAATTTACTTTGTCCGGGGCTGTGTAGTTAGTAATGGCTGTACTGGAAATGGAACCTTGGTTGGTCTGAGCCCAAAGCTGCTTGTCTCACCATTTCCATTGCTTTTATTATTATTGGCAGTATCTCTAATTAATTTCATTGTACTGTACTTTAAAAGAGGCCCAAATTCAAACCATTTATCAGCTGGTTGTTAAGGGGAAAAAATGCCTTGGAGAGAAAATGATTCTTTGTGATTATTTGTGGATTCTCAGTTCCAAGAAAAGAAGCAGAGCTCTTCGGTGGGCATCCAGACGTATTTCTTGAATCAAGGTTCTTCTGAAATGTGTTTTAACATTGTGACAGTTGTGAAAGGAACACTCTTAAACATTTTCAGACAGACTGCAGTTTAATGGTGTGCACTATATTTTTATTGTTAGTGTCCCCACCAAGCATCTCCATGACTTTTATTTTTGCCAAACTGCAAATTTTCACTCATCAAGAAAGCCCCAGCTTTCCCTTCCCATCTCTTGGAACCAGCATTCTACTTTGTCTCCTTGAAATTGATTACTCTAGGTACCTTATGTAAATGGAATTGTACAGTGGTAGATTTTTGTGACTGGCTTATTTTCCTTAGCATCACACCCCTCAGGATTGAGCTATGTTAGCATATATCAGAGCTTCATTCCTTTTTAAGGCTGAATAATATTCCATCACCTTTGGGCAGCACATTTGTTTATTTGACCACCAGTTACACTTGGGTTGCTTCTCTGGTTTAGCTAAATAAAAGAAGAGAGGTAAATAAATACCTCTTGAGGCCCTGCTTCCATTTGGGGTACCAAGTGGATTACTGAGTCATATGCTGATTTTTATTCTTTGAGGAGCCACCATTCCATGTTTCATCATGATTGCACCACATTACGTGGCCGCAGTGTACAGATAATCCCCTTACTCCATGTACTCCCCCTCCTAATGGATGTGGAGTGGAATGCATTGTTTTGTTTACAGGTAAAAAGAACAAAGGATACATTCAACCAGAAAAGACAGAATGTGTTTTAATCTGGTTCTTGATAGTATTTAACTTGATAGCTGACAAATAGTGCAAAATATATGAACCAATACTAATTATAATGTTTTATAAACTACTGATTTATGTATTTGAAAGGACTGAGTTTTTTCATTATTTTAAGAAACTGCATCCTTATATAATTATGCATAACAGTTGATGGGGTTTTATCTGTTAAAGAATAAGGATGTGTAAAGAAGGCAAGTACTATCTTACAGCAAAGGATCTGAAGAGGAGAAGGGAAAGCTGGTCCCCTCCCCCACCCCACTGGGAGCCTTAGAAGGACCCCCGCCCCCATTGAGAGGCTTAGTAGGATGTACTTTGTACTTTCTCAGATCAGGAAACACTGAGTGTAGTTCTTTGGAATGTAACACTTTGGAATTGGTGGGAGTCACAGGAGCGCTGTTCCCTTTTTGCCCCTCATGAGGTATCTTCTGACTGAGTAAGGCATCGCAACAGCAGAGCCCTTCGGCAGTCTAAGACCAGGCAGGCACAGCTCATCAGCTGCGCTTTGACCAGGAAAGAGTGCTGGTCTAGGGCTTTTAAACTCAGACCTGTAATTACAAAGCAACATTGATCAGTATGTCTAATGCCTCGACTAGGGATTGGCGGCGGCATGCAAAGGTCAACCTAATTCCAGATCTGGTAGAATTCTCCATCACAAAACAGTGCACGTGGAGGGGAGTGTGAATATAATTACTTGGTTAACGTCCCATTTTCAGTTGAGGTATTTCAGTTTCTCACAAACCCTACTTACTGATAGGAGTGAAGAATGCCTGTTAAAAAGGACTATGTACTTTTATTGAAATAAAAGCTAAAAAATTCAGGGTCTGCTAAAGGTGGTATTTGGACTGCGTATTTCCCTTTGGCTTCTGAGTTGCTGCTTTGTTTTACAGAGGTGACCTTACTACTTACTGAAAAATTGTACTTGTCTTTTAAGATAAATTTTGTTTGCCTCTTATACTTTTCATTATTACTTCTTTCAGATCAGCCATACCTTTGGGCCCGATTAGATAGAAAACCCAACAAACAAGCTGAGAAAAGATTCAAGAATTTCCTGCGTGCCAAAGAAAACTC
>NW_004524580.1:16031110-16041837 GCF_000260255.1 Octodon degus
TATATATAAGTTATATATGTTGTTTTCTAACTAAATATACTAAAAATTTATTAATCTGTACAAAATTGAGTACTGGCTTTTTATTAATTCTTTTAACACTTATTCACAAATGATATGTCCAAAATTTAAAATGTAGCCCCGCCCCTAGGGCATGCTAACTGCAATTGAGACTGGGCGTGGTGGCGCACACCTGTAATCCCAGCTCTTGGGAGGCTGTAAACAGGTGGATCACTGCAAGTCTGATCTAGTAGTGAAACCGTGAACACCCTGTAAACCCTTCCCTAAAAATAAATGAATAAATATAAAAAAATAAAATGTAACTTAGCACTGAGAAGTAATCACATTGTGGTGATAAAGAATGGAGAATGCTTCTGTCAAAGATTAACTCTCTTCTTAGAATTTCTTTGGAATGTTGAGGAAGATTTCAGACCTGTTCCCGAGTGTTGGATACCAGCCAAGGAAATAGAACGGCTGCAGGGGACTCCAGTGCCCGATGAAAATGGACACATTCCCGGTATGAGGACTCTCTTTGGAAATGCAGTTTCTTGTTTACTAGTAGAAAGAATACATGCTGTATTCCAGTGGTGGTGAGCCTATGCCCTGTGTGCTATTTTTCTTCAAGGAAGATGTCAATGTTTTTTGGGTTTTTTTTTTACAGTACTGGGGGTAGAAGATATCAATGTATGAATTGTTTTTTCTAAACTAAAACCCCAGGATTCAGGTTTAATTGCAGTGCTGACATTTTGGGATGAATAAGTTTGCAGCGTGGGCGCTCCTCTCTGAAGGGTTCACTGGAATACAAATGTATATTCAATCTGGAATTGCAGAATTTAATTTTAATCTAGTTCCTCAATTATGTGTATGTATACTGCCAATTTTCTAAATCAAATTTTTATAAAATCTTAATGGTTTGTAGTAAATATTTTCCCATGTCAAGAATATCCAAGTAAAAAGTCTTTTCTAAAACTTTGCTGTGACAGTAAAATTTGTGGTTGGAGTTATAGAGTGGCTCAGCACTTGAAGGCCCTCCTTTTCTAAGCAGGTTGAAGTTATTCTGAAGTAATAATTATAAATAAGGGATCAGCAAAGCTAAATTAAAATTTAGATATAGAACTGTGATAAAGTGGGGTGGTTTTTACTGGAGGCTACAGACAACTAAGAAGTTACTATAGTAATTGGTAATGAAGGCCAAAAATGTGGTCACAATTGTATAAGTCTCCTACTTTTCTCTTCCTTTTTTTGCAGTGAATTCTCCATGAGGGGGGCTATTCTAGTAATAAGAGAAGGAAAATAGTAGTAATATTCAATAGACATGAAGTTTGTTAACTTGTTCAGTGTGTACTAGGTAGAATTCAGTAACAATTGAATACTTTGTAAGTTAACCATCTATGAAATTGGAATGAAGATAGAAAACTTAATTTGGAAAAATATATGTATAGAGTGGCAGACAATTCTTCCTGAATCAAGTGGAATTTTCTAGACAGAATGTTGGTTTTATACAGTGGAATAATAAAACAGGTCATTGAAGAAATGCTGAATGGCATGCATGTTATGTTTTTCTAGAGAGTTGTTGTTTTCTAAAGTAAAATCTCCATACATTCTGGTTTAACTGCAGTATTAGTACTTTACAATAAGTAAGTGGATCTTGGGTTGTAGTTTGGGCACTTGATCTCTAAAAGGTTAACTGTTCAGTTGAATAAAAAATGAATGGTTTATGGTTAAAAAGAAAAACAATAAAAGTTACTTTTCTCAGGGTTTTTACTTTTATATATTTGTTTTTTATGAGCAGAACATATTTATTGAGAGAAAGAAAGCTCCTGTCCGAGAGAAGGACAGGAGGGGGGCCCGAGCGGGTAGTTCTGCCTTCTCAGGGTTTTTAAAAAAGACAGTTTACAACAAAAATTACCTTTATTTTCAAGAATTAGTTTTATTTTTAATCCAAAGAAGGCTGCTCTAATAAAGGTTATTTTTCTGCAATAGGTTGGGTGCCAGTAGAAAAAAGCAACAAACAGTACTGCTGGCATTCCTCTGTAGTTAATTACGAATTTGAAATCGCCCTGGTACTCAAGCATCACCCCGAGGATCCTGGACTCTTGGAAATCAGGGCAGTGCCATTAGCAGACCTCTTGGAACAAACACTGGAACTCATAGGAACAAATATTAACGGAAACCCATACGGTGAGTGAAGCCTTTGCCTCATTCAGTTACAGGAGTTGGAATGTGTAAAGGACTTTCCAGGATCAGCTTAAAAGACACATGTGCCCAAGAAATAACACATTTCAATTAATTTCCTAGGATTACATCCATTTTTGTTAATGTGATTTATTAATTCAAAAGGGTGATTTTTGTCCTATCCTCCTTTACTCTGCTATGACAGAACTATGCATGAAAAGTATTTACTCAGGTAACTTTTCAATCCTTTTTTGAAATTTAAGTGAGTTGTAGTGATTCTTTTCATGGATAGTTAGATCTGCACTAATGAAAACAGGCCTGAGTAACGTAAATAATTAGTAATGAAATGTCCAACTTGCAAGTAGATACCACAAGGAAGAGTATACTGAGGGTGCTGTGGCTTACACTGTGCAAGCAAAGGGGACAGACCTAAGGACGCTGAAGCTGCAACATCAGAAGTAGACTGATGAGAGGTCTGAAGCTAAGATAGTAATTGTACAAGGTTCCAGAGACATGCTGCAGCTGGTTGGCGAACATTAAATGATAGCTGAATGTGGTTAATGGTGTACAGACTGGCAGACTTTTCCTAACAAAAGTGAGAGTAGCGTTTTAAGCTTTGTAGACCACACCTGTGACATGGGCTTGTCTGCTTCAGTGCATGGATGGTCCTCTGAAGCTGATCATAAACACAGATGTCTCTGTGGACTTGACTTGAAGGTCCATTTGCCAACTCTTGGTTTATATGTAGGCAGAATTTGGATTTCTTAGACTAAGATGCCACAGCTGAGTGGAATTTAATGCACTTGGGTTATATTCTCTTCAAGGAACATCAGTTAAGCTTTTGTTTAAAAAAAATGTACGAGTTTGCTTACACTTTCAGTGTTTTTTAAAGACTTTATTTGGCGAGGTACATTGGCTCATTTGTCTTTCACGTGGTTAAAGGAAATTGTATTGTTTAGGTTTAGGAAACAAGAAACATCCAATACATCTTCTCATACCACATGGAGCATTTCAAATAAGAAATCTGCCTGAATTGAAGCACAGTGACCTACTGTCCTGGTTTGAAGGCTGTAGAGAGGGGAAAATTGAAGGAATCGTATGGCATTGCAGTGATGGCTGCTTAATTAAGGTAACAGCAAAACTACAGCTTGTCATTGTTACATTTGTACAGCAAAGATGTGGCATCAGAAATCTCTGTATAAACTGCAGCAATTCTGATTTGTAGAATATTCTTTTATCTCACATGCCATCATTCTTTGTATGTTAACAGTGTTTCTTAAGGGGTTTTCTATGCTTCAAAATTAACTTGATACCGCATACCCTTGTCCT
Organism: Octodon degus; assembly: GCF_000260255.1. Lineage (NCBI taxonomy): Eukaryota > Metazoa > Chordata > Mammalia > Rodentia > Octodontidae > Octodon > Octodon degus. The sequence continues at coordinate 16,034,612 of NW_004524580.1, forward strand.
GAAAATTCATTTTGCACAGTGGAGCCAAGACATCCTGTACCTAATTTATCTCAGCATTGTCCTGACTTCCTTGACTAGTTTGTTGAATAAAAAACACCAATAATTGATATAGAATGGATTGTCTTACACTTTTTACCTGTCCTCCAAATTTTTTGATTTCTCACAAATATGTGGAATTCATGGATGTAATCTTAAAGAATTGTCAGCTACACATAATTCAGTGAAGATTGCGTAGTAATAGTGGTACCTCAGTTTACGAGCTCAGTTTGTTTTACAATTTTGGGGGAGATGGCCTTGGTTGTGTGTGTCAGATGAAGTGGAGTTTGTGAACAGAAACAAAATTTTGCTAAATGTTTTGTGAACTGAACTGTTCACAAACAGTAGTGTTCGTGAACCAACGTTACTGTATTTGTCACCTGTTACTTCCTTTGTTAATCAGTTTTCAAAGATTCATACCCTTTAGTGTATGTACTTCTTGCCCCCCCAACTGGCTTCTACTTTAGGCCAAGATTCATGCTTAAATTACTGTGTTGTCCTCCTGAGCGTTATTTTTTAGATTTATCCCTGTCCAGTCCTTTGCTCATGAGTGACTCCGAGTACTGCCTTGCATGAGGCTGCTGAGCTGTTAGCGCTTATCGTGATGGCCCCGGATGAGCTGCCTAGAACTGTTTTCCATCCTGCCCTGATACCTTTACATTGTGTATGATCAAGGGGTATTTAACTGGTAAAAGAAGAAAATCCACTGTTTTATCACGTATTTCTTTTGGTAATTGTGACTCCTCTCTTGTATTTTCCAGGTAGGTAGCTTATATAATCAGCCACAGACTCTCTAACTAATTACATTTTTACAGTGCTTGTCATATTCTTGGTATTTTATATGTCCAGGTGCTACAAATACATACAGTGAGTAGGACAGTGACTCCAATAGGAAAGACAGATAAAAACAAGTAAATATGTAACGTTTCAGGAAAAGGAGAAAGTGGAGCCTTGCACAGGGCCTGACTGGATTGTAGGCACCCCTTATAAATACCTAAGCTAATAAAGATGGTATTTGTAAACTAACCCTAAAAGCTAATGCAGCTTTTTTCTCTCTGCAGGTTCATCGCCATCATCTTGGTTTATCCTGGCCAATTCCAGACACTTACATGAATTCAAAACCTGTTCTTGTTAACATGAACCTGAACAAATATGACTATGCCTTTGATACCAAGTGTTTGTTTAATCATTTTTCAAAAATAGATAATCAGAAATTTGGTAGGCTCAAAGATATAATACTTGATGTATAAAATGGAAATCCAATTAAAATTAGCTTTCTTATTACATTCAAATCTTGAATATTCTGCCATTCTAAAAAGGTAAAAATATTTCAAGAGTTTGTCTATTGTGAAATAGATGATTATATTGTCTAGCATTTGAACAAATGAATTTTCCAGTTGTACATACTTGTTCAAAAACTTTTCAGAATCCATATATTAATTTTAGTCCCTAGATATAAAAAGGCAATGAATGATAAGCTTTGTCGATGCTAAGTGGGTGATAATTTGAAGATAACAAATGAATCAGTAATTCACTTTAAAATTTATATACATCAAGCTCAATTTATGTTTGCTAGACATTTAACAAATGTATGGCTTAATCTCATAACTTAATGTGTACTTTTGTGTATGAATATATATAAAATATATATATATAGGTTTAGGACATGAGTCTTAATATACATAAAAGTTATATAAAACTTCTAATTTTAAATTTTAAAGTTACCTTTTTAATATTTTAAGAAAAAGAGATTATGAATATAGGGAAACTCACTCACTGCCTGTCTTATGGTCCTGATTCTAAAAGTCTTCAAAAATATATTCTAGTAGCTTAAAAATTCCAGTTTTATTTACTAAAACTCCAAGTAAAAATACAAAATAGCAAGAAATTCCTTAGTTCAGACTTGCTTGATTTCCAGATGAAATTTTAACATATGAAACAAATAAATAGCTAAATAAGATTACAATTACACGTGACACTTAATAAATGGGGAAATCAACAGGGCTTTCCTCCTCATCGGCAGACTGCTCGGAAGCAGCACCAGGGCTAGTTAGCTCCACTCCAACCTGCTCAGAAAGCTTTTTTAACTTTTCTTCCAAGAGAATATTTTTTTTCACTTCTTCCTTATAATTATACTTCAGATCTTCAATTTCTTCAAAAAATGAAGGATCAAAGTTTTCTAGTTCTTTTTTCAGCTTTTTTATTTCTTCCTAATAGAAACATAGTATATTTTAGTTACATGTAAGAGTACAAGTTTAAGGTTTGAACTAAAGAAGTTATTATAAACATGAAAGCCACAGTAACCTAAACAGTCAAATACGTTCATAAAGGCAGAAGAATTTCCATAAACTTCGTTAAGAAGGTTTTAATGGTATAGGGTAAGTAACTTCTGAACTGCCAAATTATCTTTCTGTAAAATATATTCTAAACTTTGGCTAAAATTCACTATTAGATTCTGATGAAGTTTAATCTTTCTCTAAAAGTACATCAGGTACTTTGAGCATTCAGAAAAGTATTATTCACATTTTAGTACTTTTGTTAAGATTTTTTGGTTTCTAACAAATACCAACTCTTTATTCAATACTGTTCAACTTTTATAAGAGTATTCATGCATGATCAAGGAAAAGCTGATACTTCTGCCTGGTTAAGTTAGACATCTGCAGAAGACAGAACTTGAGCTTAATGCAATTTAGAGTAGCCAGTGATTGGTCAGCTAGTTCCCAAGGCCGTTTGTTCTGTTCAGAGTATTAAAAAAGGTAAAGCATAGACAACATTTTTAAGGGACCTATCACCCTGGGAAAAGATTCCTGAATAGAATATCGAAATGTATGTAAAGACATTGTTCCCAATGTGACCTAAAACTTAAATCAAGAAAATATTACAAACAAAATGTAAAGTTCTATTGCTACAGTACAAAAATAAATTTACTTTCTAATTGTTTGTTTTGAGTATTTGTATCTATTTAATAAGTTTTTAGCACAAACATAATGAACTTTGTTATCAAGGTGAAATTATAAAATAAAATTCCATAAATTTTCAGGATACATACTAAAAACTCAAGATGATAATCATACAAATTACTTTCCATAAAACATTTATAGTATCTACCTTCAAATGCTGCTTTTCTAGATCTGATATTTTGAGCTGTGTCTCTAGATCATTTATAGCTTCCTTTAATTGATCAGCATCTGACAAAAAAATTAAGAAGACTCAGGTTTTTCCCATTTTAAGTTCAAGATAAAGGATTTGCTTCAGCAAATTAGTCACAAACTTATGAAATCTACAGCCTTGGAAGCACATCATTTTATGCTGAAACACTTTACATTCTGAATACTGAATTGTACCTGTTTGGTATATCATGGCTAGCAAAGAAAACGTTGAGTACAGACAAAGTCATTTTTTACACATGAGAAATTCTTATTTTCATAGAAAAGTTCTACAACCAGTGAAATGGGTTAGATACTAAAAATATGTAAGAAAGACACATGGCAAGGCAAGGGATTAAGACTACAGGCTGCTGAAATGCTCCTACTCAATTCAAGACTTGGTATTCTAAGTTGGTATACACTAATCATATAATTACTGTGTACCAAATGTCCGAGGCAGGGTGTGTGATATAAGTATGACATAACTGATACTTCGGTAGGAAAGCGTAAGTTCACAAATACCACAGTTCTAATATACAGGCTGTTCCTCACATGGCAATGTATCTTTAACTTTAGAGTTAATCCACAGGCGAAGAGCCTTTCAACATCTGTTAGAATCAGTTCTAAACACTGCATGTAATGTGCCATATCACATGTAACCACTGGAATATATAAACCTGTGTTAAAGTCGGGGAAAATTGTGAGCAGAAAACAAATTTCATGACTCAGGTAAGTGCATTCTTTAAAGTATCCCTGGAATGCTCCTCTAGGAGAGATTTAAAATAAAGATGAAAAAATTATTTTCTAGCAAGATTCAAGTCAGCAGAGGCCGCAGTGAAATCTCTCTTGAAGCTCCCCTCACAGAAGGTCCTAAGGAGTTACTATAATGCACAGACTGGTAGACAGTGCAGGAAGGAGTGAATTATGGAGAGCATCTTGTGAAAGCTGAGTGATTTAGAACTTCCAAAACAAATCTGGTTAGATTTTGAGGCTTAACCTTTTGAAATAAGTTATCTTTATACCCTTCACATGAGATAAGCAGTAGCCAAATTCACTGAGAAAATTTAAAATAGGGGCTGTTTTGTATAGTGTCTAATCCTCCAAGCTGGCTGCTGTGTTAATGTCTGCTCCTAGGTGCAAGAGACCAGGAAGCATACAGGGGTTAGGAGGAGGGACTACCAAGGAGGTTCACATTTCACAGTGTACTTTTATCTCTGCCACTTCCTAGAGGCAGGATTTTGGGGTCAGACTACTAACTCCCCTGAATCTATTATCACATGGAAAAATGAAGGCAAAAGTAGATGGCATCAGAACGAAATAATGCTTATTAAGCACGTTCACATCTGGCATCAGTTCTACATAAGGGCTGTAATACAAGTACCATGTAGCATCAGGACTACAAGGTAGGATACTGAAAAAAAGTTTTATTCAGGTATAAATTGGTATAATCTTTTAGGGTAGAATCTGACACATCAAAAAATCAAATTATTAGGGGCTGGAGGATATAGCTCAGTGCCATAAGCACCTGCCTGGCAAGTGCAAAGTCCTGAGTTCAATCCTGGTACTTCAAAAAACCACCAAATTATCAAACAATAGCATAACTATCTTAGATGGTTCATTACAGAATTACTTTATAATAGCAAAATCTTAACCACTTACAAGTCCAATTACTTAAATATAAGATGACTAAAAATTCTGTAGTTTTTTGTTAATTTTTATAATAGGAAACAAACAGTTCTACCAAGTTTCTTCAATACAAGAATCAACTGGCTGAAATGACACCTGCCCACGCAAAGCTCAGGATGGTATGATGCTCCAAGTCAATAGCTAACTGGTTATAATCAAACTAAAGATCTCAAAATGTAAATTGCTAAGCATATTACCTATATGATAATAAAATATTGAATTATTAAAAGGCTGACATACACACAGACTTTAAACAATGTCCACAGAGGGGCTTAGTCAGTGTCAAAGCATTTGCTTAGCACGTATGAGGCCCAGCACCCCCCCTACTCCCACACACAAAGCTAGAAACACGGCATGAATTTAATTTCACACCATCCTCCAAGAAAGCATCTGTGTCTCTGTCCGTCCGTCCGTCCGTCCGTCCATCCATCCATCCATCCATCCATCCATCCATCCATCCATCTAACATAGGTTTATTCTCTTCTCACAGCAGGTACATCTTGTAAAGTTGGAACAACACTTTGGTGAATATCCAATCATTCCTAATACACTTTTTCACACACACACACACACACACACAGACACACACACACACACACACACACACTCCACTGGTGGTAAATTATCTCAAATACTCAGCACAAGTCATTCTGGTAGATTCTATGTTTACAAAAGACAAAACACAAGTGCTAAGGGCCTCGCCTGAGATCATCCTACTAACAGTATCAGAGCCAGAACTCAAGCCTCTTACAGCTGGCCCCAGAGCAAGAGCTCTGCATGTGCAGTGGCAGCCTCCTAGGGTTTCCACCTTATGGTCATCTCTGCATGGAAACTTAAACAAGGACATCAAGCACTGCCTAATACTGGAGGGACATCCACTGGGATATGTGATTAGATTACTCAAATGTTTCATTTTGTTTGTCTGCAAATATACCATGCACTATGACTTGAGATTATAAATGTTTTAGTCAATAGGCAAGTTTATAAATACAGACTCTTCATGAGGAATCAGCTGCAGGTTGTGTCTGCATATATGTATATGCGGACATTCCCTATATGCATGTATGTGCTGTATGTTAATGGGTCTGGACGCATGTGTGTACCTGCATGTACAGAGGAAGAGAACAAGGACTAATCACTACTGAATGGGAATGGAAGGTAACAGGACAGTTTCTTTTTGCAGTAGAAAAAAGAATGTGTACAACATCTAATTGCTTGTAGCTTTAAATTAGCAACAAAGGAACGATCAGTAGTATTTAGAAGAACATGCTCACGGATCCACAGACCCGATCTGAGCAAGCCAAGGAAACATCTAATGTTCATTCCTTTGTCCTGCGCTGTGATTACATCTGCAGCAACACCTCGCGGAACATGAGAAAGAGGCAAACTTGCTGCTCAACAATATAAAGAGGCCTGAATGTGAATATGTTTATAGCCTGGGGAGATAATACCTTAAAATTTCCTATCAGGGATTTGGTTCTACAGGAAGAAAATTTTTAGAAACCTAACACAGAATAGGCAAATTCTAATTAAAAAACATGCAGTAGCAAACAAGTCTTAAAAAATACAATATAGACCCAGAGCGCAGGCCCGGCGAGTGAGTGAGACAACTGGGGGCCGTGGGATCCTGAACAGACCCAGAGCGCAGGCCCGGCGAGCGAGTGAGACAACCCGGGGCCAGGGATCCTCATTCAACCCAGGCTGCAGGCCCATCGTGGAACCCTTCAGCAGAACTCCCTGCGAAGAGGCTAGAGGCAAGACCCACCCAGCTGATTTAGGAGCAGAACATCTTGCCAGAGAGACACAAAGGATTCAACTCTAACGGCTGCAGCAGAAACAAGTGGAGCACAGCAGCCAGAACCAAGCAACACCCACCAGGAGGGATCGGAACTTCATAGATCCGAACCTGGTGCTAAGGTAATAACTCTAAGCTCTACACCAAAGATCAGAAGACAAGTATACAAAATGAAAAAGAGAAGGAACAAAATGCAGTCTCAGGCCCTGAGTCCACCCAGTAAAACTGCAGAAGACACTAGCACTGAGGAAACTGGAAATCACACACCAGATATCTCAGAAATAACAGCGTTGACAGTAAAGAATCAACTGCAGAAAGATATAGAAGAAATCAGATCAGAAATAATTTCGGAACTAAAAAATCTAGTAACTATAATCAAAGAAGTACTAAGTGCTTCTAAAGAATACACTGATAAAAAAAAAATAGAGGAGAATATAAAAACGATGGAACCCCTGAATAAACAATTTAGGAAAGAAATAGAATCTATGAAACAGGTTCAAAGTGATATACAGCAAATTAAAACCTCAATCACAAGCTGGCAAAACCGTTTGCGTGAAAGTGAA
>NW_004524580.1:16041937-16042475 GCF_000260255.1 Octodon degus
TCAGATCAGCCATACCTTTGGGCCCGATTAGATAGAAAACCCAACAAACAAGCTGAGAAAAGATTCAAGAATTTCCTGCGTGCCAAAGAAAACTCAAAAGGTTAGGATTTATTTTTTTTTCTGTAAGCTTCACAAACTTGAATAGCAGAAATATATAGTTTAACCACTGCTGCAGTATTTCTATATGCCATAACTTAAATAAATGAAACAGTTTTAGGGAAATATTATCATTATTATTGAATGTTACATATAAAATATTTTGTTTGTAAATATTTAAAATATTTTCCTAATATGTATTTTTGTGACTTTGTTATAGTATGAGTCTGTTTTATTGACTACAGTATTAGAATGAGAGCTACATACATGAGACATGTAATTTCATAAACCAGGCCAAAATTTAAAAGGAAGATTAGTATCAATTAGTACATTAAGATGCCTTTAGGGGACTCTGCAGTGCCTCCCCCACCCCGCCCGCCGAGTAGGATTTTCTGCCGAGTTCCGGGAGCCCCCAGACCCAGTCCTAGCCCAGGAATTGCTG
>NW_004524580.1:16045758-16088397 GCF_000260255.1 Octodon degus
AAAAATAAATAAATAAATAAATACATTACCAGGAATGGTGCTTTCAGCTCTACTTTGGTCCTTGTTTACTTCTATCTGATACATTAATTCTGCTTTTTCTTTATCCAATTGATTATAAGCTAATCTGGAACACAATGATGGTTTTTTGTTTTTTTTTTTTTAAGTCAGTAGATGTCACTTCACAAAATATATGAGTATTTTTAAAAACTAGTGATGTACAGTTCTCAAAACATGTTAGTATTTATGAAGACAAACACTTTCTTTCTCACATTCACAGACAGCGTGGGATCAGAACCCTTTAACATCTACCCAGATGTTAGTTTCAAGCATAGTTTTCCTATAAAGAAGGGCCCAATGAGAGTAAGCTACAGAGACTCCTCCAGGTAAAGAAGTCCTCTAGTATTTGCTTCTTGAATACAATAGTTTAATCCAATTATGCCATTTGGGAAGTTTAAATTACCAATAGGAACAGTAGGATTAGGTGTATCTTTGTCAGAATCTAGTTGTAAAGGAGTAACTGGCAGTAGAAGGATGACATAATGACCTAACAAACCTATTACACAGCAAAGTTGAAGGAATCTAGTCTCTAGCCATAGAAAATCTACTTACAAAAAAATGCAACTACAGAAAGAAAATAAAAGTAACCATGAATACAGAATATACCTAAGCACCTGCAGCTTCCGTTTAAGGCTTTCCTCTGTCTCAGCCTCTTCAGGAACATGCTTGAGAATCTCAATCTTTGGACACAATGAAGTTAGAAAATAAGAGTTTAAGGCAGAGATATAAGGTTTTATAACGATACACATTTCTAATGAGTTATAATATTAAACCATTTTCACAATCACATATAATCATATTTCTGTTTGCTATTTGTTTATCAACAATTACTATGAATGCTAGTCACTGTTGTGAGTCCTAAGGATATAGCAATACACAAAAAAGCCAAACTTTTCTCTACAGTCTACATTTTTAGCCAAGCAAAATGACACGATATATGGCTGTGATTGGTATGATATATATTAGTGCCAGATGGTAAAAAAGCCTATTAAGAAAAATAATCCAGGGCAAGAGGATATTGGGGGAAGTTGCGGGCTAGGGATGTTTCTCTCCCAGAGCCTTCATTTTAGCAAGGACATGAAGTTTGGAAGTGGACTGTAACAACACCAGGTACTTTGTACTCTGAACTAAAAAAACAAATGTACATCTTTGAAACTCAAATTGGTCTTGTTTGTTTGAAAGATGGAAAAAGTTACTGTGGCTGAGGCACTGTGATAGAAAATGGTAGAAGTCTGGAGAGAAACTGTCAGATCATGGCTTTACAGACTAGGACAGATTAACTATAGTTTTATTCTAAGGTGATGAACAGCCACTGGAAGATTCTGAGGCAGGGACTAGTATTTTGCTTAACACATCACAAAGATTATTTGACAACTGTGTGGAAAACAAACCAGGGATATGCAGAAGGTCAATGATGGCAAGAGACCAGGTAATGTGGTGGGAGCTCAGTGTACCTGAGTATGAGACGACAGCCTGCACAAGAACGACAGTGATGCAGATACTGACAGGCAGGCAGACTTGGGATGTATTTTGAAAATATAGTTGGTATGATTTAGTGATCAAAGAGATGTGGAGAGTGACAGTGAAGTTGATGAATGAGATGATAGTGTCATTAGATGACACTTCTAGAAGAATTAAGATTTTATTTTTTTTACTTAATAAAAGGATTCTGTTGAGATACACATCATTTTATCATATAAAGAAAAATTATATTACATGCCTGTTGTTCGAGCTCTTCAGTATATTTCTTAACTTTTTGTTCTCTTTCTGTTGCTTCTTTTACCAGCTGTTTAAGGTCAGTAATGCTTTCATTTTTTTTCGCAATATCAGTTTCCAATTCTTTCAGCTTAGTTTCATACATTCTAAAAAAGTATAATAGAAAAATAATATAGATATGTAATTTCTCATTAATTTATCAAGTTATGATATTAAAAATATCTTACTATAGTCTCATCTAGTCAATCCATTTCCTTTTCAGCTACATATTTAGGTTATAAATAGGTTATAACAGAGATAAGTATTTCTATTTAACAAATATGCTAATTCAAAGAAAATGTCTAGGTGTTTCTCCAAATTATGAATAAGGATGGAGTCTGTATTTGAACACTGTGAAGTTCAATGTAAAAGTAAAAAAATAAGTCCAATTCATCAGAATATCCAATTTGTATTAGTAGAAAGTGTTAGGAATACAAAGACAACAAAAAAAAAACTCATGCATATACACAGAATTTTTTTTCATACATATACACAGAGGAAGTATCTATGTAGGATAACACAAGTGGTAGAAAGCATTATAGCAGAAGTAAAATTTTGTCCAAAAGCATGGGTGAAATGATACATGATGTAGGAAGAATGAAGCCTGTAAGAATCTAAAAAGTGAAAAACTCCACATGACAAAGTAAACTGTCAAAAATCCAGAGACCAGTAGTTTTAAAACGATTTCTTATCTACAGGCAAGATAATCCCTATAATAGTCGGACTTTTCCAGAAAAGAGAAAAGAGAGGGTAAAGGGTGCCTTTCTATTAAGTTAAAAAGGATAGTATTTCTTTGGCAACAAAATTTGGTAGAAATACTGTAAGGAAGAAAAATCATCATTATCTAAATATATTCAAATAACTTTTACAAGCCCATCAAAGGCAATGTCCTTAACTTGACAAGACTGTCTACTAGAGGATAAAGTAAAATATAAGAAGCTCATTCCTTCACTTCATCCTTTTTGCTGTTCAAGGCATCCAAGCAGAGATGCCTTCTCTAATGTAAAAAAACCTCCACATTGCTGTCGCTGTTCCAGTCAGTAGAAGGTGGGATAGAGAATACGTTATGGCTAAGCTCCTTGAGTAAAGAACAGCCACTGTAAGGATTTCAACATGAACAGGACCCCTATCTCATGGATCCCAAAAGACATCTCTTAAGTGCTTCAAGAACTCAATTTAAGATTGTAGGACTGGCCAGATAGCTCAGTGGACTAAAGCGACTGCTTAGGCACAGCACTCTCATCCTAGCTGCAGTGATGGTGGGAACATCTTGCTGCCCATCAGGATCATTCTAAGTAGCAGGTAGGGCAGATGGGAGGCAAAGTGCAGATGTCTTCAAAGACATCAAAGGGGAGATCAAAGATATACAGATGTAAGGAACTTTAGAAAGATAGTAAGATACAGATGAGTTTGCCTTTTGAAACTAAGGCAGGAGATACACTGATGGCAAAGGATACTATTTTACACAGGACAGCTTTGGTGGGAAAGGTCAAGGGCAGGATCCCATTGGCGATTTGCTTCAAGACTCTGAATCAGCAATGGGAATGACACCAGAGCCTCTTGCCAACTCATCACAGTCAGGATAATCTGCCCATGGTGACATGAACCATGGGGATTCAAGGACACATGACTTTATCTGTAAAATCCCACAGCCACAAAGATTGGCTTCACAGGCAAAAATCCCACATATTTTCAGAGAAAAAAAAAATCACAGGATGGGAGAAAACTGAGTAGCAGAAAACAGAGGCAGGACTAAAACTGCTGAATTCTTCTATTGAAGCTGATGAAAGAGAAAGTGCCCAGGTTGAAATTCCAAAAGTATTGCAAACCCAGGGCAGACTGTGACAAGGTAGATCAGCTGGTCGCAGCTCACATCTGAAGTCCACACGAAGCAGCTCAGGTTGCAGTTGGGGAAAACCAGCACCCAAGGGAACCTGGCGGCATCAGCCCCGGCTGGGCTGAGAGCAGTGGATGACACACACCTGGCTCTGCAGTCTGAGCCTTGCTTTAGCTGCTCTTTTCTGTGTCCACCACCCCAAAGCTAAGACAGAAGGATCTGTACCATGTTAAATTAAGCAACCAACCCATCCATCCAGGTAACTAGGTTACAATAGTCTTGAAATTAGTGCTGATTAAGCTTTTTGTAAGTTTTAACAGTGTATCTGTTCCTACCTTGTAACGACGATGGATTTCCAGCTCTTGCTGTCAGCCCCTTCAAGCTGAGGACCTCTAATTTCTGCTAGCTGTAATCTCTTATTAGTCTCTTCTAGCTGAACTGTCATCTTCTCATTTAGTATCTCTAAATTATTCTTGGCTATCCGCAGTTTCTCTGCAGCTTCAGTTTCCTAACATTAAAAGCTAATTAGTACATTTTGACAAAACATAATACCGTCTTCCAAGATCAAATGTATTCAAAATTTCAAGTTGGAAAACAGAAAATGTTGAGTTTTAAATGTTGATTTAAACTGCAATTTTAAAAAATTCAGTGTTGTGCCTCTAATTCACAATCTGATCATAATAATACTAAGAAAAATTATATAAATCAGGCCAGAGAAATATATTTACATGTACTACTCTAATGGTTACTTTTAAATCTGTCATTTTGCTCTCTGTAGTATTTTTAAAGTAATGGGATAATTTATATCTTTGTACACATTTAATAATGTATTTTGACTCCTTAATTTAAGAGAATTAGTTATAAGCATACAAATCATGTGTAAGGTGCCGGGGAGATGGCTCAGTGGAATAAGCACTTCACTGGCAAGCGCAAGGGCCCGAGTTCAATCCCCGGTTCCGCAAAAAAAAAAAAAAAATCATGTGTAAGTGAAAGTGTGATCCCTGGTAAGAAAAAACAACAGGCCACACATCTATAATTAAAGCACAGATATTATCACTGTGGGCTTGTAATACACATTTTCTTTTATAATTAGTTTTCAATACAGTAATTTCAATTTATTCAGTACAGCACCCCTACAAATTACAATCCTTACTTGTCTGGACCAAGAAAAATATTTTGCCACTTAAAAAGAAAAGCATGTTCTAAGTCACGTGTGTAAACAGTCACTTGCTTAAACCTCGCAGAAGCTCCGTGATGTAAGCACACTTACTACTTTCAATTTTATATATAAGGGAATTGAAGAACAGAGAGAAGTAGCTTGTTCTAATTCTCATAACTACTAAGTAATAGGAACTGAAACCAGATTGAGGAACTTCTGCATCATAGTGTCTCTGAATTTATTAATTTTTACACTGTCAATATCCCTCATGGTGAAAGGATATAATGACAACAGGCATAAAAACACAATTCCTACATTTCTTAATTACCTACTTTGCAGAGACACTCTCCTTTGTCCTTCTTAATTAAAAGGAGAAGTAATGATCTTAATTTGTTCCACAAGTCATACCTTTTTAAGTTCTTTACGAAGCCTTTCATTTTCGGCAACAATTTTTTCCGTGCCTTTCGTCTTAGACTCATACTGCATGCTCAACTGACGTCCAAGATGAACTTTAAGTTTTTCTAATTCAGCCTAGTAATTAAAAAAAAAAAAAAATCTTTAAAATCACACATTATCACAACAGGGAAATTAAATGAAAATGATTTTTCAAAATCATAAAATTTAATTCGAAGTAGCGTTACTGACTATATTTAACATGCTCAAGAATTGAAGTCTTCCTTGGTCTTTTAAACAGAAGTCACCAGCCCTGGTTGTATTTAGCATGAAGTGACGACTCTGTAACACGAAAATCAAACCTTGACACAGCACCTACCGCAGGGCCCACCTAACCACAGCAACCTCAAAGATGGGGCGCTGGGCATCATATGTTTAAAACTAGACACAAGAAGCCTCGTAGCACCAAAGTGAGAGTCTATGGTCCTGGAGTAAGGAAGACTAAGTGGAATCACTCTGTGCCGGTCCTTATCTGCCACACTCAGAAATTTTCTATTGGTACAAAATACATACAGCATCCATTAAGGCATCTTATATACTGAATTTAAAGTCTACCTAAAGTTAATAAAAACTAAAATACTGAAACAGTCACATTAAAATTATCAAATTTTTAAAATTACCTTTAATTTTTCATTTTCCTTTTCAATATTTGCCATTTTTTCACTGGTCAGTATCCCCGATGCTCTTTTCAATTGTTCATTTTCTCTTTGAACTTTTTCAACTACTTTTTTCATTAGGCCAATGGTTTTTTCTAGCTCTGGGATTGTCTTTCCACTTCTACCAGACTGCAAAGAACATGTCAACCTTTTCATTTAATCAAGCACTTTCAAGAATATAATATAAAGTACCGGCCACAGAACAGGCCCACAACTGTACTCATTATCAATAATTCCTAATAACTGATTCCCAGTTTTGTGTTAATTCAATACATCTCTCAGAATCTTGTTAGGAATTATACTCCTCACTTTACATACATGAAAATCAAGACTTAGAAAATTTGATATTCCTAAAATCATGTAATAAATAATGGTTTAAATAGTTTAGCTTTGACATCTGATCCACATGCATAAATCTAAATACTCCATTCAGTTAATGTTCTCTCAAATATACAAGGAGTTTTCTTTACAAAGTTAATTGACAAATGATAAATTGTGTATTTAAAGAGCTCATGAGTATTCATTATTATTCAGAAAAAGTCAAATTGACATTTTGTTTCTTTTAAATATTTTAAAAATGGCATTAACTATTTGTACTGTGTATAGTATAAAATAAATTAATATCAGAATAAATTAAAATTTCTAAAAGAAACAATTATCCTCATATTTTCAAGTGCAACAATTATTAATAAATTAAACCAAGTATTCCTGCACCTCAGGATCTTTAAACTTGCTATTTCTCCGTTTAGAATTCTTTTTCTTTTCTTTTTCTGTTATTATATGTACATACACTATAATTTTAAACACAGGTAGAAGCAAGATATTTCCAAAAATACTCTTAATATTTTCATTGACTCCATTATATACTTAAATTATCTGAATGAGTTTTTGAAATATAATTGCTTCTCATCAATCTGAAATCAATTAGCCTTGCCTCTAAGCAACATACCCCTCTAAGTTTCCGTTCAACTTCTGCTTTTTCCTTCTTAAGAAATTCGCACATTTCCTTCAAATCTTTTACTTGATTCTAAAAGATAAAAGAAAATACATACCAGTCTGACATAATCACAGCCATTCAAAGGACAAGCGAACAATTCATGTGAGCTAACTATCTCTTTACCACTATAGTAAAATGAACTGGCTTTTATACTAACAAAGAGTGAAAAACTAAGACATATGCTAATAAGCGTATTTTGTATGTTAACTTTCAAGAAATAGTTCTACATTATTGCCTTAGTGTACACTAGAATTCTGATTTAAAGCTGGGGAGATAGCTCAGCGGCATATGCACCTGCCTGGCAAGCGGAAGGTCCTGAGTTCGATCCCTGATACTAAAACAACAACATAAAAATACAATTAACAGAACTCTGATTTTAACTTTCACTTTTCCACACATGGATCTTTATCCATGTGGTATAAAGCAAAAGAGAACTGAACTAGTTAACACAAACACTCCCATAATAGGAAAAGATACAGAAATCAAAGGTAAAAATAAACATCAGAAAAAGTAAAATTTCTCAAAGAAACAATTATTCTTGTATTTTAAAGTGTGACAATTGTTAATAAATTACACCAAATATTCTTGCATCTCAGGACACTCAAACTTGGTATCTGAATTGTCTGGAATTCTTTTTCTAGTATTTTTATGTCTCACTTCCTTACCTCTACCCCCAGCTCTCTATTTATAGCCACCTTTCTAAAAGATCTCTCTTATTACCCTATTTAAATTGTACCTCTGGGCCAGGGAGATGGCTCAGTGGAATAAGCGCTTCCTTGGCAAGTGCAAGGGCCTGAGTTCAATCCCCGGTTCCGCAAAAACAAACAAACAAAAACTAAATTGTACCTCTGCCCCTAGCCTTTACCAATCATGTTTCCTTTCTTAGCATTTAGTATCACCTGATATACTATATACTGGCTTGTTTATTGGTTTATTGTTAATCTTCCCCAGTGGAACTTAAGTTTTACAAACACATATATTTTTGATTGCTCTATCCCAACATTTAGAAGTGTATGTTGTAAAGCTAGCCCTCAACAAATAACTTTTAAATGAGATAGTATATTAAAAAATATATGACTATTGTGACATTTTAGGAACATTCACTTCATATGCTAACATTAGTAAGTACGAATATGTGGGAGGCAACAGGTTCAGGCCTTCAGTATCCTAATACACAAAATGTTATTACCTTTAGTCTTGGTAAATCTTTATTTGCTTGTTCAAGTTGAAATTTCAGTTCAATATTTTCAGACGACAACTTCAAGTTTGCCCTATGGAGCTCTTGTTCTTTTTGATAATGGTCACCTGAATCAATTCCGGAAGCCTTCAGAAAAATGAAATTTGGAGTATTTTAGAAGTTTAACAAATAAAAGCTACAAAATACATCCCAGATTAAAATTTACTATGCCAAAAGAGAAATTTCTTTTCAAAATAATATGAAAAACTTGTTCTAGAGAAAACCAAATAAATTAGTTGAACATAAAACTAGTAATATGAAATGTGGTTTAATTGAATCAGAATATATATCCTTCACATATATATTCTCAAAATTTAAAATAGTTTATGCTGGTTTTGTTAATTCAAAATAAAGGTTATCTTGTTTTATGGGTTCAATTTTATTTCTTAACTTTCCAAATTACACATGTTAAAGTTATAATAGTTTCCAGTTATAATGATTCTCAGAATGTGACCTCATTTGGAGACAGGTAATCAGGTAAAATGAGGTCACTGAAGTAGACACAATCAGGTAGGACGAGGATATTTATAAGGCACAAAGCTTGGGGATCTGGATACAGAGACACGCACGGCAGAAGATGATGTGCAGACACTGAGAAAATGGACTCGGTAAGCCAAGACTTGGGACACATTTTTCCCTAAAAGCCTCCAGCGGGAACCAACTCTATCAACACCTGGAGTTTGGAAAACAGCCTCCAGAACTACAAGAGCAGAAATGTTTAGTGTTTAAGCCACCCAATCTGTAGTACAGCTGACTCTCAGAATCTACAGGGGGTTAGTTCTAAGACAGATTCCCTCCTCCCAAGAAAGATACCAAAATCTGTGGACACTCAAGTCACTTAGGTAAAGTGATATTTGCACATAATATATGTGTATTCTCTTAAATACTTTAAATCATGTCTAAATAACGTAGAATACCTAATACAATGTAAATGCTATTCAAATAGTTATACTGAATTATTCAGGGAATGACAGGAGAAGGAAAGACTATCCATAATCAGTACAGACAGCTTTTTTTTTTTTTCCCATGTATTTCTGAATCATGGTTGGTTGAATCCTCACATGCAGAATATTTGAATATGGAGACCCTACTGTACTGTTATGGCGGGCTGAACAAATTCTACAGAAGAAGCACCTCGATTCCTTCCTCCTCCAGAAAGCACTTCCTCATTTGTTGAACTAAAGTAACCACTCATTCCTCTGAAAAGCACTATAATACATTTCTCTTAGTATGACTACAACCTGGATTTTTTATATTCATTTTTACTTCCCAGTCTGAGCGGTAAAAAGTATTTGAATGAGAAAGTGCTCATTTTTTCTACAGATTGGGTAGGAGAACATACCTCACAGGACTTCTGTGAAATAATTTTGTGAGATAGCATGGCTTTTAGCCTTTTCTTTCCAATTTTTCTGTTTACAGCCTCAATAGACTATAAAATCAACACTATAAAACATTATAATTCTTAAAATATTACATAAATATACCTATTATACATACATTGTAAAGGTTTAATAGAGTTTTATACCTTAACTGTAAAAAATTACAAAAACCCCTTGTGCTTCCTGTTATTTGCTCCAAAAAATGTGTTCTCCCTTTCGGCTCAAGGCTGTTCAACAATAAATAACTGTTTTGTCAAGGCAGCAAGCTAACACAAACTCCTTCCCCAACCATCTTCTATAACATAGGCAGCTTACGATATATCTTATAAAAATATACACTTATCACTAAGCTGTAAAAGACCTTTTAGTTATAAACAGTCTGCAGCTGTGTCAAATAAATGCAGTTTCAGTTGTTCTGTGCTAGATAACAAGTTTGCTTACCAAACTGGATGCGATTTCTGTTATAAATACCCCCCTGCTACCTACGTTCGGGCCGATCAGCCTTCTCCTGGGAGAGAAGTGGCTGACGGACCTGAGCTCAATAAATAAAAGGCTCTATTCAAATTTCTATCTGGCTGATCTGGTTCCTATGCAGAGTTGACCCATAACAACATCTGAAACATTTTTAACAATCACAATTCACACAAGTTGATGTATTTTTGAAGAAATACGTATCTCTTAGGTATAATATAGTAAAAGCAAAGAAATCACTAAATAGGCCTTAGATAATTAAAGAAAATGTAGGCTGACACTTGATTTTGAGGATGCACAGGGTGTTAGTTGATACATTGTGTCAACTTGGCTGAATCAGTCAGCCTGTTCTCAGCATGGGGGCCTCACCCTGCAAGTGGGCAGGGCCCAGGAATTGAGAAAGGCAGGAAGCTGCCTGCCTGGTTTCCTGCCACCCCGCTGGGCTTCCGTGGAAAAGTCTGTCTTCAGAGGAGCTTGTTGATCTTCGCAGCCACACCACTTTGGAGGAGCTCGGATCTTCACTGTGGACCTTCTGCAGTCAGCGAAGAAGGAAGAGAGAGGCTTGATGGACGCCGCTGCAGCTGCTGCTCCTCCTCTGCTCTTCATTGTTTTCTGCTGCATGAACTGCTGTTTGCCTTGGAGCCAGCGGAATATGGACTGAACCCTCCAGTAACAGTAAGCTAAATAAACCTTTCCTTCCTTCATTTTGAGTGTCGGGTATTTGTCCCAGCAACGAGTAAAAAGTAACTAAGACACACAGAACTCTGGCAGAAAGAGGCAAGTCTCTACCTGACACTCATCTACTAGGAGTAAGCACATACACCTAAGCAGTGGCAAGGAAAGATACTTTGTTGACGTTGACAAGTAATGTTTTCCTACTTAGGCATGATTCTGACTCTTCCCCCTTCTAGTTTATCTAACAAGAGCTCACCACTTATAAGGCTGTCAGTTTTGCATGCAGTAAGTGCAGAAGGTACACAGGATAACTTAAAGACCTCTCCAGACATGGAAATCCTACTTCTCTGTTTTTAAGCTTTTCTCTTTCCTTAACTTTCTCTCTTTTGCCTGTGGTAGCGATTTTATTTAATGAAGGCTAATCACCTATGAATATCACTGACTGATCAACTTGAAAATATAAGAAATAGCACAGAAGGTAGTTATTCTTAGATTTTACATGTGGATATATTTTAACAATTTTCACTAAAACATGAATGCAATTATTAAATAAGTAAATGTGCATCAGTTTTTCCTTCTATACTCAGAAAATGAAACTACAGTTATTAATAGTGCAAACTGCCCTTATTTTTGCAAAATAAGGTAACAGATTCCATAAAAAAAACCCAGAATTCCTGTAAACTTAACTTCATAGAAATTCCAAACTTTTACAGGAAAGGAATACCATTCAAAGGAACAAATGTCTTGAAATTAAATACTTAGTGGATAAGAATTTGAGATAACAAATACTGGATGTCCCAAGTTCTTTTATTAATTATGAATTTTTAAAAAGGCATTATGAACTTGGATAAAAGGGCTGGCAATGTAACTCAGCAGCACAAGCGCCTGCCTGGCAAGTGCAAGGTCCTAAGTCTGACAAACTACTAAAAAATAAATGAACCTGGATAAAGAAACAGGAAATCACTTTCATCCATCTTCTCTTAAAACACAGATGTGTATTTTCAGTTGCTTTCTAGAGGACTTAGGTGACAGGAGTAGCTGATGTGGGAAGGATAAAGAAAACCTGCAATGTGATTAACTAGAAATTGTGTTATCTGCCACCTCAGTATAAATGGACTTTAAATAGTATGTACCTGATGCTGAGAATCACTAGACCTGGATCTAAAACTTGATTCTAAATCTCATGATCAGTAGAAATGTACTTATTCTCTAGTCTCCTATGTCAAATAGGAAAAAAAAAAAAAAAAAAAAGTGCAAGGTATTGTGATAAATATACTTAGGCATAGAGCCTGGAACAATATACACAGAAGAAACAAAACAAAATTCAAAAACCACGTAAGCTCTCTTTTCTCATTATTAAAAAAAGTACTTGCTACAATACATCATATAAAGACACCACATGATTGGCTATATATGTTATATAGCAAGTAATCACAATAGGTTCCATTAGAAATTCCAGGACAAAATAAACACTTCTAAAATGGCTTATTTTTTCTATTTATTACAATGCTTAGTAAAGACTACAGCAATGGTTAAAAAAAAAAAGTTCTACACTGAATGAGGACATAATAGCTACCAATTTTGTCAATAAGCAGCTAAAAATTAGGGCTCAAAAAAGAAGTCTATAAATAGCTTAGAATTTTTATATATTTTGATTCCTTGGTACTATATGTATGTCTGACTTGCTATAAGAAAACTCAGCTACCAAAACAAAGAACTTCAGTAGAGCAATCCGAAGGCATCTTACTGTTTGCCTGCACTGACACCTCACATTCATACATAATTCATCTGTGGCTCCTCCTCAGCCCTGACAATGCACAGTCAACTGCAGCATAATCAAGATTCTCCACAGCAGTCTGGCTGTGTAGCTGCTATCACTCACCTTCAGCTATACAGCACTTCTCTTTTTCGTTCTTACCTATCTTATTTGCCTCTCTTTCATGTTCCTATTTATAATTTTCACAACATTCTTGATAAATTTTAACTTTATGATTTGATGCATTTTCAAAATTGGAGTTAAGGTCTGCAAGGACACCAGAGCTTGACCTAAAAATGGTTTACTTTACTGTTTAACCTTGCTTCAGCTTTACTGAACTTAGGAGGTTCTATATCCTCAGCTTTGTGTTTGTTTACTGTAAACAGAGACTACTACAATGATGTAATTGTCATTGGCATCTGTTCTCTTCCTGTTTTCTACAGTGAACACTTCTAAAAAAAATATTCTTTTGATTCCTGAATAAAGTGTTCTTTTTGTGGAAAATACTTTGTATCTTACATATATTAAGACTAATAACAAAAGAGCAAGCGTATCAGATTCTACTGATGTATGAGAAAATGGAGAAATCTAAGAAGGAAAAATCTATCTATCCCTCTATCTATCACAAGTATTTAAAGCAAGAGCCAAAAATTCAACAGTAATAATTAATGAGTCATAATCAACTACAAACATACCACACATATTGATCAATAGTGTAGCAACATATTTCCTCCTTTATTAAACTATATATTCCTGACACAGAAAAATGTGTAATCACTACATTTATAGTCTTCAGATAGGGTTAAAGAAGTTACTATATATACATTATTACCCAGTACAAATAAAAGTTCAATTTACTGTGCCAGTGAAAAGGTTTTAATGTTTTGGTCAGATAAAAGAACAACGCTATTTCACTTCTATGTATATAAAAATAGGGGAAAAAGATGTACACTTACTGGAGGCCTAGAATATTCATCCTTCGATAACTGTTTTTCTAAAGCACTAAGCTTTTCTTGAAGGTATCTATTTTGTAAATGTAAATCTTCTATCACAGTATCTCGAGGAAGAGCCTGGTGATTCCTATGAACAACCATACAATCTTTATTTACTATACAAATCTCAACTTTCTCCTGTTTACTATATTAAATTATAAGAAAGCAAGAAAAATGTAATGTTTATTAACATGGTTAAGTATTTTTGAGAACTTCTAAAAACTATAAAAAGTAAATTAGGACATTACAATTTATGATTAATATTTTACAGAAGATTCACTGAAGGATTTAAAAATCAGATTTTGATACATTTTAGATACACATAACAATTACATTCATCCTAGAGAATTTGCACCTGTACGTACTACGATATTTTTTCCTTATTCCCCTACCCTCCCTTCAACCCCTGCTCTCCCCATTTACAAAAGCTTTGTTGCCATGTTTTCCTATTTTTCTCATTATTTTAAACTTCTCCCTTCTTTATTTTCCACCTCCCCTCTTTCTTGTTCACCTCCCCATTTGGATATTTTCTTCCTAGTTCACAATATTATTATACATTTTGGTTGAAGGGTTCCTTTAAACATTCAGTTAAAAAGTATATTTTGCTGTAAAGAAATATAGTAATATTTTGAAATAACATGTATCTATATATGCAAGATAGTTAAAATATACACCAATGAAAAGAATACCAAAATAAATAAATAAATTTGAAAAGTTTCAAAAGTAAAACTGACTCTCATGCAAACATGGAGACTAATACAAATGAGATTTTATTTGAATCTATATCTAGACCGAATAACTCAGGAAGGGAAAACCTATTGTACTAAGTGGTAATCTGTTTAGATCTCATGAAAAGTAATTCTTTGATCATTTTTTCCCTTCCCTACCAAGGGCAGTTGTGAAACACAAACACAACAAGTAACTTAGAAAAAGAGGGAAAGTAGGTTGGAAGCTCATAACATTTTCTTAAAGGTGCTGGAGGAGAAACCTAGTCTCTGCTTCCAAAATCATGGGACTGTTTGAAGGTTGAGCAGTAAGACAACTCAGAACACATGAGGTATCTTTATACTGCCTTAGAAGTTCCCTTTCTCTTGCTTTTAATTAATTAATTTACTTATTTGATACAGGGTCTCGCTATACAGCTCAGACTCACAGTGATCCTCCTTTCTCAACCTCCCCAGCACTAGGTTTAGCGTGCACCACCATGCCTGTTTTCAGGGCTGGGAAAGTGTGCCTGCTGTTCTGGGGCCAGTATACCAAGTGGTACCGGGGATTGAACCCGGTTCCTTGCACTTGCCAGGCAGGCACTTAGACCACTGAGTCATCTCCCCAGTCCTACTACTGAGTTTTTCAAAGTTCTCAAACACTTACACATTAGCTTTGCAAAAGACAACAGTTTGTGTTTACTCCACTGTTCCTAGAACCACCAGGCACTCAGCCCATGGCTGCCGCAATGCCTCTTCTTTTAAGGAAGATCTAGAATGTCCTTCAAAAGTGCATGTGCTGAAGGCTTGGTCTCCAGCCTGCTATATTAGACTCTGGCCCACCATCTTTGCTTCCTGGCCACCATTAAGTGAGCCTCTGCCTGCCCCTCCTCTGCCATATGTTCTGGTTGTCCTGATGTTCTGGCAATGAAGTAACCATGGATGGAATATGGACTGCACTGAATCTTTCCTTCTTCATGTTCTCAAGGATTTTTATCAGTGACACAAAATTAACAAATTTGGCTACAGATATGTGCATCTGCTGAAGTGCATGGCATAAAAGGTGTAAATAAAGCCCAATATTTCTCCCCAAGTGAGGAGCTGTAGGAAAAAAGGAATATCATCAAGAAAACAGAAAGGAAAGTACTCAAAAAAAGGACCCTATAAAGTTATCTGTGAACTTCTGAGGTTACCGTTGAGCTAAATCTGTATGGCACTAAACCTAAAGAGAAAGCAGAAGGCTGTGGGAACTGAATAAGACGCAGGCCATGCATTAGGAGGGGCACAGGCAGGACAGAGCTGAAGAGACTGAAGAAGCTTTGAAAAGAGAGCTGATGCTTGCCTCATAGCCTGAGAAAGGAGGCCGGAATCTGCAACCTGGCTGTAACCAGATGGGTGATATGCTAGAACAGAAATATATTTTACATAGAATTTAAAGGATTCAAGGGCTCATACCATAATATTCAAAGATCAAGGATGCAATCCAAAATTACACAGCATCCAGAAAGTTAGGAATAACTCATCTCAAATGAGAAAAGATTAATCAAGCTTGAAACAATACATATTTATTATTTCCATATCTATGCGTCAAGCAGGCTTTCATCAAAATATGTACTATTATTTCTTTTTTTTGTACTATTATTTCCATGTAATAGCTTACCTCATATATAGTAAGTCATTTTCTAAGTCAAGATTTCTCTTTTTTAATTCTTCCACTTCTTTTTCTGACTCCAAGACTCGTACTCCAATAACCTGATCAACAGTCATACCAGCTGTTTTTAGTCTCCTCTGAAGAGTATGCTTCTCCTTATCAGCTCTGTGGAATGAAGAAATCAATCATGAAAATATACCACTTACTGTTTCGCTTGCTCAGTTCATAGGGCTCAGTGTATGCATCATTAAAACAATACATACTAACTGGACCATTCTGTATTTTGTGTGAACTAACTTACTTCAAAACCACAGAAAACTCCACTTGTAATTGTTAAAATGCATACGAGGCACATTTTAAAGTTAATTAAGATAAGTACTTAAAAGTAGAAAATTTTTCACCTCTCAATTTTGATAAATTTGTAATTTCTAGTTCAGCAGATTTTAAATATTGTGTTTTATAACAAAATTTAAACTTACTTGGCAAAAAGATCCTTCATAGTGGTCAACTGCTTTGTTAGTGTATAAACTTCTCCTTCTTTCTCTTTCAACTTGTTACGGACTCCCTCTATTTTGGTTTGCCATTTTTTACCTTCTTCCCACCTAATTAGTTCTTCTCTAGCACTCTGTAAGCAATAAAAAAAACTGCAAAATTACCAGTATTATTTTTAATCTTAAGATTTATCAATTACAATCTACCTAAAAAAATGGTAAATCAGTACTTCTAAGACAATATCTAAACAGACTCATTTTGCTATGCAACTTTTAGAATCTTTAGCCATTAGCAAAAATGACCTTTAGTCTAAATAGGCTTCAATGTGCCACCTGACAGATAAAATTCTGGGTGAACGTGACTAACGTAAGTACCTTTACAAAGCCTTAAAAGGAAGATCCTGGTATAGATGATCATGACTACAGTAAGCTCCTAACAAAGAATTTTATATATAAAAACGGATCGAATTTTGTTGGCCTATGACACTCTCCTATCCTCACAACTCATCAAGTCTTCAATGCACATTCCTTAACCCACTCAGCATATATTTATAGTAGATAATGCTAACCACATGAGATACTATTCTAGGCAACAGGACTAGAAGCAGGAATAAACCTGATGAAAAACTGTATCATTGTGAATAGTACAATATAGTTTATGTTGGTTGATTGGACAGGGCAAGGAGCAAAATACAGATAGTAAGTATATATGGTGAAACGAGACACTGGAAAAACGTGGACAGCAAGTAATCTTTAAATCAGCTGATATAGTGGTATCAGAGCTTGCTAGAATTTTGATAATAGAGCCAAAGAAAGCCTACATAATTCAGCAGGAGGATTATAAATTTAAGCCCAGACTAGTAAACTTGGTGACTTATTGTGACCCTGCCTCAGAAAAATAAAAATAGGATGGCGAAGTAGCTTAGTAAGAAGGCTGTAGGTTTAATGTCTAGTACCACAAAAATAAAGTCCCCCAAAAGTCTAACGTGTTTGGAGGTAGCTTTCAGAAGGTGACTGGATTTGGGACACTATACTCATTGGCGGACTCACATTTGTACATTCACAGCTTCTATGTTGTTGAGAACTGTGGTCCTGTTGGAAGAGGTGGGTCCCTGCAGACGTGCTTCTGGACAGAGTACGTCCCTCCCTGGCCCCTCCTCACTCTCAACTGCCAGGGCCTGGGTTGATCAGCTTTACCTCACTACATTGTCCTCCAAGCCACACTGGCCTAGAAGCCCAAGACCGTTAACTGACTCCTCTGAAACCACAAGTCACATAAAATTTCAGTTGAATATGTCAGGATTTTTCCCGTCATGGGAAAGCTAACTAAGATATTAACAGAGCTGTGGACAAAAAGTACGTTGTAGTGCTGTTTGCAAATGCAATCATTTTCATCAAATTGGCACTGATGCTATGACTTTTCATAGGGAAAATATTTCTTGGAGTATACTACTCTATTAATGAAATACATTGTTACTGAAATTATTTAATAGATACTGAATATTTTCTGGGTAAACTGTATAATACAAAATTTTCCTAAAAATCTCTCAAGCTTTCACAGAAAGCAACTTGATCAAGCAATGGCTGTGTCTCAGCCAGACGACTGACACTGACCGAAGATCTAAGAGGTGCCGTCCGTACATGGATCCAAAGTAAATCCTGAGATTTACCTTACCTTGTTACATAGCAAAGGTTACAATTTTATTTCTACACGTCTCATCTTAACTTGATCTTAATCATCCAGCAAAATATTATAACCACAAGATGTGAAAAGTAATGCTGTAATAATATGCCAGCTGTAAAAGGTTCAAATCACTAAGAACTTCTAACAACTGCCAGCTGTACTGGTAACTCACTATTGTCATAGAGTACTGGTTAAGTTGTTGTATGCAGGTACCAAAAATCTTTGGACTGGTATCAAGTAAGAGAAGCTCTTCTAAAGAGTTCTCCAAACACAGCTTCTCCAACTGCAATGGAACACCTATCGTTTCCACAACGAAACAAAAAAGGAGATATACTGGGAGCTGCTGAAGCTGGATTGGGTCAAATGTGTGAAAGCTGGTCTAGGCTTCAGTGACTGAAGCAGTCACGCTATGTCAGCCCTAAGAAAAGCATCCTGCATGGCTTATGTTGGCTATTAGTCACTAGGCAACCTTGTCATGTGATACTAACTTTGCAAAGGTATAAATACATGTCATTACTGCTAAAAAATAATTCTAATAATAGCATTTCCATAGTGAGTTCTTTTAGGGACAAAGATTACTACAAATCCAAAATTTCCCATGTAACTTTTGCTATTTTCAATTTACTAACAAAATATCACCAGTTTATTATTCATATTAAATTAAATTTAAGCATTTCAGTTAACTTTAGTTTCTGAGTTGATTCTTATCACTCATTTTTACTACAAAGTAGTTTATTAGTAAATCTGTGAGGAAAACTTAAGCAACCTATATTACAGAATAGCCTGCTAATTGGATTTGTTATTCAGTATTAGTGAATGTTCTAGATTCCAAAGCATTTTATCTGAAATAACAGCCCAATCTACTGAAAGACAAAAAGAGCACATCTGATTCAAAGCAGGTATCTTAAACTGTTCACCTTTGTCCACAAGGGCCCAAAGCACCAATATATAGCTAGACATGTAAGACGTGAAGAGTCCTGGGTCTCCCGTACCCTCACAAAGATGCTACGTAGATGGTATAGTGACTTTCAAGCATGGGTTACGTCAATGGTGCCTCCTTAAGTACAACGTGAATTACTAAAGGAAAGAAGCTTTTCTTAGACTTCTCTGCTTATCCAGTACAACTTTTAGCATGTCTAGGTCCTCAGATTACTACAGGATAGTATGTGTTTGTTAACTACACAATTAATTTAATCTGTCACTATTTTATATGTTTTATTCAATTGGCTTTATTACATACCTTTTCTTTCAGAGGTTTTACGTCTACTTCATCCATCTTTCTTTCCAGTTGGCTTTCCAGTTTTTTAACTTTCTTTTGAAGTTCCTCAATTAAACTCTGTTTATTATCTATCAGAGGTTTGCTCTGAAAAAATGGAAATTTATATTCCATAAATAAATATCAAAAAATATACTAAATGTTCCAATTATAGAAATTTTTAAACCCATTATGCACCATATTTTCTATACCACATAAGTGTATTATGGCAGTTGTTTCTGTATTTTAGAAAATATACTACTCTAGAGCTGCACATATAATAAAAATCACTAAAGGAATTAGTTATGTTTATCAAAATAATTTGAAGGCCATTTTTAGCAAATACTACACATAAAATTAAGAAGTGGAAAAAAGAACTACTTAATATATTATAGTCTATTGGAATTAAATATAAGATTACCTGTAACCCACTAGTTAGTCTTTTAATTTGCCTTTTGAGTTCATCATTCTCTTGATCAATTCCATCTTTCTCTCGAAGTATTTTATTATAGGCTCTTTGTTTTTTTTGTAGTTCATTATTTAAATCATTCAAATTATCCGTTAGTGAGCTTTCTTTGTTTTTACTTGTTTTAAGAGCTTCCTTCAATTTTAAAAGGTTTTCATTTAAATCTTCAATTTGTGACTAATAAGAAAGAAAGGACTTATTTATGAATTTGCATCATCAATGACAAAAACAAAAGTTATATCATTAATACTTCTTAAAAAAAACAACAACAGTGCACAAGACAAAAATCCTCACACTCTATCTCTCTTTTCCTCTCACTCTCTCTGTATTCTCTATATTACTATATATATATATATTTTTTTTTTTTTCTCATATTCATGCCAAGTAAACCCACTACTTTAAGAAAAACAAAAACAATCCGAAACAGTGACCAACAACATATACAGAAAGGCCAAAAGAATAGCTCAGTGGATGAAAGCACGTGCAAGCAGGCGCAGGGGCCAGGGTTTGATCCCCACCCCTGGGGTGCACTGAGAGGGTGACTGAGACTGGGCGTGGTGGTGCATGCCTGTAATCCCAGCACTTGGGAGGCTGTAAACAGGCGAATCACTACAAGTCCAATCTAGGAGTAAGACCCTGGACACCCTGTAGAGCCTTGCCTAAAAAACAAACAAACAAACAAAAAACACAGAAACAAGATTTTATGAATAAAATAAATGGTTCATTGTGCCTAAGTGGAGAAATAAATACCTATCAGTATACATGGCAATGCTGCTACACTACACACACACACACACACACACACACACACACACACACACATATGCCACTAGGAAGACATTTTTAGCTGTCTTATATAATGACAGTGATGGAAACAGCACTGTTTGGCCTGTGATGCATTCACATAAATTACTACAGGCCAGCTACTAATAGTAACACTATTAATAATAATACTAATAAATTATTATTTGTTAAAGGAAAACATAGGTAAGCCAGAAAATCATGTGAAACAAAAGACTTGAATGGTAAGAATTAAAACAAGATGGTATTTTAGAATTAAAAAGATATAACAAGGGTCCATTTCTATTTATATGGATAAATAAAGCAAAAGAAACATCTACACATTTCATTTATTAATGCAGAGGTAAAAGTTGCTTAATTCACAATAACCAAGGCTTAGATACAACCAAGATGTCCCTCAGAAAGTGAGCATGTATAGAACATGTGATATATTTAGGCAATGGAATACATTCAGGGCTGAAAAGAAATACATTACACTAAGTAAAAGTCAACCTACAAAGTTTATGTATTATATGATTGCACCTATTTAACCATATTGGAGAAGGCAAAATTATACAAAAAGTAAAAATATCAGTGGTTCCCAAGGGTTGGTGGAGGTGGGGGAGGGGGACAGGATGGTAGAGAAGGTTTTGGGGGGCATGAAAATAATCTTTATGTTACAATGCTATGTAGCAATGATGCCTATTATTATACATTTGTCTAAACACAAAAAATACACAGCACCAAGAGGGAAGTGAAATGTAAACCTGAATTAGGGGTAATTCTGAGATTTCATTGTAAGTATGTTAACTGTAATAAATTACAGACACCCTCTAGTGGATACTGATAAAACTAAGCAGGGCGGGGGGCTGGCTGAGAAGTCTCTGTATCGCCCTCTCAATTTTGCTGTAAATATTAAAACTGTTCTAAATCCTTTCCTAATCCACTCAATAACCAATACATGAGAATCATACAGTTGGTATTGTTAAAGAAATACATGCATGTATGCATCTATCCACTGATAATTAATTTATAAATTCCCTACTCAGGGACCAAATTACTATAAGTTAAAGTGGATTTTCTTCAAATAGGAACTTCTGGGAATTTTGTTGTATTAATGTATGTGCTGATACTTACTTTCAACTCTCTCGTATGTCTGTCCACAATCTGTTGAACATTGAGATTTGCCTCTTTCTGAGAAGTTACAGAAATAATATGTTCTTCTGCTGCTGCTGTCATTTCTGCCCGGAGTTCCAAAAGTGCTCGACTCAGCGCCTGAAAATTAAAACATGCACATGTTTTTTAAAAGAAAACAAGCCAGTTTACCTTGCTGAGTTGTGAAAAATTAACAGCCATATTGGTAAATTTATTTCTTTCCATTTGTACCAGGGTAATGCTCTGCACTAAATATGTAAGGTCTTTTCTACATGGGTTTGATTACAAAGACTAATAAAGTACTCCCTGAATAGTGAAAAAGCAAGTAGAATGGGTAGGGAGGGAAGGAAAGGGGCTGAAAAAAAGGAATGAAGATGTGTTCTATAAATGTATCAACTCCCCATAAGAATGGAAACGTTATTTACTGTATACATGTACTAATAAAAATGAATAAAATAATGTGAAAAAAATCAAAAGCAAAAAATTCTTTCCTCTATAAAATCTTAAACTGATACAACCAGAAAGATGCTATAACTAAAACTGTTCTTCTAAAATTCTTCTAGTTAGGCCAACTAATAAGCATAAATCTAAATAAATTTAAAATGGTAAAAAGTAGGGCCAGGGAGATAGCTCAGCAGCACAAGCACCTATCTGGCAAGCGCAAAGTCCTTTGTTTGATCCTTGGTAGAAAATAAAAAAATACATACATATATACATATATACATACATAAATAACAGACATCATCCCCCCCTCAAAAAAAAAAAAAAAAAAAAAAAAACCCGTGGTATTTTATTTGAGCAATATAAAAGAAATAAACACATTTTATTTTTTCTACTATTCTCCTAAAATAGCATCTTTACACTAAAATATAATTCACAAAAAAACCCTACTTTTTGAAATCAATTTCCTTTAGTAATTATCCTCAATTCTTTCCCAATTATATGTGAGAGTTCAAATCTCAATAATTTGAGAGAACAACATGAAATCAAGGAATTTGTATTACAAAAGTCAGGCATTTTGTTTTCAAATATCCAAGTTTATACCCTTATAAACTATTCACTTAGTACTTCAACGTTAAATTAATTTAGGTAGGCAAAGAAAGAAAAAACGGGCAGGAAAGGCTGCCACTACATTTCTGAGCTAACAAAACCAGCAGCAACTTTGCAGCAGTTTGAGAATATCAAATCTCTGATTAATGACAGAAAAAGTGAGTGAACGAAAGGGACAAAATAACCTGTAAATTGTTGATGACAACATACAAAAAGGTAAAGTAAATTATACCCACGATTTAAAAACAATGAAAAAGTCTACTTAATAATTATCTTGAGGGGCCGGCCAGATAGCTCTGTGGATTAAAGTGCCTGTAAGCAGGCGCAGGGGCCGGGGGCTCCATCCCTGGGCCTGCTGTGCCAGCCCCGCCCCCCAGGGCACACTGAGATGGCAATTGAGACTGGGCATGGTTGCGCGTGCCTGTAATCAATCCCAGCTCTTGGGAAGCTGTAAATAGGCGGATCACTACAAGTCCAGTCCTGTAGTGAGACCCTGAACACCCTGTAGACCCTTCCCTAAAATACACACATACACACACACACACAAAGAATTGTCTTGAAGTATCTGTCATGAGATGAAGTGTGAAGTTTTTACCATGACAAAAACTTAGGCTACCACATCTAACCCATTTACAAATTCTCTCTACCATTTTTAGTACATGTCAATAATGTTCCATACTTACTTTTTGCTGTTTCTCTTTCAAGGCTAACTGGCTCTTTAGCCGATCTACTAAATTTCTCATTGTAGTTGTTGGAGCTCTTGAGTTGGCTTCTTTTTGAGCCTGAAGTTCAGACTTTAAATTCTCTGACTCCTTCTGTGACTGGGCCAGAAGGCACCTTAAATCTTCTACTTCTGTTTTCATTTTTTTCACTTCACCTGCATGGTTTTCTTGGAGCCTGATATAAACAAATATATGCATTTAACTGATTGGTTACTGCAATTAAAACTTAGGATAAACATTTTATAAAGTCATAAAGTGGCCATTTGAAATAGTTCATGTAGCAGAAACATTCTAGACTGTTATAACCTGGGAAATTGATTCAAGTTTTGTAATTCCATATGCTTCCACTGTAACTTTATTAACTGTTATAACCTGACATATGCGCCGCCATCTTGTTCTGTATGCGCCATTCTAAATGCTGTAACTTTCCACTGTGCCCCATTCTCTACTTGAGAACCTGCAGTTGGGCCTTTCTCATGCTGACCTTTGTGCACACCTGAATCTAGTTCCGGCCCAATGCCCTGTTCTTGCCCTCGTTCCCAGCTACAAACTGTACCCACCACTGCACCTGTTATTGTTCATTAGAAACAGGTAATTTTTCAACTGTAGCCCCTAGATGAACCCCTGACGTCAGCTTTTGTGGTTTCTTGACTTAAATACCTACTCCCCTCATCCTCCTGGCGCGCACCTCAGCGACTTGCCGGGATGTCTGCTGCTGTGTACCTGCTAAAATAAAGCGCTTCTTTTCTTTTCAAGCCTGCCTCATTTTTGGGTTACAACATAGACAAAACTTGTACACTCAGGAATTTAAAGGGTAAGTACTCCAAAACATGACGTGAACTCACTTTATCAAAAATAAAGTGTCATGGGGCTGGAGAGATGGCTCAACGAATAAGCACTTCCCTGCCAAGTGCAAGGGCAGGAGTTCAATCCCCAGTTCCGGAAGAAAAAAAAAAAGTGTCTTATACAAAAGTTGTTTTTGTTTTTATTTTTGGTATTTTAGGGAAGGGTCTACAGGGTGTTCAGGGTCTCACTACTAGTTTAATTCATAGTGATCCGCCTGTTTACAGCCTCCCAAGAGCTGGGATTACAAGCCTGTGTGCCACCACGCTCAGTCTCAATTGTCATCTCAGCGCGCCCTGGGGGCGGGGCTGGCAAGGCAAGCCAGGGGATCCAACCCCTGCCCCGAGCATGCTTGCAGGCGCTTTAATCTGCTGAGCTATTTGGCTGGCTCCCACAAAAGATTTAACATAATAAGAAAAATAGATTGAAAACACACCATGTGCCATTGCTAAATTTCATTTAAGAAAAAAATGGCAATCACTTAAATAATTAACAAATGCATGTTAATTTTGTCAGAGGCATCTTTATATGTGAGAAAATGAGAAGGTATAATAGAGATTGGGATGGAATTTTACATTAAGGACATCGACTTTCTCATTTTTTTTGAAATATAAAAATGAGAAAGATAGTTTCATAATGATTAGAAAATGTGTAACTATAAACCTATATTGGGTTTAAAATCTATGTTGTGATAAATTTGCAATAAAAGTTTAAAATGTCTAATACAGAAAATGCTGTGAATACTCTCAGTGTAGTTAATAAATTACTTCATGTGGCAGTCATTTACTGAGCCTCTATTTTGTGCCACACACCCTATGTATACAAGAAAAATGCTGTCCTTTATGCAATTTTATACTTTTCAGGGGACTCTCGTATACAGGTCCATGAAGCCGTAATTTGCCACTCTGAATGAGCCAGGGTTAAGTACTACTACTGCCAAAGGATGAAGCTGACATTCAAACATACTAAAATCTACAAATTCTGAGGAGAATCGTATCGGCTTTTGAGTCAGACTGACCAGTTTCAAGCTGTGGCATTCCTACCTCCTCTCATTTCTATCTGAGAAATGGGGAAAATGATGTACCATACGAATAAAAGAATAAAATGAGACAATATACATCAAAATCTGGCAGAGCAAAAGTTTCTTGCCCTTAAACTTCAGTGTCTTAATTACATAAGGGCCATGTGCCTATTTTTAAGTTTATTTCTAAGCCTTACCGTAACTTGAGACTCTCAAATTCTTTGATTTTTAATTCTGTGATCTCCTTCTGTCTCTCTAGCTCCTGTGATACTTTCTTCAGTTTGCTCAGTAGTGTAGAGAGAGAGTCATCTTGTTCCGCAACTGTCTGTTCCATCTCAGCTAGACGAATAAAGTGCTTGTTGGTAGGAACTGGAGTAGGAGACTGCTTTATTAAATCCTATGAAATATGAACATATTTGTCAGCCACAGACATATATAATTCAATGCCACTGCTTATTCCATAATTTTAATCTGACTCAAGTGAGCAAAATACCAAAGCTAAACTTTAATAATTTAATAGGTAATGAAGGCTTTACAAAGATAAGAAATGAAGACTGCCCTTTTCCATTCCTAGTAGTCAGCGAAGTGTCTATATGTAGTGCGCCCCAGTAAATGCTCACTACACGAGTGAGATCAGGCTCAAGGATCCTAACGTTCCGTGTGAAGGGATGAAGGACAGGTCATGCTACACTCAGAGAACAGAATACTTTAAAGGGGCAAGTAAGAGTTTATAAGTTTATTTGTAAGTTCATAATGAGTACAGTTTGGAAAGAAAGACTGATATTAGACCACAGACAACTGCATACATGGCTAAAGGTGAAGAAAAAGGTTTTGTGAGCAATGGTAATTTACTGAAAGGTTTAGGTTTAAAAAAGGCACGAACCGAGCTGCGTTTCAGATTATTTGGGCAATAAAAAGTAGGATAACTTCTACTTTGAAAATGACAAGACATAAATTTTGTAAGATGGGATTTTTAAAAAATCAATAAAAAATAAAACAAAAATCTACACACTTACCCAAGCTGCCTGTTTGAATTTATTGAGTGAACTGTCGGCCTGGAGCTCTAATTTATGATGAAGAATATGAATATCTTCCTCGTGTTTCTTAACAATTTCTCTTTGCTCCTGTTTTACCAAAAATCAAAACTGTAATTTGACTTGTGATTCAAATAAACTACACTCTGAAGAACTTAAACATTTTATTATTCTTAGTATTCCATAACCCCTGAGACAGCAAATGAACATTATCTACATGTATATATTTAGACATCTCCCTTAATGCATTTTCATGTTTGCAACCTCAACCTTTTAACTTGTTTTTAGAAACTTTTTAAATGTTAGGGTCCTTCCCCTTCTCTAGTTCTAGCAAATCTGATCTGATTTTCAATGACTGCTAGTGTGGTAGATCTCACGCTAGTCACTGCCTCCATCCTTACTTATGAATTGATATTCGTTAAGATCTTAAGGTTCCATTACGACAGCTATTCCTGGTTTGGTTAGTCCACAAGATATGCACACACATATACAAACTGCCAATTTTACTGACAGGTCTGTAATCCAATCATGTGAAAATAACAGTTTCTAAGCAGAATCATATGGAAGCAAGAAATAAAACTACTTTAAAGGGGCTGGGGAGATAGCTCACTTGAGTAAGTGCTTGCCTGGCAAGCTCAAGAGCTTGAGTTCAATCCCTGGCTCCACAAAAAAAAAAAAAAAAAAAAAAAAAAAAAAAGAAAGAAATTAAAACTACTTTAAGACAGAGTCAGATTTGGCATTTGAGTATAAAAAAAAAAAAAAAAAAAGAAAAAGAAACAGTGTAACAAAATCTGAACTACCTGTCTGGCCTTTTCTAGAAGATGTTGGTATTTCTTTAATACTTCTTCCTTTTGATTTAACCGTGCCTGCATGTTTGCAATGGTTTGGTGCGCAATTTTCATCGCATGGTCAGATGCTGGTTCCGCCTCCTTTCTGCCCAGTTCAGCTATAAGTTTTTCTCGTTCTGTTGTGGCAGGCAATCGAAGTCTCAGTTCATTGATTACTCTGTCTCTTGAAAGAATATTTTGCTCTGCTAATCGTAAGGCAGATTCTTTTTCTTTCAGTTTCTGCAGTTAAATAACAAATTATGAAAGTGTCTTTCTTTAAGCTATTTCATCTGAATTTTAATTAGATATAAACTAAAGGGAATTTTACTTTTCATGTACTTTAATCACTATCTGACAGTAAGATTAGATTTTTTTATGTAACAGGTTTTTGCATGCATATTTCATCTGTAAGATTTTGATACACACATGTGTATCAAAATTTCCTTGTTAGGATAAAAATAAAATATAACTGGGGCTCTTTATTAGGAACCTACAAATAGAGTCAGAAATGAGCACTTATACTAAATTTAGAAGATAAATGTAATGAATCAAGACTCTCAGAAAACTAAGAAGACAAATCCATAAAAAGTTTACCAAGCATAAACCTAGAACTTTATTAGCTAAAGTCAAATTATAACTACAGACAAAGGCTGCAATTCATTAAAACAAAGCAGAAAATATATGTTTACTCTTCACTGCTATTAAGGCAAATATTTAACTCAAGCAACTCAGTGACAATTCATATAAATGACAAATCTGACAACTACTGAAGAAACTCTCCTGAATTGATTAAAAATGTATAACTTTATCTGAAAATATTTTTCTAAATTAATTTATAGATAATATGCTCAGTTGAAAATGAAAATATTCAATTTATATCATTTTCTTACACTACTGATTTGATCATATATTAATGAAATTTAATATCTAGATTAAATAGATAATTTCTAGTTTATCTTCACTTTCCCAAGTCAGAACAGGAATGTAGCGGCCAGGGAGATAGCTCAGTAGAATAAGTGCTTCCTGGTAAGTGCAAGGGCCTGAGTTTAATCCCTGGTTCCAAAAAAAAAAAAAAAAAAGAATAGGAATGTAGTAGAACTGATTCACAGGTATACAATAAATAAAATGTAAGGATGAAAAGATCATAAAATAAGGGAGGTACTATGTTACACATAAAGCTACAAATACTTTAAAAAAATTTTTCCACTAATGCTTGTATTTACTGATCAGTGTGCTTAAAAGTAAAAGTAGAGATTAAATGAATATTGAGTTCAAACTCTGTATTTGCTGTTGGCTATTAGAATGATTACATGAGAACATAAAGAGACAGAATTTGCAACAGATTCATCATCTTACGCTTATCATCAATAAATATTACTTTAAAAATCCCCAGGACATACCCAATAATACAGTGATCAAAACTATAAATTCTTCTGATTACCTCTTCTAGTGACTTGCAAGTTGCCTGTGTTTCTAAGATGATTCGAACATTCTCCTTGAGTTTCCTTAGAGCTATCTCCAGTTGATTGGGAAGGGGTAGACTAGGGTCTGGCATTGATCCTGTAGCCTCCTCAAACTATTAATAAATATCATGTTATAAAAAACACCAGTTGAAGCATTGAGACTAAAGAATAGTAAATTATACAAATGTGTAACAGACATATGTTAAACCTCATATTTAATGTTTAATTTTTTTTTATGGTAACAGGGATCAAACTCAGGACCTTGCCCATGCCAGGCAGGCATTTATGCCACTGAGCTATCTCCTCAGCCCCTCATTTATATTTTAAATATAAGAATATAAAGTATAATCAATTAAAATTACATCTGATTTAGAAAATATCTGTCAGCTAATACTCTAAGCCATGTTATGTAACAGCTAAAAGGATCAGTCTCTCATACCTTTTGTGCTGCATGTATTATTTCATTTTGTTGATGGTCAAAAATATCTAGCTGCCGTTCCAGCTCAACTTCTCTTTGATCCCAGGCCATTTGTCGTTCCTCATGAAACTGAACAAGGACAATTTTGTCAAACACACACACACACACACACACAACACACACACACACCCCACACACACACAATAATTCAGGTAGACAGCTGGCATTTCACCTATATTTTTCATATAATCCTCATAGCAACCCTTTGAGGTCACCATCATATTTATTTTTTGAAAAAAGATACAAATTCAGATAATAAATTAACTTGACTAACACCAAAGAGCTTGCCAGATGTGATGGCAGGATTGCAATTTATTAATCTAACTATACATCCATCTGTCCATCAAACTACAACTAATGACATAAGGCTATGTGCCAGACGCTATTCTGAACAATGTAAACATAGCAATCAATAAAATCATATCCCTGTCACTATGGAATTATACTCTAATGAGAAAGGGAAAGTCATTAACAAACAAATAAATGACAGAATGACAAAGACTACAGAAAAAAATGAAGGTAAGTAATCCCTATTTAGAGAATGTGATTCCATAGTAACTGACAGAAGATATTTGAGCTAAGATCTTAAGGCAACAGAAGTGTACGTTCCACAGGTATCTAGGATTTAAAAAACTGAAGTAGAGGGAACAACACAATCTCTAAGACTAGTAAAGGGCTGACGAATTAAATTTGCCTCCCAATCCTGCACTGTATTTACATTCCAGAATGGATTCTTTTATTTTCTTTTTTTGAGACAGTGTCTCACTACTCATTTCACGCTGGCCTCATGTTCACTTCTGCAGTCCCCAGACCAGTCTCAAACTTGCAGTGATCGCCCTTCTCAACCTCTCAAGTGCTGGTGCTGATGGGGCTGGCGCAGCACACCCTGGGCATCCAGTGCTGGCAAGGGATGAGGGGCCCAGAATCAAACTTGGGTCCTTGCACTTACCAGGTAGGGGCTTATACCTCTAAGCTATCTCCCCAGCCCGACCAGAATCAATTCCACTCCATCAGTAAAAGACAGAAAAACTTAGAATTGTGAAGAGTCAAATAACTGACTCATATATATTTGAAGGGTCAAATGAAAGTTAACCTTCCAGGTAAGTTAACTAAGTATTACTCTTAATTTTATGACTACTGTTTTACAAATAAATAAATGAGTTTTAGAGTAATACACAAAGTGAAAAGCAAGTTTTTTTTAACCTATTAATAATTAGTGCTACAGTCAATTAGAATACAGTTACTCACGCAAAGTTCTTATGTTTAAAATCTTTGCAAAAACCAAAAAAACCCAAAATATAAAGTGAAACCTTGTTCTGTTGAACAATTTCTTCCTCTAGATTGCTGATTGTATGCTCATATTCAGATATGATATTATTCAAATATTTTATTTCTTCTTTATCTTTGACTAATTCTCGATTTAGTTTAAGCTCTTGAAGACGAAGATCTTCTATTTTCGTATGCCAACTGATTACCTAAGATTTACAAATTAAATATATAAATGTAAATGTTATATAAGTATATATCTCCCCATTGATCAGAATGATTTTAATTAAAATTAATGGGCACTGTATAGTAGATAACCACCAAGTTACCTTGCTCTAATTGCATGACAAAGTTTATTTAGGGTGTCCATTCTGAGAATATGTGGCATACTATAATGAAATATTTATTCATTGAAAAGAGCATCTCTAATGTTCCCTTTCATTTTTTCATTCACCATCATTTATTTATTGAGTGCTTACTATAAACTTGTCATATATACATCCAAATATTTTGAGTGCAGTGAGCAGAATTCAGTTGCAAGATTATTTTCCATTTAATTTCTTCCACATGAGGATAAAAACTAAACCATACTCGGCCTACAACTTGTATATATATTTTAAACTGGTAGTGGTTACAAAGACTAAAAATCAACAAATAACCATTAACATATATAAGAATAATTATAACCAGTATTTAATACACATCTTCAGTTTTCTTTTTTGGGGGGCGGACCCAGCAATTGAACTCAGGCCCTTGAGCTCTCTCTTTCAATTTTCTTATTAACATGCAATCTCTTTTACTGAAATTTTTCAGAAACTCATTTTATTTTTATAAATCACAGACATCCAAACAGACAAAATCTGGAAGGTAAAATCTAAAATAATGAACTATAACTGTACTTTGGGCTACAGATCAAGCATTTTTCATACAGGCACATACAATAGCTTTAAAATTATTGTGTAACTATAAAAGTAGTAAACTTCAAATCAATTTTTACCTTCTGGGCTCCCCTGGCATCCTTCAAAGTGCTTATTAACTCTTCTAGACCCTTTAATTTTAATTCCAACTCCAGTGTTCTGTTCTCCATATTTCTGTGTTCTTGCTGAGAATTTTTCATTTCTTGCATTATCTTCAGTTTGTCATTTTGCAACTGAATCATTGTTTTAGAGAACTTCTCCTGCTGTGCCAAGGGCAAAGCCCCACTAAACTGTCTGCGCAGAGACTGAATTGTTTGGCGCAGATGTTTTGCTCTGTTTCTTCCCTCTAAGCGAGCATAATAGAGAGTCTGCTCTTTTTCATCAAGTTTCTGCTCCAAGCGCAAATTGCAGGCTTCTGCCTTTTGTAGCTTAGATGTCACTGACTCCAACTTTCCAAGAGCAGTAGTCTCACTAATTTGAAGAGAGACAACGTGTTGGTGCAACTTGGCAATTAGTGCCTTTTCATCAGATTGTGCCTAATATTGAAAAGCATATATTTATATTAAATTTCAAATTTTTCCCAAGGAATGTGTGGAGTTTAAATCACAACTTACTAAACTCAATTTAAAAAAAATAAAAATTTTTTTTTTAAATACCTCAATTTTAAAACCATATAGAACATGAAATCCTACAAGAATCTGTGTTTATAAATTACCAATATAAGAAGCAGTCAAAATCAAATATTCATAAAATTTAACTAATCATTGAAATATTATTATTATTATTATTATTATTATTTTTTTTTTTTTGCTCGGAATGCCCTCAGGGGTGGTTTGGCTGGCTGGAGTGTTGTGGGGATCAAACTACAGCAACCTGAGGCTGACAGCTTTGTGGAAGCAGCCACTTAAACAACTGAGCTAAGGCCAGGCCCCCCATTGAAATATTATTTAAAACAATTTCTACATGTAAACCATAACATTGATACAATAGGATATAAAATTATATACATAATCTTAATCCTCCAAAATTATATGTGATAATACTTGAAAAACTATACATAGATATGATAGAACATTCTTGTTAAAGAATACTAACTACTCTTACTTAGTATTTCAGCATCAGCCAGCATGATGCATCTGAAGGTATTAACTATTTTTCTGGATTATAATTGGTATTTTAAATTACGGAACTTTTAAATCCAACTTAGAAGAATGACAGCCTTTGGTCAGCATAACTTCTGACTAAAACTAATATTATAGCAATATATTCTGTGAATTTAAAAAATCAGTAGATTCTACGTAAAAATTCCTCTGTATAGAAAACCAATACCTGATAGTCCACCAGCTGCATTCTGAGTGATTCTACCTCCTTCTCTCTGGACTGTTGTTGTGCACTCAGAATTTCAACTTGTCTTTTGGCAATATCAGAAATCTCTCTCAGTCTAGGAAGCAATGAGGTATTTCAGTTATAATTAAGTACATTTTTAAAGTAAAAACCAAATTTCCACATTTATAGACTCTTTTCTGGAAAGTCATAAGTTTCTAACATCTTTTCTTTGTATAAATTACACAGGATTCAGGAATTTCCTGAACTGGTTGTATAAAACTTAGTTCCATAAGATGTTAACAATATGTTATACAAACCCTCCATTGCAAGATCCCTCCCCCTTGAAATTTATGATACATAATATGACATTCTATTAAATGTTGAGTTATATGTAAAGAATTTCTCCAACTATATTTAATATATAGTACTTACAACTGTACATGACCAATGGACCTTGATCCTATACTTTTTTCATAAGATACTTATTTCAAAAATGGTGAAGATAAGAATGTCTGGGTTAAGGGCTAGCCAAATAGCTCAGCAGGATAAAGCGCCTGCAAGCAGGAGCAGGGGCTGGGGGTTTGATCCCTGGGCCTGCCATACTGGCCCTGCCCCCATGGCACGCTGAGACAGTAATTGAGACTGGGCATGGTGGCGCACACCTGTAATCACAGCTCTGAGGAGGTTGTAAACAGGCGGCATCACTACGAGTCCAATCTAGTAGTGAGACCCTGAATATCCTACAGACCCTTCCCTAAAATACAAAAAAGAAAGAAAGGAAGGAAGGAAGGAAGGAAGGAAGGAAGGAAGGAAGGAAGGAAGGAAGGGAATGTAAGTAAGTAAGTCTGGGTTATATGATACCAATGCATGATTTAAAGATAAAGAAATCTAAAATTCTAAAGTGGGTTACAACTTGAATGGGTTAATATATATTTAAAGGCTTTTAATTTATAAATGATCAAAAATATGAAAAGAAACAAAATATACATCTGTTTAATTACAAAATATAGTGCCAGAAAACAGTTCAACAGAGCTTTTGCAAATAAGAAGGGGACCAAGAAATGGAGGGGTATAAGGAATTCAGATGTGTCAATTACCCGAATGAATGCATTCATTATGTACAGAAAATGTGTACTAATAAAAAAAAAAAAAATAGCCATTCTAAAAGGTAAGGGCCACAAGGACGCAGGAAGAATGGAATAAAGATTCCCTCATAATGAAAAGGGCTGGCAAATACTGATGATCCACAGAGGACTTAAGGCTCTAAAGGAGTGACTATATAACTGTATGAAGAAGCCATATTAAGTATTTTTACTTATCCTCTGTACTTGACAGATTAACTCGGTGCTGCCCATAGTTTTCTCCTGAAGTAGCACCTAATTACAAAAGCAAGTACATGAGATCTACTTGGCATACAGCATTTACTCTTTTCTTCTTTTTTGAGACACTGTCTTACTATGTGGTATAGGCTGGTCTCGAACTCACTATGTGGCCCAGTCTGGCCTCTGACTAAGCCATCTTCCTTCCTCGGCCTACTCACTGCTGGGACTACCAGCGTGCGCCATCATACCTGGATCATAGTACTTAATCCTTGACACATATCTTGTGCTCTAATTAGCACATTTCCCAGGGTGAAAACATTTCCCGAGGGTCACTAAGTATGATTGTATTATTATGTTTAATGCTTGTGCAGTGTCTAGTGCACGGCAGATAATATAAAGCTCTCACTTTTTCATATTTTTATGAAAGGTAGGAGAGGTACTATTATTTCTTTTTTAAAGCATAATGATTTAACTTTCCTTTTTATGATTTTTTAAAAATTTTATTTCAAAAAAAGCCAAAACAATGCTACAGAATTTCAAACATGATAATAGGAGATTAACAATGGTTAATAAATTGCATACTGTTATTTTCAAAGTAGTTGCTTAGACTGTTCTGTCCTTTTTGTTTTGTTTTTAATTTTTTTTTTTTTTTTTTTTTGGCAAAACCAGGGATTGAACTCAGGTCCTTGCGCTTGCCAGGGAAGCACTTATTCCACTGAGCCATCTCCCCAGCCCCTGTTCTGTCCTTTTTAAAGTGATGAGCATTCCTTTTCCATCTTCTACTTTCCCTAAAAAAAAATCAGTATAAGGAAGAAGTGGCCCTCACAGGGTCTCAATTCCAAATCCAGTGCTTTCTTTAGTAGTGTTCATGTATTCCAAAACATGCTCATTTTTAAGATAATTTTGTCTTCAATGTCACTATTTAACCATTTTGAAAAAAACATTGTTAGTATTATTAATGCTTTTTTTTATAAAAAGAAATCAGGATCATTTGCCACTAAGAATTGTTTTTAATTGTTTAATGGTACTGAAGGCTGATCCCCAAGCCTTTGCCCTGAGCTATATGTTCATTCCTGTTTTTTAAAATCTTGAGACAAGCATTCAAATTTGCAATCTTCCTGCCTCAGCCTCCCAGAGTGGAGGGAATGCATGTGTATGTCACCCTGCTCAGCTGAACGTTTCTTAGAGACAAGTAAGAGAACACTTACTTTGACACTTCACCTTTCAGTTGCACTTCAGTCTTCTCTAATTCTAGAATCCGGTGCCTATCAGCGTCACTTACTGCCTTGCTCACACTGTGGGCCAGTTCATCTCTTAATGCTTGCTCCACCTTCTGTGCATCCAAGCTGATCTTGGTAAGCTAAGAAAAAGTAATCAAACATGTTTAAATATATGAGGTTTGTGGGCTCTGGGTGTGTGTGCACGCACACACTGAGAAAGGAACTCTGGGGCGGGGGCTCTGCTGTACCACTGAGCTCTCTCTCAAGATGCATCAGTTTTGGATGAGGCTTCTTATAATTCAGCTTTTAGAGTATTATACTCCTATTTACTTTTCTGTAATCCAGATAGAGAAAAAAGGAAAGAACTAGGAATAAGTTATGGAAAATGCAGCGATATTCTAAACTTCTCAAAGTAATTTATAAGTAGTATGTTGCAGACTAAAATGCTTGTTAAACCAGGGCCAGTAGTTTCAATTTTTGTACATTGAAACTAATAATGTAACACTGATGAGAAAAAATTCATGCCAGAAAAAGCTGCACTCTTAAACAATTCAGATTTTAAAATAGATCTCATTTGTTACATAAAACACAAGTACTACATTAATGTACTACTTTAGCGATACAAGCCTTTAACAATACAATATCTACATAAATTCTTTACCATCTAATTGCATGATAAAAAATTTAATATCAAACCTCAGCAAATTTGGTTTCCAATTCAAAATTACGTTCTTCCATTTGCTTTAATGAAGTCCTTAAGTGTTCATACATTTTTTGACAATGTTCAGCCCGCTGCCTTTCATTTAATTCCTTCATTTCCAACATCGTGATTTTTTTTGAAATAGAAACAATGTCACTGTTGGTTACTGATTTCTTTGCCTTATCCATCTTAGATTCATTTCCTATATACAATAATATTTAAATCAATCTCATTATTTTGGAACTATATCTCAAGCATTTTAGATACTGTACATAAGAAGGTAAGATTAACGAAGTAATGAGCTTTCTGGACTGCAACAGACCTGGAGTCTATTCTTAGCTTGGTTATGTCCCACCAGTCTGATGCCTGTCCCATTTAGTGACTATAGAACTTGTTATCAGACAACAGTAATGGACTACTGTATTGCACATGGGGTGGCTAAAATAG
Organism: Octodon degus; assembly: GCF_000260255.1. NCBI lineage: Eukaryota > Metazoa > Chordata > Mammalia > Rodentia > Octodontidae > Octodon > Octodon degus. The sequence goes on from NW_004524580.1 coordinate 16,082,005, forward strand.
CAAAGTGAAGGCCTGAGTGTAAAAATATCACATACAGAAAATCAACACTGATAAAAAACAAAAAACAGAAACACACTTTACCAAAAAAAAGTGAGAATCAAAAAGTAAAGCAATGCTGCTTTGTGACTTTAACTGCAATTTGACTTTTAAGATATCAGTGAGCCAAACTAACAAGTAACTGTGAAGCTATATATCCAAGAGATTTTATCGATACAGGATCTCAAACTATGGATATTCTCAGCCTTTGAACACATCTGACAGCAAATATTTTATATTCTTATATTAGCTGCTCCACACAGAAGGCTTGTATTTGGACATAAAACTTTTATGAGAAAAGGAAGCTCTAGTTTACCATGAAAAGACAGCCCATAGAAACGCCATTAGTTATCTATTTGTTGGAGAGAAAACCTCTCAGTTTTATTTCGCATAGTATACCAAAAAATAATTTTTATTCTGTTTTGTTTTTTAAAGACTTGTTAAAAGTCATATATTTAGGGTGGCCAAATACATGACAAAGTTAAGCACAATTTACTTTATGTAGTCTTACAATACCAACAGTAACCTTTTCTGTTTTTCCAATCTCATAATTTCAAGTTTCATTAACTGAATTTTTCAAAGTAATACACTACCCTAAAAGAAAAATCTGCACTAAAAATAAATAAACAAGTCTCCTTCATTCTATATTACACTGAACTCTAAAAATAAAAAGGAAACATGACAGTCTGTAGCAGACAAACCATCTGATAAGGAAAATGGACTGAAGTGATACTTGATCTAAGACATAAGGCTGGTGAAGAGAAAATTCAGAAGAGTTCTGAAAACTTAAGTCATAATTCAAGAGCTGGGGCTGAAACTCAGTGGTATAGCACTTGCCTAAGATGCATGAAGCCCAAAATCATTTTTTTAAAAAAAATCCACCTCATTGATATAAAATCATGGTCATTTGGACTTTGGGGAAAAGCCAGGAGCTGTGTGGTGGCAGGCCCGGTACACAACTGGCCAAGGACACATCCGAATGGCTTTTATGAGCCTGCTTGTCCATCGGGCAGCACTCAGCAGGGGCGTTAACCTTCATTATCTCATTTTGTAAAAGCACAAAATACAACTTCCATAACTACTTTAGAAAGTGGTAAGATAAAGTGTTCAAAGAGAGAATTCTGAGGCAGATTAATGTAAATGTGTCTTTCACTGAAAGTAATATTATTTTAAACATTCAGCATATTTTTTGGCCATCATTTTTTAACTGTATCTTAGGTGAATGGTGTTTTCTTGCAGGGGCTGCACAGAAGCCAATTTATATTTAATCTCTTCTTCAATTAAAATTTATATTTCTAAAAGTAGCTTATCTTAAACTTACCACTGTTAAGCCTCTTTAAACCAAATGTCTCATCATCAATTTCATGAAACAGCCCTACTTAATAACAGAACCACTGAAGATCATTAGAGTTTTGACATTTACAAAACACAATGTTATGGATAAAATTATTAAAATGCTGTAAACCAGGATAAACACTTGAAAAACTGATATGGAAAATTGTAGCAAGAGCCCAAAGATTTCAATACCATAAAAGAGTCACAGATACTTCAATACCTTCCAGGTCAGGAATATCTCTATTCAATACATATGAATACATATTCAATGTAGATCTACACACCTCAGCAAAAATAAGGAAAGCTAGCGATTTAACTATGTTCACTCTAACATTAGGACACTGCTTGAATATTTATAAGTATGATAAATAAAGCACAGTAATATTTCTACCCAATTAAAGCAGTACAAACTAATGCTTTTCATAATTTAAAGAATATAAAATGTGTAAGAATGTATAAGAAAATGTGACTGTAACTGTGTAATGATGGGCGGTAATTCTTTAAAATTTTCTCTAACGTTTACAGTCATCAAATGACATACATCTAGCTTAAAATCAAATTATCACTAGTTTTAATTGGTAAATGATTCAAATTAGCTAATACCTAGTTGCAAAATTTTAATATATGTGATTTCATTGAGAACAAATCTAATTTAAGAATTAAAACCCAGATTTTGCTAAGGATCTGTCCAGGGTAGTATTCATTAACTGTCTATTAGTTTAACTGTTAGTAAAAGTTTATTTTTTTAAATTAAATACTGCCTTTTCATTTAGCACAGAAAAATAATTTTAGTGGAAAAATACTAGTTTCTAGTCATTCTAATAACACTTACTTAATTTAGTATCTTGTTCCCAGGCTTGTTCAATAGTGTGAAGTTTTTCCTTGGTAATCTCTAGTTCTTTATTTATAGACTCAATTTGTTCTTTTAAGGATGCATTTTCACACTGAATAAAAGACACATCACAGGTAAACTAAACTATAAATCAGACCAGTATCACAAAAATGCCACTGCATTAATGTTATACAATATGTCCTAAAATTCACATTCTACTATTTTACAACACAGAATTCCCCAATACATAGAACACATACCCACACGTGTGCGCACGCATGCACATGCACACACACACACACACACACACACCCGTAATATATTAACTTTAAATGATCACCAAAATCTCCTATATCTAATATGTGGCTCTTAAACTATTAGCTTCTGACAGAGAAAGTGAACTGTGTGCTTATTTAGAGAGGTCTGCATACTCAGAGACTCTACTGCCTTCACAGACTTGCGTTCCCTTCCCTACTTAACACAGCTACTGAGCAGCTTAACATGCTATCAGGGACAGGAGCTGGATGTTCACAGTGAAAAGATACAAAACCCTGGAGGGCTTTCATAGGCGTCTCCATTTAGTGTCTAGGTATGTGTATATGGCAGCAGCTGGGGAGGGTGTGAAAGACTAAAGACAAGTGTATATAAACAAAAATATCCATTAAAAACTTCAAGACCTAGAGATAAAAATGAAAAACAAGGTACTGGGGCAAAAAATAATATAAGGAAGCATAATTACAAAAATGTGTTTGAAGAAAGTACTAACTACCAAAGAGGTGGTTTAAAAGCTAAGGTACAAGAAAGAACCACTCTTAACAAAAAATGGCCATGAAAAGAGCTGACACGCTGGTAAATCTAGATGCTGTAAGGCAAAAAAAGGGTTTGAAATATTGGGAGATCAGCAAGGGAAAAAAGGATGTAAGCATGAAAGGATTTGGAGTATCAAAAAACCTCAGCAGAGGAAGCAAAAGTAAAGGTGAAGAAAGAATGTCTCTACCTGACATGCGTGGGGCCAAAGTTGTTTTAGAGTGGAAGTTTTTCATTCTATACGACAGACCATCATTGCATCAACCCTAATCTGAAACTAGGAAACCCAAAATGCTCCAAACCCAAAACTTCTTGAACACTAATATTCAAAAGGCATACTTTAGTGTAATGACTAGAGAAAAGTCACTACGTACACGTCAGGAAGCAAGTGTTATGAAGAATAATAAGCACAGACTAGTGAACCTTAAAGGGGACACTATGATGAAGTTCGCAGAGTAAGAAAGAAATATAATTGTCTGGTAGAGTGCACAATTATATCTAGGTTCAGATACTACAAACACGTGAGGAAAAGAGACACAAGGATATTTAAAATATCATTTAACCACTTTCCCCCTCCCTTTCACCATGTTTCACAGGGTGCCCTTGGTCTTGCTCCAGATACCTTAGCTTAAAAAGATTTTTAATCTTCACCCTCTCCCCAGTGACTCTAAATTTTCTTTCTTATTCCCCTCCCAACTTTACTGGCCTCTTTTAAATTTTTTGAAAAGATAAAACAAATCCTCTTTGTCCACTCCAATCTGCATCCATGTCTCTTTTCATTTACTATCAAATTTCCAGTTCTTTTACTACTCACATTTATTTTTACAGTGTTTAATATCTTTGGTTTTAATTTTTTATTAATACATGTTTGAGGCATATAATAATTGCATTTATTGTGGGGAGCTGACTCATGCATGTAATACATGCTAATTTTTCTCTTTTCATCATTTATCCCTCCCCTGCCTTCCAGCCCTTTTTAACTGTTGGTGCTCTTCCCATTTGCAAAAGCTCAATTTTCACCATTTTTTGCCAAGCCGGATTCTTTTTCTTTTCCATTCTCTTTCCCTCCTCTCCTTCCTCACTGTGTGTACATAATGTTCACTTTCCATCCAGGGTTCACATTTCCGTATCATCCACTTTTTTCTTTATGTTGTGAAATACGACTTTCCTCACCTCTATTCTCATGCATCTTTACTTTTAAAAGATATCACCAATTTCCTAATCACTACTGATGACCTTGGAAAGGTAGCTTTATATCAGCAATCACTTTTTCAGGTCAACATATATTAGCTCTAACTATGTGCCAACTGGGAGATTTCAAATACACAGTAATGCATTTATTACTGTAAGCAAGGCTTTTACTCTGGGAAGGAAGGTAGATACACAAACATATATAGTATGACGTGATACAAACAGCTGAAGTAGGAATAACATATAAAAGTAACTCAGAGGAATGACTTTGCTCTATAAATGTCTGGGCAAAGCTTTGAAATATGAATAAAGACTCACTATGCAAATAAATCAGAAAATTGGAAGAGGAAAATGTTAACTAGAGAATGAAAATGGCAAAAAGAACAGGTACAAAAGAACATAGGTAAACGAGAACACCATACAGAATACTCATAGTTGAGTAACAATTCCTGAAATTCCTTAGAATAAGATGACCTAAGTAGGAAACAAATTACAAAAGGAACGACTTCTACCCTTGCTGCGACTTCACTATTCTAGTGGTGAAGCCTGGAGATAGCGATGAGTAATGGCTACCAAGGTAACGATAATAAAGTGAAGACACTGACATTACAGACAGGTCGTAAGAGATGCTTAGAATTATATGGAAAATGCAGAGAAAGTAGGTCTCTTAACTGGCTAACTGGACTCAGATAATGAGTACAGCAAGAGCCTTGAACATGTAGAGTTTGCAGTAACTGACAATCAGCCAGCAATAAATTTCCTTTAAAGGTTATGATAGTTTTAAAAAAAACAGGAACCATAATTTTTTGACACCCTTACATTGAGAGGTAGGAGGTATCTTGCCCCTCATTCTATCTTGAAAGATTGTGACTACTTTAAGAAACGGAGAAGAGTGGCAGTGAAGGGAAAGCACATCATTTAATGATACTTCCCCCTGCTTACACTGCACTATCTGTTCCAGGATCCTTTTTTAAGTGTGTGGCTGAGCTACAGTTGATTCAACTACATCATACCAGTTGAACACCCAGAAGTCATTCTGCAATTATAAAGACAATATGTTGTTTATGTAATACAATTTAAGAACAAAATACAATGAAATTGTATGTATGAATTTTACCTCTGTTAAATTTACATAAATTCAAGTTTTAATAAAATCTGCAAAATCCTCTGAAACACAAGTAACTACATAAAAACTGCTTGTATCACACAAACTTACCTCTAAGTGCTCCAAGTTACTTGTTCTTTGAACAAGCATATTATCTTTTTGCAAGATGTCCCTGTATTTAGCAGTGAGTTCATTATATTGTTTATTGGCCAGTTCTAGTTCAGACAAAGAAACACTATTATCTATCACTTTTTGGAGAGCTGCAATCTTGAAAATGGCCATTTCCTATGGAAAGAACATACAGAGTTATGCTGGTATCTTTTCTTCTAGAAAGCATGGATTCTTGTCATGCCACTAGAGTCCCAAAACAATGTGGCCCAAAAAGTTATACTCCTAAATATCTATACTTGTAAGGCTGTTTCAGACTTTCAGATTTCATTGTAATAGCTTCTCTGACAAAATTCTACTTCACCTTTGGGAATTTGGTTTCATTTTGGGGAGGGGAAGAGTAGGAAATATAGAGGTAAACGGTATCTTGTTTTCCATTCTTTGAAAACACCTTTTTTTGCTTTGGCTCCTAAATAGGTACACATACACTTGTGCACACAAAATTCAGGTTGAACAATCAAGTTGAAGAGGAAAAAAAAAAAAAAAAAACAAAGTTCTTTTTCCTTTTCTACGTCAAGCACCAACTGCATTTGTTAACAGTCTCAAAAAGAATTATTATTTTAAAAACTATGAAATAAAAGCAAATACATTTTCTACATCTAAACATTTCCTTAGTCCATGTCCCAACAAAACTAGTTTTCATATTTCAACAGAGTTCTTGATGCCTCAGCATTTAGCTTTCAGATCATGCTAAAAAGAAATCTTTTGAAAATATAAGTGTTTCACATTCAAATTCAATTAAAAGAAAAAGTTAATACCTAGAACTGAAAATAATGGAAAATAAATAAGCTTAATTATATACCAAGCATATGACATAATCCCATAAAGGGGAGTATTATTTCAACTAACTGCACAACATGTTACTTCACTTGTACATCCTTAAGGAGATAGATATACTTAAAAAAAAAAAAAAAAAAAA
>NW_004524580.1:16088527-16126140 GCF_000260255.1 Octodon degus
AAACTACAGTAGCTTTATTTTCAAATGAATATATATTATAGATTTAAAAAATAATCATTTTATGGTTAATACCAGATTCTCTCTCTCTCTCTCTCTCTCTCTCTCTCTCTCTCTCTAATGTATTTGGTACAGGGTCTCACTACATAGCTCAGACTCTTATTGATCCTCCTGCTTTCAGCCTCCCCAGTGCTGGGATTACAGGTGTGCGCCACACCTGGACTCATTTGCTGGCTCAGCATGCCCCAGGGACAGGACTGGCACACTATGCAGGACCAGGGATTGACCCCTGGTCCTTAAGCTTGCCAAAGCAGGCACTTAGTCCATTGAGCTATATCTCACCAGTCTGAGAATTTCTATTTAAAAAACGTAAGTACAAAATTTAAGGTTTGGAAAAAAATCTGTGTTACTTACCTACCCCAGGTGAAATCTGAGTAAGAAGTAGTAAAATAAATTCATGGTTTAAATATATACATATTTCTTAACTTGTCTTGAAGGGGAAGAGTAAAAACGAGTCCCAGAGCAATGACTCCTAGAGAGCAGTTTTCCATCTAACTGCTTTTCCTTCTAGAAAGAGCCAGAGCCCTTTAGTGAAACTACATGTTCTAAGTCTGTACAAGAAGTTAAAGGGACATCCAGAACATTTTGTTCCATAAAGTAGCTGTGAAGTTTGGTTCAGAGACTAATGGATTTTTTCCAAAAGAATGTATAAGTCTATGAGATAGCTTCAAAAGGGTCTCAATGGTCTATGTTAAGACTAAAGAATAATAACTTCAACTGACTAAAATACACTGAATACTGAAAAGTCTGAGAGTCTGCTCATACTACAGAAGGGAAAATTCAGTAGGACGAACAGAAGTAGAGCACACTTTGAATTCTGAAAGCTAGTAATTAAAAGGAAGGAATGAAGAATTCAGCTTGCCTTTGTAGGAGGAACTATACTTCAGGATAACCAAATAGCATGGACGAGTGAGAGAAAGCTCTTTATTGTACAAAAGGATGCCTACTGTGCTTAGTTTGATAGCACAAGGAACAAAAGAATATTGTCATAAATGAGAAAGCAGAATATAACTAGAAAATCGTAATTTTTGAAATTCTTAATGAAATAACTGAGTCAGACAACAATCATCAGTGGATGCTAAAATCGCTGTAAGGATTTTTCTTTACATGGTGCCAAAATATTGCCAAATGGTTTACTAAATCACTTTATAGCAGAGGTAGAGTATGCGGTTGTCCTCTTAACACAGTAGTCAGTCATAAAATATGAAATAATTAGCTTATGTTTTAAAGTGATTACAGAGTAGTACTTAAGAAGAACTACTGCCAAAAATGTTTAGCTTGAATTTAACAAAGACTTTGGAACTTTTAGAAAATATAAGAAGAAGAAGAAGAAGAAAAAAAATCACAACATAGACATACATACACAATCACAAATCAGATAAATCTAACACCTTTAGAGAAAGAAAAAGATTCTATTTTATAAAAATTTATCATCTATCACATCCAAATTTGATAATAGCATGACTCATGACTGGAAATAGGTACAATTGGGAAATATACATGTAATTGGGGCATTAAGTAAGTTAGAAGTTCATTGTCAATTCTTCAGGTAAGATAGTTATAGTGATCTACGAAAGGGCTTTGTAAAGCAGAGATGCACACAAAACTACTTAGGACAGCAATATCTGTAATTTAAATAGTCCTATAAAAGTACGTGAGGTAAATATGGCAAAATGTTATTTTTTTTAATGTACTTGGTACAGGGTCTCACTATGCAGCTCAGACTCACTGGTAGTGATCCTCCTGTTTTCAGCCTCCCTAGTGCTTGGATTATAGGCATGTACCACCACTCTCAGTCTTGGTGGCAGGCTCAGGGCACCTGGGGTGGGGTCAGGGGGGCATGTGCTATCCTGGATCGAATCCCAGTCCTTATGCTTGCCTAAGCAGGTGCTTAGTCCACTGAGCTATCTCACCAGTCCTAATGTTCATAAATATTAACTAATAGTACTGACAACGGGAATTCATGAATATATTCTATCTTCTCTATACTTAAAAACTTATGGTCAAAACTGAAACATCACAAAAATCAAACATACCTTAAATCTTTGTAGACATCCAATTTTTTCACAAACTTCAGCCTCCATTGACATCAAATCACTCTTTAGTTTCCCATTTTCTTTTCTAAGTTGTCGTTCCACCTCTACTAAGGCAGTATACTGCCGTATAAGTGACTTTTCATTCACTTGCAAAACAGTGATTTTTCGACTGTTTTCTGAAAGCATTTTTTTCATTTCATCCGAATCCATTTGAAGAGTATTTAGCAAATTCTGCAAAAATGCATTGATGTTACTTATTAAACCTAGCTGTTCCAGTTTATGCACTATGTATACTAATGTGAAAAGTATTTTACTAACATTATATTCTTTTACTTTTATAGCATCTTGTTGGATTTGACCCTCAAGTTTTCTCTTTTCTTCTTTAATTGTTTCAGATTCTGTTTGCCAGTTCTCCTTTTCACTAAAAGAGCAAAATAACAAAAGACAATACATCAAACCTCCTGAAATGTTTCACCATGTCAAGAGCCAATTTAGACTAAGGAAATTAATGTTTTCCCAACCCAAAAAGACATCTTAGCTATTCAGTGACACACAAGTTCAAATTTCACTCAGAAAGAACTGGCCTTCAATTATTAAATACAGGGTAACAACGTTATTTTACAGAATCATTCTCATTGTTCCCTGACTCATCACTCTAAAGAATTATATGTAATAGATTATTCCAACTCTCGATAAGTAAGCTAAATCTACATGTATGTAAGAAAATGAAACAGGGTTCAAAGCTTGGTTCACAGACCAATAGGCTCTTAGCAAAAGTATGTAACAACTGTCTTTTAAGAGGTCAAAGTTTAACCAAAAGAATGACTCTTAAATGAGTCAAAATCAAAAGCTGAATCTTGTATTTTAATGATATTAGACAAGGATCAGGAAAATAACATTACCCTAACTTAACTGGAAATCAAGTCTCGACTTCTAACCTTGGTCTTCAATCTGAATAGTGACTACTTACAAAATACTCAGAATACAATATTAGAAATCCTGAGGCTTAAAAGTAAAAAGACACAAAATTTCAGTTACAGAGTAAGTTAATGAGCTCTATTGTACATCATGGTGAAAGAGTTAACAAGAATAGTTTTTACTTGCTGAACAGATTTTAAATGTTTTCTCCACCAAAAATAAAAAAGCCTGAGATGACAGACATGTTAAACGTCTTTAGCCACTCCGTGACTTCCACTTACATCAAACATCATGTTATATTCCATAAACACGGACAACTGTATCTTGTCAGTGAGACAGGAAAATATACTGAGGAGTGCATTTCTTAAAAAGGTGTGCAAGAGACTGTTGCCTATACAAGAGACAATCTAAAACTACTTTTACTCTACCTGACATAAACCAATCATGGCAGCATCATTTTTTGTCACTGAATTGTGCCCTGGATATGTGACCTAACTGGCTAATGAACCCGAGTGAAAGCTAACCAGTGAAAATGTCTCCAGAAAAATTCTTACGTACAAATTAAATATTACATGGAAAAAAATGTTCTTCGCTAAGTATGGCTGTCTTCCCTCAACTTCTACTGCACTTTATATAAACACCGTAGGAGCTAATAACACATAAAGATGCCAGCATTAGGTCTCTTGTTAGATCATACTTAAATCATCTTAAATTTTTCATGTCAATTTATGAGGCATTCTAACTCTTAGTAAGGAAATCATTTTATTGCTATGATGGCAGAGAAAAGAAATATGTTATACCCTGTGAACATATATAACGGCAGCAATGATGAGCGATGCTACACAATGACATCTGCAGAGAACTCATGTGTTGCTGACATACATTCATCTTAGTATTTTCATGTAATGATTCACTTAAATTTATAACAACCCTGTGAAAAAAGTGTCACTGTCAGAATTGTACAGAAAGGAAACTAAGATAGGTAGAGCAACGGATTTTCTCATTAGCAAATGTTAAAGGCTAACTTAACACCAGGTAGAACAATCTCAGAACACAGATGAGCTTGTTTCTAAATCTGAGTCATTCTTTTGGTTAAACTTTGATCTCTTAAAAGACAGTTGTTATATACTTTTGCTAAGAATCTATTGGTCTGTGAACCAAGCTTCAAACCGTTTCATTTTCCTACATATATGTAGATTTTTAACAATAGTTACCAAGGGAGAGGGGTGGCAGCAGGCAGGAATAAAGGGAAAACCAAAATAACTAATTTTTATGTCAATTTTACTATGAATAAGAATAGATTAAACTTGTCTAGCTTTGTTAATACTCATACCTCAGATATTCTTTATATAATAAGCTTTGTTGGTGACGAATTACTGCAAATTTTCTGTTATAATCTTCAAGGGAATCTTCTAAATTCTTTAATTTCTTTTCTTTATTTTCTAGCTCCTAAAAATTAGTTTAGAAATAAGAATTAAAAACATCAGAATACCTTGTGGGTTTGAAGCATAAATTTATATCTTATGACTCACCAAATACATAAGCAGCAGAACTTGCATATTTTCAATTAATTAACTTATTTTTGCAGTAAAGGGGATAAACTCAGGGTCTATACACTGAACTACATGCCTAGTTCCCCCTTTTTACTTTAACACAGGATCTTACTAAACCACTAGGCCACTCAGGTGGTTTGAATTTGATTCTCAAGCTTCTTAGAGGCCTGGGATTGCAAGTGCCTGCCACTATGCCCAGCTTAAATGAATTACTTTTAAGTAACATATAAAAACACTAGAAAATTGTATATATTAATAGGATATCACATGATTGAATATATTTTGAAATTTTTAGAAGAAGGCATATGGAAGGAAGCAATACGTATAAAAAGAGGATGATTAACACAAATAGAAGTACTTTTATCAAATATGATGGCTACAATAAGCATAAGAATAAAAATTCAGACAAAATAAACCATACAGTCACCTCCAATAATATTTATATTATTTTGTAGACATATACTTTGATACCTCTACTCAAATTATGCTAATTACTACATTTTAAAGATGAAGAAACTGAGACTGTAAACGATCATACAACTAATTAAACATCAAAAGCCCATTAGTATTGCGTTTATCAATGCTCTCCCAAGCACATATACTGGGTGAGGTGCCAGCACTTTGCAGAAATTCCGATCCAACAGCAGAGGTCAGATATGTCTGAGTCTACGTATTGCTAGCATTGTACACTGCTATAAGACTGAGGCTTAAGATGTGTTTTGTCACTATGGACAGTACTGCAGACTCCCAATCAGTGTTGTCTAATCTATCACAATGTTTTCCTTATTTGAAAAAACAAAGTATTTTCTCAAATGATAATGGTGTATTAACACTGGTTATTAATAGTCTGTATATTGCAGAACAATAAATCATAGTGCTATAAATTGAAAAGTAATAAAATCAATGATATCACATGAATTATCAAGTAGATCTGATAAATAAAGTTATCCTCACCTTATTGGGGAAATATACAAATTGCAATATTTGAGAAAACACTAATGTCATTTCCAAATGCAAAAGCAAATAATTGACAATTATAACTCAAATAGTTCACTAATGGTTAATCTAGCTGAAGGAAACAGAGATGCTTCTAATCAAAACATATTTTCATTGTTTATGAACAATTTTTCTAATTATATTTCTTTTTTCTTAGGTATTTAGGACAGGGCCTACAGGGTTTCACTATGTAGACGGGATTCATAGTTATTCTCCAGTTTTCAGCCTCCCAAGTACTGGGATTACAGGCGCTCACCATCATGCCCAGTCTCAATGGCTATTTTGGCGTGTCCCAGGGCGGGGCCAGCAAGGCATGCAGGGGACTGAACCCCAGCCACTGCGCTCTGCTTAAGCAGGTGCTTTAGTCCACTGAGCTATCTGGCTTGCCCTTCTGACTATATTTCTACAATTAGATGCTACAGGCATTCAAACTTCAAATGAAATAACAAAAAGTACCAGGCCAGACACACACGAGTATGGCCCGCAAGCATACAGCCCTGACAGGTAATAATAATGCCCCAAAAGATCATTAATGCAATCATTTAACATCATTTTATGATTTCTACCAACATTTTCCAAGACTTAATTGTGCAGTGCAGAGGCTGGACAATGTAGGTGACAGGTGGAAGGCTGTGTAGGGAGGAAAGTGTAGAGTTCAGAGCTATTTCCACTTCCTGTGGCCACCACAGTTACTCAAATCATAACCTGTATTTTTCAGACCTTACGCGTTTGTGTGGCTTTGCAAGTAAAATGCAATGATTACCCACAATCATATTTTACCCCACCTAAATGGGTGTGTGCCTGTGAAGATGGGCATGTATTCATACTATGCGGACAGGGAAATTTTAAAAAGTTTTCTTAATCATCAAACTTAGACTTATACTATTTTATAAAATTATTTAGTAGTTACATAAACACTTGTGACTTGTCTACATGAACTGTATCATATATCTTGTAAGCAGCCCAAGATAACTCATCTTCACTTGACATAGCTAGGCAAGACACAGGCTGGACGGTCATGCGGGAGGCTATTCACAGTGCTCATGATGTAACAGCAAACTGAGGGGGAAAGGCAAGTTGCGCAAGAGTACACTTTCCAACTTCTAATGGATTAACTAATAATGGATCTTCAGGGTCTCACTACTAGACTGGACTTGGGGCCGGGGAGATGGCTCAGTGGAATAAGCACTCCCTTGTCAAGAGCAAGGGCCTGAGTTCAATCCCCGGTTCTGCCAAAAAAGAAAAAGAAACTACTAGATTGGACTCAGTGATCCACCTGTTTACAGCCTCCCAAAAGATGGAATTATAGGCTCGCGCCACCACGCCCAGTCTCAATTGTCTTCTCAGCATGACCCAGGGGCGGGGCCTGCAAGGCAGGCCTGGGGTTCAAACCCCCAGCCTCTACGCCTGTTGCAAGTGCTTTAATCCACTGAGCTATTTGGCTGCCCCTTTAGAAGCTTTTCTTATTGCTAACACACACTAGGAAACAACTCTAATCATGACGCTAAAAGTTATTGTATCAGACTTTAGGATTTTAGTTTCTTTATTGTTCCTTTTCTAACCAATAATAAAAAAGAAGTACTCATAAAAGCCTCAAGTTTATTTCTCTATGGGTGCAACTACAGCTCATATTCCTAAGTGAAATAAATCACACTGACATGTTTAAACCCTGTATCGTCGCTCTAGTGCAAGAGACTGACGATAAATTAAATCTGAAAGGTACAATAGATATTGTTATAGGCAAAGAAACTGCTAGAGAAAGGAGAAAAGAAAGAAGCCAGATAAAAAGGATAGCTAAGGCAATTATACTACTAATTTCTACTGGTTCTTTGAGAGGAACAGTTAGTGCTTAATCTTTTTTCTGACCAATTTTACATGCTTATATCTGTTAATCTGAACAATTACTTGGAACATAAAAATATGTAATATAACAATAGTTGATTTCTTATCATCTTGTTTTAAAATTCTGTGTTTTTAATTTTTAATCCCTTTTACAAAAAAAATGATTTTAAAAAGTACTCACAGTAAGATGCTCACTGCTTTTTCTATATGCCAATATTTAATATAAAAAAGTGAACATGCTACAAATTTAGATAAATGTTTAATTACCAGATATATGAAAGCAAAATTGGAAAAAAGTTATAAGAAATTAAGAAGAGTTCCCTGGGCCCGCCATGCTGGCCCCACCCCTGGGGCACGCTGAGAAGGTGATTAAGACTGGGCATGGTAGTGCACACCTGTAAGCCCAGCTCTTGGGAGGCTGTAAACAGGCAGACCATTAAGAGTCTGATCTAGTAGTGAGACCCTGAACACCCTGTACACCCTTCCCTAAAACAGAAAAAAAAGGACATTGAGAGATAAAAGAAAAAAATGAGAAAAACACCCCAAAAACTTAAGCATAACTCCTCCTTTCCACAGACCAGCAGAGATCCAATCTAAACAACTAAGTTGCAGACAATACTATGCAACATAACAAATACTGTCAAATTCATATTATTTAGTGAAACTCTAATTTCTAATTTTTTTATTACTGCTATTTTGTATTCTCTTTAAAAAATTTAAAAAGTATATATAAAACCTAATTTAGATAAATGGAATAAATTGCCTTTATACTATTCCATTAACATCATAATACTTTAATAATGTCTATTAATATTCTGAGAATTCAAAGAATACCTGAGTAATTTCAGAAGCACACAACCAATGAATTTTATTATTCACATGTGGTGTTCAGTACCTGTAAGAGATGTATTAAATACTCATTCTGAGAATTAATGATGTTAGCACTTGAGGGCGCTATCCCATCTGGTAAGTCCACCCCTTTAAAAACAACATGAGATGCTTCTGACTGCCGTAGAAGACTGGTTTCTTTCTCAAGATGGTCTATCTGGAAACAAATACAACAAGGATGAGAACCAAATCTCTTACAGCCAAAGCATACGTGAAAAGCAGCAGCTTATACTTGGTACCATTTCAACTGAATATCTTTCCAAAGTAGTAATATCTTTCATGATAAGAATTAAATGATATATAATTTTGCTTAAAGATGCCTAAGTGTAAGACTTAGAATGTTTTTGTACTTTTTATACAAGACATGTATTTTTCCATTTCATTTTGTAAGAAAAATTAAAGTGTTCTTAATGTTGCAGTAAATAATTCTAGGCAGATTTTCTCAAAAAACAGCTAAAAATATATACTTTTTCTAAACTTACGTTTTTTGCTTAGTATGTTCTTCTCTTTGATAAAATCCTCACCTTTAAATTTGCTTTTGCCAACTGCTGTGAGTAATTTATAGCTTCCTTCCGAGATTCCTTAAGCTCCAGTCTTAATTCTTCATTCCTTCCAGTGAGTTGATCAACTTGAGCTTTCAAATGCAAACTAGGATCAAAGATTCCTTCTGCATTCTTTGATTCTATAGCCTATTTATACAATATATGAGAAATACAGGGAAAAACAATAAAATTACAGTAAACAAAAGTTTACCTTTAATCTGATATTTAATCATTTCTCGCAATCTTCTGTCTAGTAACAAAATATGGTACTTTAATGTCTTAATTATGAACTTAAACTTCAATACTACCTATTTCATGAGTGTTACGGCTGTGTCTAGATGTTCTCCCAAAGCCTCATGTGCTCATAGAGCTCTTCAGAGTTGGCTGGATCTAGAGCATGAGAGGCTGAGATTAAGGATATCTGACTGCCAAGTAGGTTCCCTCGCTGGTTTGGTATGGCTCTGAGTGTGGTTAATGTAAGATTCAACCTGGGTGTAAGGGGTACTCATCCTAAGGGATGTAGCCTAGGCTGAAAATAAGACACGGAGAGAGGGCTGCTGTCTCCGCTTGCTGCTTCACTACTTTGCTAGCTTTCTGCCTGCCATGAACTATTTCTCTTCAATACCCTTTTGCTATGCCACAATGACTGTGAGCCAGCCAACTATGAACTGAAAAATCTAACAAACTATAAGCTGCTATGAGCCTTTCCTCCTTTAACATTGAGTGTTGGCTATTTTTGACTCAGCAGAGAAAAGTAATTAAGATACCAAGAATAGTAATTACTTCACTTTCACAAGTAACAACACCTAATCTTAATACAATGGCAGAGTAAAAACCTAAGAGGAATGAAATGACTAAGGTTCAAGTATTAGCCAGGGTCTTCTTACCTGGACAAGGGACTTAAATCCTTTAAATTTTATATCTGCTTATCTCTAAAGAGGTATAAATGTTGTCCTGGTACTTTATATTCTTTGTTAATCAAAATGAGGTAATTTATACTTAAAAATCTTCGAAACTTTGCACTCAACTAAAAGTATGAGGATAGGGATGGAACAGCTTCTACATTCAAATAAGCAAATGTTTTAGTGTTTTCTTGCCCTACAGTGGAAGTATAAAGACCAAATGCAACAAAAGCAAAAATTAAATACAACACTGTCCGAGAATAATGAATAAGCAAGATATATATTAAATACTAAAATATTACTAGATTGGCTTCCATGGTCTAAACCTACAAGACTAATGCACACACACCATGGAAACACACACATAATCTTTGTACTTCAAAAAAATGACATAAGGCCAGTGAGATAGTTCAACGGTCTAAAGCTCTTGCTTAGGCCTGGGCAGAATGCCCACAGGAGCAGGTCATGCAGAGCAATAAGTTATATTAACTCAAAGGAGATGCCCTGAAGATAGAAGACACGTGGAGGTGCTGTGACTGGCAGCAAGAAAGATAGGTAACTGTCACTGGAAAATGGTCTCCTGATGTCACTATAGCCTTTCGAGGCACTGAAAAATGCCACATAGTAACAAAGTGAATTTAAAGTGCACAAAATGGAAACTCCCAACAGAAACAGAAGACAGGGTCTCCTGGCGTGATTCCATTCTGCTTTCATTTGGTCACTAAGTAGGATTCCACTGGAGAAGGAGCTTGACTGGGAACACGGGATCCGTGTTGGGCAGCGTCACAACAAAAGATGTTTACATAAAAAGCAACAAAGCACAAAAAGTTCTGCTAGACACCCAAAACAGAGGCAAATAAAGTCACCAACCAGAGAAGGAGTCAGAATCAGAGATATAAAAGGCACTAGATGGTCTGCATGAATCTCAGCAAGAGAGGCTATAGCCTCAGGAAGCTGTTAACATACCAACATCACTCCTGGTCTCCGCTAAGTAGTTTACATAGAAAAATTCAAGTTCTGATTAATCATAATTTTGAAAGCAATTTAATAAGATTATTTTTTACTCACACCAAGCAAAAATGTTGAATTTAATGTTTTTAAAATATGTTCAGTTAATATAAATGACACACACTTAAATATTCATCTGAAATATGTATTATAATCAAATTTATATAACTCATACAATATTAATCTTCTGCATGGTAAATATAAAAGTAGGATATTATTTAATGGCTAACATCTTTCCTCAAGCAATAGGTAAATATTTAAAATAAAGTCATTGTATTACATGTCAAGTTTTGTGGCAAAATGACTTAAAAAAAATAAACGCTAAAAATTCTACAAAATAAACTATAAGTAAGCAGGGTTTACAGTAGACTTGACTGGAAAAGAACACCAAGCCGTGGTTCGTCAGGCTGGTTTTATGGTGTTAGTCTGAGGGTAGGCTGCAGGTGCTATAGCCTATGATTTTTCCAGTCTAAACAACTTTAGAGCTCGAAGCTGCATAGAATTTAAGGAGGAAATTTAAGAGGAAAAAGAAAGCTGGCAAAATGAGCTCTAAATCCTTTCTTAAAAATTCTGCCATGTCTCAGGCTGACCCATGAACCAGAAAAGTAATGGAGGAAAATGAAAAAGAACTTGAAAATAGATCAAAAGGAATTATCTAATTGGTAGAAAAAAGATGAAATATGCCTGTAAAAAATAAACAGACCCTAAAGACTGATGAGAAAACATCAAAACATATGAGTCACTGGACTCCCAGAGAGAAGAGAGCAGAAAAATAATTGAAGATATAATGGCAGGAGACAAGTAGAAGGATCACTACTTCAAGGCCAGTCCAAATAAATTAGTAAGACCTTGTGTCCAAAGAAAACTTAAAAAAGGGATGAGGACTAAGGCCTTAGGTTTAATCTCAAGAACTACAAAAAGAAGAGGAGGAGGAGGAGGAGGAGGAGGAGGAGGAGAGGGAGGAGGAGGAAGAGGAGAGGGAGGAGGAGGAGGAGGAGAAAAAGAAAAGGAAGAAAAGGAGAAGCAGGAGGAGGAGAGGACAGAAGAGGAGATTAGGAGGAGGAGGAGGAGGAGGAGAGAAGAGGAGATTAGGAGGAGGAGAAGAAGGAAGAGGAAGAGGAGGAGGAGGAGAAAAGAAGGAGGTGTTCTAAGACAGAGAACAGGAAGAGCAAATCTTCACATTTGACTCAGACAGACAGACATCCCCCTTAGCACATTATACCCAAAATAATAAACACTAAACATAGAAAAAAAGCATTAAAAGCTATACTTTACATAGGCAGAAAGAATAATTGAATAACTATCTCATCAGAAATCATAAAGACCAGTATGGAGTAGAATATTAAAAGTGGCAGATGGGGTATCTGAGGACTTATGTAACACGAAAAAAGTAACTTACATTAACTAGTCTCTCAAGACTAGGGATAATTAGAGATGTTTCTCCCCCCTTAGTATCAGGGTCCTTCTGCATTTCCTTGATAGCTTGCAATATTTCTTTCATACCTTCTTCAAGTTGCTTATTTTCTTCTACTAATTCTTTTACTGTAAATACATTTTTCTCATTGAATGAATATACTTTTTATACAATACATACATGAATGACAAATATTTAACATACAGGAAAAATAACCACCAGGAAAATTCAAACCTAAATATACAAAAAATTTCAACTATGAGTCCAACATAAATAGTTGATTTGAATAACAGCTATTTAAGTCGTGTACACAGAGATATGTATCTCATACCTGAAATAAACATGCAAACTTCTGCCTCAACATAACCTATGTTTTAAATATTTTAAATTCAGTTTTCTAACTTTACTTTGACTAAATAACACACACACAAAAAAAACCCTCCAAGGCAAACATCCTTCAAAATTAGAGTATCATTTTCTGACAGTGAGAAACAAGGCAAACCAACCTGGTGGACAGCAGAGAATGAACTACATAATGAAAGTAATGCAGATTAACAAAACATGTATTAAAGTTCTTTCAGGCCAATACTTTTTAGTATAGAAGAATACATATATAGAAAAATAAGTGAGAACAGCAACTTACATTTATTCTGAAATTTAGCTATTACCATCTTACTTCTTTCTAAATCTCTTCCCTTTTCAGTTAGTTCTCTTGAAAGAAATTCATTCTGAATAAAACAAGAAAAAACTGGTATTTTTTTATGAAGTATCACAATAGTCTATAGGTTTTGAGGTTTTATTAAAAAGTTTGATTGAGGTATAGCACAGCAAAACATGCTACAGACACACAGTAGCAATTATCCAAATCAAGTCCAAAGGGCAAAGAGATGGTGATTTTCCTGCTACCTTCTCCCTCCACTAACTGCATGACAAATGTCAAAGAGCAAAAATGAAGCTTTTACTTTTAGTAGCACAGCTGTCTCTTAACCATCCATCTTTACACTACTTGTTCTACCTGGCTTCTATGACATTTAAGTTCTATTTCTAAATTTCTATTTTGATTCTTGAATCAATAAATTCTATATTATGACTTAATTCTAAAAAAAGTTTAATACATTAGGCAAGTACATAGCAAATGCATTGCATTTTTAAAAATTTTTTTAAAGGAATGTGTATAAACTAGTGTTAACATAAGTACCATAGTTACAGCACCGTATTACAGAAACCATACAAAGGTGATTCCAGGAGAAAAGGCCACCCCAGCTCTAAGAAATATTAGACATTTCCATGGCCATTTTATATCATTTTCCAGTGGATTTGAGACAGCTTTAGTTGTAAGTAATAGGCACTGAATCCAAAAGATTACGTTAACTTGTTAAATTCTCTAAGAATACTTTATGTCTTCTTTCAACCTGACATAAGCATACTTTATGTGGAGGCAAATTTCTTATTCAGATGTTGCTGCTTGTAATTTATCCATATGAACTCTATAATGATACTGATGTTGAATTTGAAGATTCAACTTGATAACTTTGTATTAAGTCTGAAGCCGCTGGTAAGGCATTAAAAAGATGGATTGTTTTTTTGTATGAAACTAGTACTTCATGACTTCCTATTTTCTTCATACACTAATTAGAGTACATTTATTTTTTCATGTCTCTACCTAATATAGGTACTGACTAATGACTGTAGATTTCTGATTGTAAGCACAGTGCTTTAAAAAATTCTTTTACTGTAATAATTTCAGGAGCGGAATTTCACCTTTTACTTGCATAAATGAAGGACATCTACGTGAAGAGCCAAAGGCTCCACTCTACACTAGGATGAATTTCAGGTAACGTTCTGGATGATTGCAGGGTCACACTCTGATCTGACTGTGGAATACTGAATGATGGATGCCTACACAGCAGTTCTTTCTTATCTGAACTCTTAATCCGTATGCAGAGCAAATAATGTCTCATTAAGCAATCTTCCAATGGACAGGTTTTAAGGAAGAAAACATTTTTTCTTTACTTATTATTTCATAACTGTAAAAAGAGCATATGTACAGAAAGAGATAATGAAAAAATGAAAGTACTAGTAATATTTTCCTTTGTTCTCTTTATCATAATGTTTACCTGTGATTGTGCTTCACTCATACTGAGGCTGACAAAATTCAGTTTTCTTTCTCCTGATCCATGTTCTTGAATAAAGTTTTCAGTCAAATTCAGATCCTCAGTGGTTAATCCTACATATAGAACAACAAATTAGGGCTGCTCAAATAGCTCTGAGGATTAAAGCACCTGCTTAGGCAGACGCAGGGGCCAGGGTTTTGATCGTGGGTGTGCTGAACCGGGCATGCAGTGCTGCCCTGACCCAGGGTGTGCTGAGAAGGCAATGGAGACTGCGCGTGGTGGTGTGCACCTGTAATCCTAGCACTTGAGAGGCTGAAAACTAGGAGGATCACTATGAGTCCCATCTGTGTAGCGAGACCCTGTAGGCCATGTACTAAGTACATTAAAAAAAAAAAGTAATTTTTACTACCATCATGCTTTCTTAAAAACTAGAATCAATTTTATGCCAAGTAGCCGGTGGAGTATTTCCAAAATCTTTGATTCACATGTAATTCTTATAACCTTCTTTCTGACACAGCTCACTTTTAGTAAGCTGTAAATAATTTAAGAAGCCCAAATTGGATTTCATCTTCTCTATCATTCTTTGTCCACTGTATATTAAAAGAACTGACAAGTACTAAAAGAGTACAAAAACACATTCAAATCAAGAATCACAAAATATGAGTAATCCGGATACTAAGTTATAAAGCTAGATTAAACTGAATTAAATTTTGAAGCTTCATTTCAGTAGGGCTTTTTTTTTCTTTTTTTTGAGACAAGGTCTCACTGTGGTTCAGACTGGCCTTGAACTCACTATGTAGCCTGTGCTGGCCACAAACTTGCACCAATCCTCCTGCTTCAACCTCTTGAGTGCTGGGACTGAAAGTCCGCACCACCATGCTAGGCTACAAGATTTCTGATGTGGCATAGAAATCATAGTGCTAAAATCCATAGTGTTCCAACATTCATAAATATTGTATGGACTTGGATCCAGGTTTAAAAAAATGTGACCTCTTTATAATCCTCCAAAAATGCACTGCAACAACTATTATAAAACTTCACACTAAATAAGATAAACAATTTATATATAATAAAATATTACTTTCATTTGGTAAAGAATAATTTATAAAGTTTTCATTGTGCAATCCTTAAACAAGGGAAAATATTAACATAACAACTGCTATATTTATTATTAAAGATAGACTATAAATTTTTCAAAGCTCCCTGATTCTACTCTTTTTCAACTTGCTTCAGATTCACATGTGAACTCAATATACTGTTATTTCTTGTTTCGCAAGCTATTTTTCTTCATTAGCCTTCGAATAGACTACAACAAAAGAGCAAAAGCATCTCCAACATACAAAAAATTTCAGATCCACACAATTTATTTTCAAATGATTCTTTTAAAGGTATGCAATAACTTAAAATACCTGAAGTTGTACTTCTTTTTCCTCTTTCCTGAGCCATCTGACGAATTTTTCTTTTCAGATCAAGTCTTTCTTCCTCTAGACTTTCGATCTGCAAAGCAATAAATTATTAGTAGTTCTCTTTAGTTCAAACATTAAATAACCAATTGAGCACCACACTTGCCTCTTTCAAAAGAATCTGGTTTTCAGCTCTGTACTGCTGCTGTTTTAAGCGTTTACTATTCCTAAATTCAGTTAAATCAATCATTGTCTTCGGTTCAAGGCCTACAATAAAAAGCAATACAATGAAAAATTTAAAAATATTTAAATGAACTTTATATGTCAAAAAGCAACAAGTTATAATTCACTTAGCTTATATTCATTAACGAATGGAGTACTTTTGTGTAAAAATTTTCCAAACATTTAACTGTAACAAAAAATGTATCATAATTGTTATGAAAATCTGTCTTTTTCAAGCCAGTCTGCATTAAGGGTGCTATAATGAATGAAGAACAGAAAGTTTAAAACAGACTTGGGTTCAATTCCCACTTTTAATTTATAATGAAGTCATAGGGATAACATTGTATTTACTTTGGCCTGTCATAATAATAAAGTTCCTCTAAACAGTGCAGTGCCTGATACAGTGATCATTTTTAATATTAACACAAAAATCAATGAACTATCAACATTAATCTGATGCTCCCAAGCGACCTGTCTCCTAATCTGCTCTAAGAGGCTTAGCAGCATAAGCGCCTGCGTGGCAAGCACAAGTCCTGAGTTTGATTCTCAGTATCAAAAAAAAAAAAAAAAAAAGAGCTAGCCTCTGAAAACCACATTATCAAAATTGTCTCAAGTAACAAACCAAGACAAAGACTTTTAAATAGAAAATCTGGCATTTGTGAAACCTGTCTAGATTAGTCAGAAGTAACCTTTAGAATCTTCCAGATTCCTGTCCATGAACTAATCATTCAAAATAACCAGACGATTGATCTGAAATCCTAGTATAATCCTAAATCTTAGCAAAACACTTTTCACAAATAATTAATCTCTATAAAATATTTGTTTTGCCTTCCTCTATAGAAAAAGTCTGCAGGTGTTCACTTTACCTCTAAGAAAGCATTAAGTGATATCTACCAAACATCACAAAATTAGTATTTAGTACTTAGAACTGTATTTTTATTTTAAACAAATTAGATTCAACAGTTATAACATTTAAACCAGCAGTATTAAGTGATGACTAGTGAAATCAATATATGATTTCTACAACCATGTTTACATAACTTCTTAGGATCAATGGAATTCTTCAAATATTCAAGTAAAACTTAAGCATTCTCAATTATAACAGTCAAAAGTATTTTAATGTTCTTAAAAGGTGTGAATAGAATTTATAAATGCCTTCAAGAATTCATCTGAAATGAAGTATTTTGCAAAGGAATAAATCACACAGGGTCTTCCTTTGGGTGGACAAAAAAATAAAGGTTAAAACACTAAAACAAACTATAAAAACTTTTAAAGACGCAGCTATTACTGAACAGATACGAGGCCTGAATATGCAGTGGCCCAGTCCTCTCTGCCCAACGCCAGGAAATCTACCTCCGCATCACGGCAGATCTACAGCTGTCCTCACTGTTGTTACTGAAGAAACATTTACTTAAAAATAATAAACACAGCAAAAGTAAATAAGAAAGAACTGAAACACCTGAGAAAAGTATAACCTTAAAAGACAGCTTACCCATTTGCTCTCTCAGTGCCTCATTTTCGTCAAGGAAATCATTGATCTTCATCTCAACTTTATTGATTTCCTTAGTCAATACTTCAATCTCTCGATCTCTTATTTTGATTTGGTTTTTACAATTCTTTATTTCAATAACAGCATCTTCTAAACCATACACTCCCTAAAAAGTACCCAACATAATATCTCATTGCACTGAATAAAATCCACAAATTTATTGGCTTATTAATCTTACAATAAACATATACATACAATTTATATGGTATGTACATACAAGAGCTTCTATAAATTTTGATTTCTTTAACCTATACTTAAAAACATAAAAAATATACTCTAAAGGTTTTTGTTGTGCTTTTACAGGTGAAATCTACTAACACTAATGACTGAATATGGAACAGCTGAAAATTCCCAGTATGTTATTCTAATGGTAAACTGACTCAGATTGTGCAGATAAAATACTTAATGAAACATACAAAAAAAATCAAAAGTGAATCACCAATACATACTGAGTTGCCTGCCTTATTTGTAGTGAGATTTAAGAGAAAATACAAATACAAAGTAGACTGTGCTGATACAGTAAGGGACAAAATGTCCCAATTTTAGCAAACAGGCCAGTGGTGTCACACCTACACGATGGCCCAAAGCACATAGAGCACAAGCATCTAATCCTGCTGCCTCATCAAAGCTGCTTAAGTGGATACAATGATCTGACCAAACGTTTGAAAATAATTATCACATCAAAAAAATGAATGCTCAAAAGTTTGAATAGTTTAATAATTAGGATATAATTTAACAAGAAACTCAATAGTGTTTTTTACATAGTACATAGTAAATAACACAGGGTCATCTGAGTGGCAAAAATAAATATAAGCTTCTTGACCGACAAGATAAAAATACATACCGATTCATAATCTTTTAATCGCTTTAGAGCCTCAATTAATTCTTTATCCTTTTCTCTAGCATCTCCCTCTGCTAGCTCAGCTGTCCTCTCAGCCTCTTTAGTTTTCTCTTCTAAAATTTGCAACTTTGACTGAATTTTCATATAATGTGTCTGTTGAGAAAGAGTTGAAGCACCTATAAGATAGGCATAAAAATAATGAGTGAATCGTGATCGGTCTTTTAAAGAGGGGTTTCAATGTGAGGACAGACGGAGTACGTCACTTAAAAAGCATGGTCCACACTCTCTTCCTTCTGTGTCTTAGAAATTATTTGCTCCATAGAACCACCTGTTTGACTCACCCTTAGTGCCTCTTGAAATCTGTTTTCCACCAGCCCAGCCCCAGCCCCTCAGAGAAGCTTTGGTGTCACTATCTAAATTACAATCCTACAAACTCACTATTTCTCATCCAGGTCTTTTTTTCACCTTTAGATATAATAAACAAATCTATGAATCTCTCATGAATAGTTCTGCTAGGATTCTCTTCTGTACCCACAGCATGAGGTGCGACAGACGTAGCAAGACTGACATGGAGAGGGCTTGATGGCCAGCAAAGCGAGGGTAGGCCCGGTGCCCAGAATTAGCTTAAGGAGAACACGATGAGACCTTGATTAGGGTAAGATTAATTCAAGTGTTAAGTTCGGAAAATTGACTGCAATGCTGATACTCTGATTAAAATGTTATTCTCTCCCATCTTTGTTAACTAGGAAAGAGCAGTTAAATAAAAAGAATTGTATTTCCATTTCCATTTTTTATACACTCAACCTAATAAGTGTTAATGTAATTTTGTTTTCCTATTTGTCTCTCTCTTTTTTTTCCTTTGTTTTTTATAAGACAGGGTCTCCCTACCGAGTTCCCTACCTGGGCTTGAACTCCCTGAGTAGCCCAGGCTGGCCCTATACTCCCAGCAATCCTCCTGCCTCCACCTCACAAATACTAAGATGACAGGTGTGTGCCAGAACACACAGCAGATTTTTCATCAGAGACAAAACAAGAGAAAAAATCTTGTCATTTATAAATTTAAATGTAATACTAATATAAGCATAATAATATTCACAAATTTAAGTATAACACATTTAAAAATATAGCACAATAATTTACAAATTTAAGCATAAAAGTAAAACAAGCATAGTATCTTACATAATTTTAGAAAATATGATAAAATTGAAATGGAGAATATACCTCATACAATTCCAAGAAAAATTATATATGTGTGTACATACATTTATATACATGTATATATACAGTAACTGTACACTTAGGAAATATACTACCTTTGTTTCTTTGGAGCTCATTTTTCAGATCCTCTATAATAAATGTATTTTTTTCCATTTCTTTTGTATATTGTTCTACCTGTTCAGTAAGCATCTTAATTTGATTGTCTCGGTCTTGTATACCCTATAAAATATTTTAAAATATCACATATCCCTCCATGATTATCAACATACAATTTCAAGGTAATGAAAAAAGTATTTTTTAACAACGCTACAGAAAATGCTTTTTTGTGGGTAAAACTACATCTTTTATATTTTGTATACCTCGAGTTCATGACACAATGTTAAGTTCAGTGGTATCATTTCATGTTAGCCTGTACTTTCTATTTTACTCAACTAAGCCTCTGTCTCATCAGTCTCTCATTCAGAAATGCTCCTCTTTATAATTCTTCTGATTTCCCCAATATTCCTCAAATTTTATTCTTTCTTATAGACTATTAAGTAGAAAGAACACAGGTAATGAAGTGTGGCTTCTCCTTGAATATATGTATTTTAGCAAATACAAGATCTGTAAGTAGTAACTGAAACTAAAACAATGCTTTTAGTTGCTTTCACATTTTATAGGTTATGTCAAGACTAAGCTAGGGGCTGGAAAGATAGTTCAGCAGACTAAGTGCCTGCTTAGGCAAGGACAGGGACGGGGACTCAATCCCTGGTGTGGCAGCTGAGTGAGCCCTTGAAGCCAGGGCGTAGTGGCACATTTGGATAATCCCAGAGCTGGGAGGCCAAAAACAAGAGGATCACTATAAGTACGAGCTGCACGGTGACACTATAACAACGATATATGTTAAAACAAAAAAAGGACTAAGATATATCTTAATAAGAGTTTTAAAATATTCTAAAACCTGAAAAATTTTTATTTTATTTTAGGCTGGCTGAGCCTGCCCAGAGGGCGTGGCTGGTATGGCATGTTGTGTCAGGGATCGAACTGCCATCCCCTGCATGTGCCTACATTTGCCTAAGCAGGAGCTAGTAAGAAAATTCAAATATTATACACCCAGTAATGGAAGCCCCTAAATTTATGGAACACATGATATAATAAATAAGATACATCAGATTCTCAATTTTTAAAAACCAGACTTTAGAAAGGTTTTTACCTGCTGTAGAGCCATAATATTACTTTTATCAGCATCAAGCTGGGCATTTTTAAGTTTCTCCTTTAGATTATGTAACATCTGCTGATATTCAATAATTTCATCATCTTTAGAAGACAAAATTAACTAGAAATAAAGCAAATGAGATATGACACATAAAGAGTAATAAATCATTCTTCATCTATAGTAAATAATATATCATTAGAATATTAAAGAAAAGCAGAATGCTGGAGAGATAGCTCAGTAGAATAAGCGCCTGCCTCGCAAGTACAGGGTCTTAAATTCAATCCCCAGTACCGAAAAAAAAAAAAAAAATCAAGTTTTGGCTGGCCCAATACCTCAGTGGATTAAAACACTTGCAAGCAGGCGCAGGGTCCAGGGTTTGAGCCCTGAGCCTGCCCTGCTGGCCCTGGCCCCAGGGTGCACTGAGATGGCAATTGAAACTGGGCGTGGTGGTGCACACCTGTAATCCCAGCTCTTGGGAGACTGTAAACAGGTGGATCACTCCATGTCCAATCTAGCAGTGAGACCCTGAACACCCTGTAGACTCTTCCCTAAAAAAATACAAAAAAAAAAAAAAAAAAAAAAAAAAAAAAAAAAAAAAAAAAAAAAAAAAAAAAAAAAAAAGAAAGAAAAAAAAAGCAAAGCAAAGCAGAAAGACGTAGGCAAGTTGGTGCATGCCTGTAATGCCAATACTCATAATGCTTAAGGAGGATTTTAGGGCTTTTTCACAATTGTGGAACTTGTTGAGGTTACAGAGTGATGAGGGAAAAAAAAGAGGTAGAGCTGAAATTTCCAAGTCATTCTAAGAGATCACTTGCATTATTTCCTTACCCAGTTTATTTGAAAGCTATTCAATAACAAGCTAGGAAAGCCATATAGAACAGTACAGTGCTTTTTTTTAACAATAAACTAAAAAAGACTAATAAAAATTTATTCACTAGTATAAGGTCTTTAAACAAAAGTAAGACAAAAATGTAAATCTAAAGTATAAAATGAAAAAGATATTATATCGATTGAGAAAAGTACCTTCCATTCTTCTACTTTGGCATTAACAGCTACCATGATTGGATCATCTTCTTCATTTTTTGCTTTCAGAAGATCTGTAAGCTCCTGTACCTAAAATGCAACAATTATTTCAAGAACTAATATAAATTGGTATGATAAAAATATAATTATTACATATGCATATTTATGTACACATACACATTTATAGATGCATCACATTTATCATATATTGGCAGTCTTTAAAGATAACATTAATAGTGTCTGCATCTTTATTCATTCTGAGTAACTATTAAGCCAAATATTCAAATGCTTCAAAACTAAACGCTGATGTAATGTCGCAAGTATTAATATCCTACACCAGGCCTGAGATGATAGGTTTGTCAAAACATGGGCACACTTCAGGCCACATGTACCAGGCATACATGAAACACAAATGAGTTTAATATTCAGACTTAGACCTTATCCCCAAGCTATCTCATTTGCACACTGCAAAATCTGAATAAATTCAAATTGTGAAACGCTTCTGTCCCTAAACATTTCAAATAAGGGATAGCTAACCTGCCATAATCATCTTTCATTATAGAGACTATATTTTTACATTACTCTTCATTTTAAACAAGTTCAATCCTATATAAACAGTTAACAATACTGGTTTCTAATACATTCAAAGCATATTTATTTTCAAATTCACTATTTTCAGGGTCAGGGATATAGCTCAGTGGCACATTGTCGGCCTGGCAAGCATGAGGTCATGAGTTCGATTCCTGGTTTAAAAAAAAAAAAAAGTAAAATTTTGAGTAGTAAACCCCCATAATTAGGAGCTTTGTAAAACTGCTATCTATGCATTCAATCAGGTACATTTATACACTCTAGATAGCAAGAATTACAAGACGCTTGGGAGGAGATCAAAGAGACAAATATATCAACATGACAACATATTATAGTACTAAAATAGAGAAACAAAATCATTATCTTAGAAAATTAAAGCTTTTTCTAAGTTCAAACAAATAATAATGAAACAATATGAAGCTGGAGTACATAAGTCATTGGGACAGTTTTCTTACTTGAAGTCGATATTGATCATTTTCCTTTTTTAACTGGTCCATAATACTATCTGTCTGATGCACAACGGTTTTCATCCTATTATACTCATCAGTCATCTTTTCCATTTCCTGAACAGACTCTTCCAGATTTTTTCTCATTTCTTGATTCTGAACTTCAATTTTCTCGTTAGCTTCTGTTAAAGTCTAAAAAAATTGCATAGACAGTAATTTTTAAGAAACTAAAATTTCTATAAAAATTAAATAGAATTATAAGTATCCAATGGATAAAAAAATTGTTTATAGACTTCAACGATGAACTGGCATCAGCAAATTAAAACAAACTGGATATCAAGAAAATTATATAAAAAATCTCAGCTAATGTAACATCCAAGATAGGCATTCATGAAAAGAGTAAGAACTTGCAACTTCAAAGATACAATTTACTTCAAGTCTTCAAAGTAATAATGCAGCATTTAAAGATCATTTCTCTGAACCGGCTTTTGCTCATTTTACCTGAATTTCATCCAGATATTGAACAAGCTCATAGTTTTTTTTAGACAGCTGTGATCGGTAATCACTATCTTCTCCTCTTCTGGACAGAAGCGATTCCTTTTGAGAATCTATTTGCTTCTGGTAGTCAATAATATCCTGACGAAGCTGTTCATTCTGAAAATCCCAACACAATATTGCTCAGAAACTATGAGGAATAACAAAACTGCACCTTTTAATTAGTGCTTTCACAACGTATCTTTTACATTCCCAGTTTCACTACCCTCTAATCCTCACCTTTTTCTTTAGACGTTTGTTCTCCAGAAAAGAACACGAGAAAGGTAATTAGAAATGAGAAAAGCAACACATAATTAAAAATAATAGTTAGAAATTAAAACAAAAACAAAGAAATTTTAGGAGACTGAAGCATGCTGTTTTGAATAAAGGAAGAACAAAAAACAAAGAACATTTTGATGCTGGAAAGAATGCCTAGTAGGGTAAATGATGCACAAATATTATTTGGCTCAGAAAGCAAATAATCAGAGTATGTAAGATTTCACAAGAAATAGGAACTTCAAAAGAATGATGGATAAAAGAACAGAAATTCAGTCACACATTCCATTACAATTAGAAAAGTCGTTTACGTAATAAAAAGCTAGATTTACCTACATAGTTAAGAAATACATGTAGTCCTTAATAGCATCACATTTTATTTTCTATTTTTATGAGACAAACATCATACCATAAAATCAGCTAGTTTAAACACTGGTCACTTAGAAGATTCCAATACTGGTTACGTATAGATTTATATAAACTTATTTGGCAAGTATTTTTGTTGGAATACCACAAATACGAAATGTTTCACTAACCTCTCTTCTTAATTTGCTGTTTTCATTTTCTGCCTCCTCATTTCGAAGAGCCAACTAAAACAATAAAAAATAAACAAAATACAGCAGTGTTTCCATATAAACCCTGGTTTTCAGCTTGTTGATTTAAACTATAAATCTTCTAGACAGAGACTTAACTACTAAGGACTTTATGTCTATCTAAAACATAAATAACACAAAATATGGATTAGAAAAGACAAAACAGGCATAGTTTAAAAGATTTAAAAGCTATACACAAAAATCCAAACAATAAAAAAAATAGAATATAAATGAATTTTCCCTTATCACAAAAAGAGTCCCTAATAAAATGAGTGGTCTTTGGTACAAGATTCTGGTATTCTGTGGTTCTTTCAGGCGGTAGCTGGATAACTCTCCACTCTCACTGAACACTGGGTTACTCAGAAACATACACAGCATACCACAAACGTTTAAACAATTCAAACTGAAATCAGTGTGGCCTAGGTTTATACACTATGTCCATCAATTTCTAGTAAAGCATGAAAAAAGCATTAAGCATCTCCTAAATTCAGTTTTTTCACTTTAAATGTTGACAAAAAATTAAATAAGATGCTTAGAGTCCTTAACAAAATGCTGAGTAGAATAGCAAAAAAAAAAAAAAAAAAAAAAAAAAAAAAAAACCACGCACCAAGCCTGCCATCTTCTTCACATGTAAGCGATTTCCTTTCTATTTTGTTTCCTTAAGCAAATACTGGAGATTTCCTCGCACCACTTAAGAACTCTGGTGGACTCTGGGCAGGGTGTGAGACTCTGGTAAGCTCTGACCTTCCTCAGCCCTCAGCGCACAGGTATAGAGTTTCTGCTGGTGCAGGTCCAAACATTTAAGAACTTAGGAGGACTCTGCGTGGCCTGTGGGATGCAGGAGAGCTGCAATCTGTGGGTCCAGCACAAGCAGCTGCAGGGGTTTCCTGGAGTCATTTAAGAACTCTGAGGGGCTCTGGGCGGCCTGGGGAACTCCGTCTCAGTGATTACTGGGAGCTTCAGAAATGCCAAAATGCAGGAGCAAAAGACAATCCTTCAGCTCACCGAAAGCAATCCAGCAGTCAAAGACATGCAAGAACTTGAAATCTCTGAAATGTTAGCAAATGAAGTAAAGAAAACAAGTCTATAAGACTATAGAAGAAATAAAATCAGAAATAAACTCTCAGGTCCAAAAAGAAAGCACAAAAATCATGAAAGAATTGCTCAGCACAGCTAAAGAAGACATAGACAGAAAAACGGAATAAAAAATGATGGGAACACTGAACAATACAGGAAAGAATCAGAATGCATGAAACATTCAGATAGCCCAGAAGTTAATAATTCCACTAAAGCTGGCAAAAGGGCTTGAATGAAGCTGAAGATTGATTTTCAGTAGAAGACAGTGTTGCAGCTGATGAACATGAAATTTTAAGAGTCCCACTGCATTCTCAATTAGAAAATTTTAATGAGAGAAGACAACCACCTAATACTTAAGCATTTAGTGTTACTGATGTTCTTTTCCCTTAGGTTCTCAAGTATCTCATTCTTGATGGCTTTCCTTCCAAGCATCTCTCCCTATAATTGTTTAGGTATTGCTCAGACACCCGTATCACTAGCCTTCTGTAACATCTGTGATAATCCAAAAATCCTGATCAACTGCCTCATGCCATGGTGGGAAATCTATGGCATGAATGCTGCAGCAATCTGTATTAAAAGTTCTAAAAAGTTTGCCAGATCCTGGCGTAGGGACTCTCAAAAAGGTAGATACACAGGTATCATTCTGAGTATACCCTCAAGGACCTCAAACTCAATGTGTGAAAACTGAAATAATAATCTCAGACTTCTCAGTTTCATTTGCCTGCCTTCTTAGCGATATTAATCTGTCTATCCAATGGCCAACCCACACAATGAGGTATACTCTTCGTTCTTCCCTCTCCTCTGACAATTAGTCATATACAGTTAACACTTGCATCTCTCCTACATGTCTAGGCCTCTTATCCCATCTGTCAGCACTTTAATTAGACCATCATTAGCATTTCCCTGGATTAACACAGATATCTCATAACTAGGTCTGGCCCTTTAATCCACTCTACAAAGCAGATCTATAAAGAATAGGTCTGATCATGATAACCTTGTGTTCTTTGTATCCTTCCAGGTAAAGAAAATGTTCCTTGGGAATTGCACCACCCCGCAAGCTTATTTCTCTAGAGGATAAAAAAATACTAAAGCTGGGAAGAGAGGACAGGACAGTTATTAAGAGACCATACTCTTACATAAGACAGTCCAAATTCAAATCCTGGCTTTACCACTTACCAGCTGTGTGACCACGAGCAATCCCTTACACTTTCTATGTCTCTTAATAGCTTCACCTGTAGCACAGTACAAGTACTCCTGTCTCATGTGGTAAGTATCAAGTGAGAATAATGAATTAATGCATGGAAGTGCCTGGCACACAGTAAAGACTATGGAAGCTGCTTCGTCTATATGTACTACAGCCAAAATGAGTAACTGCTGGTCCTGAAAACACCATAATATCTCTTACCTCTAGGTCTCAGCAAATGCTGTCTCCCTATCCAGAATGCTCACTCCTTAAGCTGCCACACACATTCTCATTCCTGCTGCCACACTAACTCCTACCTTAGGTCTCAGTCTTTAGACTGATTCCTGAATCTCAAAACTGATATGAGGATCCTTCCCACAGCATTCCACAGTATTCTTACACTCTTATGTTTGATAGAGACCACGATAAAGTGCGTTGAGCAGGATTTAAAATGAATTAAGTGGCTTCCTATATGACTTGTCTGTCCCAGGCCCCTTGCTCGGAGAGCAGTAGCAGTCACAGTACGTGAACCTTTGTGAATCCCTGCTCCCGGCAGGTGCCCGTATCAGCCTCGACTCCGTGACAGCTCAATGGGCAGGACAAGGCCACAGCCAGGGACACCTGTCTCTGACTCAAATTTACTAGATGGAGACTATAGCTGCAGCCCTTTCATACCTGCTCTCAACCCGGAGACTCGACAGTTCTCCTAACTGGCAAAATGCAGTACTTGGGGAAGTCTTTGAACTGACTCCCAAGTCCTGCTCAGTTACTGTGCGTGCCTCAGTATCCCCTTTTGCTTGAAAACCAAATAAATATGGGCCTGGCAGATAAATTCTTTGTTCAGCCTCTACAGAATCTCAAATTCTGTAAGAGAGTTTTGATTCTCCTCGAGACCTAAAATCACACATGTGATTCTTTTTGATTTTTAATTTTTAGTGTATTTAGTACAGGGTCTACATGGTCTCACTACACAGATCCAACTCATAGTGATCCTCCTGTTTTCAGCCTCCCAAATGCTAGGATTACAGGCAAGTGCGCCATCATACCCAGTCTAAATTGCCTGTGCCCTGGGGGCAGGGCTGGCATGGCACCCTGGGATCGAACCCCAGTCCCTGCATCTTCCTAAGCCGGTGCTTTAATCTGCTGAGCTATCTGGCTGGCCCATACTACTTGATTTTTTTTATTTAAGACATTCACCATCCACTTGTTTAGGAGGTAACAGACTGTGACATATGTTCTCCCAATGTACCGCACTATTTCATATTATGTTTATGACTGATTATGAATAGATTTGAGAACCAGAAAGTACCTATTGCACCCCTAGTAATTAGCAGTCCTTGATATGCACTAAACATACAATAAATAAGGTTTGCCCAAGCAACCTCCACCTATATTTAATCTCCTAGAATCTGGAAATCTATGTAGGTAACATCCCACTTTTCCAAATCTTCTACATACATAAATACATTAATATGACTATATATAATGTTTTTACTCAAAATCAACTAGGATAGTAAAAAATTATTTATGAATACCTAATTTGTTCATACCAATATTCAAGATCAAAGTATCAATTTTATGTAATTCTAACGTACTCAGAAAAATATGCATCCAAATATAAATGATTAATTTCCAAGCTACATTCACTAGAAGTACTTAACGTACTTTATTTTAAAGATAAGGGCAGGATTGGGTCAGCCAGATAGCTCAGTGGATTAAAGCGCCAGCTTAGGCAAACGCAGAGGCTGAGATGACCAATGAGACTGGGAATGGTGGCAAGCACCTGCAATCCCAGCACTTGGAAGGCTGAAAAACAGGAAGGATCACTATGAGTCCAATCTGTGTAGTGAGACCCTGTACTAAATACATTAAAAAAAAAAAAAAAAAAGATGAGGGTAGGCTATAGCTCAGTAGCAAAACACCTGTCTGGCAAGCACAAGGTTCTGAGTTTGATTCTCAATAGCAAAAACAATAAAATAAAGATGACAGAATAAAATAAACAATACTACAATAATATAAAATTGAGACAAATATAGCTTACTCAACGCAGAGCATAAAGTAGACACTGTTATCAATGAATGTACTCTATAAGACCATCTTAATGTGAACAGTTAAGATTTGCTGAAGAACATGAGCCTTACTTGTTCATTAACTTTCTTCTCCTTATTCAGTTCCTTTTCTATGTCCTCCAGTTCTCTGTCTTTTTGTTCCAATTGCTTTTCAAGTTGGCGAATTTCATCACGTAAAAACCTAGTGTCCCTTCCTCCTGCAGACTGCTGAGCCATCTTAAAGTGAAAAACCAAAGCATAAATTAGTTCCATTAAATTGAGAGGTTAAATGGAATCAACAAGCAAATAACTATCTTTATTTAAAGTTTTTACTATGCTTCAACACCAACTGTTTAAAATTATACACTTAAGGACTACTTTAAAAAATAATCTAGTATAAGTTTTAGTACACAGGCTTACAAACGTTTAGCTTTCCCAGAACCAGTGAGCTCTAAACAACTAACTGCTAATCCCTCAGACTCCCTCAGAACCACTCAGGCAACCAATCTTGATGTCTCTACCTATTCATCTTTCTTCATCATCACTTCAGGCACTGCCCTACCTTGTTTCTCTCTAGCAACT
Organism: Octodon degus; assembly: GCF_000260255.1. NCBI lineage: Eukaryota > Metazoa > Chordata > Mammalia > Rodentia > Octodontidae > Octodon > Octodon degus. The sequence continues at coordinate 16,117,576 of NW_004524580.1, forward strand.
GCCTGGTGAAGGAATCAACCTAACTTAATAAACCACTTATCACATAAATGTTCTCTGAAAGTGTTTGTTTGAAATTTTCCCAGCAGAAAACAAGACCACCCAAGTTCAAAAAGAATCAGGACTGGAACTCAAATGCATCTGACTCCAGACTCATAATGCTCTCATCCCTTCTCTATCTCATTTCAAACTTTACCTGAAATCCTCAGAATTCAACCCCCCCCCACTGTTACTTTTTATCAAATCATCTCATCTTCAATCTTGCAATTTTGAACCACTAGACCTAAGCCACATACCTTTCTGCACACATCCACTTTTACTTCTGTTCTATTAAAAAGGAAGAGAGCCTTCCTCCTTCCAAAGGCTAAGCCCTGTGGATCACATTCCTTCCTTCCTTCTCAGGAATCTCATGGATTTAGTTTCTTGACAATAAACTCACATTTTAGCCTTCGGCTTTGTAAAAAAGTACTTTACTTAACTACATCCTTCAACCATTACTCCTCAATTATCCACCCCTCCTCTAGACTTACATCTGTCTAGCTGTTAAGGGTTTTATCTTGTTTGCAATTGAAATACTTAATCCTTAGCAGAAAGCAAAGCACATGAAAAGTATGTAGCATACTGACCAAATATAACTGAGCACACAACATCATTCTTGTGATCTTTCAACACAATAACAAAAATTAAAAGTAATTCCAAATAAAATAAGAGACAAATACAAAAGGACATACCTCCAGCTCATTTTCTAGTTTCATTACTTTCGTTTTGAGTTGATTTTCTATTTTTAAAAAAGCCAAATATTTCAATTGGTTAGATCTACTTCAAAAGATTAAAATAAATCAATAAAACACCAAAATTAACTCAAGACTGTATCATGATTCTAATAATAAGATAACATAAAAGTGATCACTACATACCAGATCCATGAAATCAGAATTCTAGAAATGTCTTTTGAAATAAATTGAATACACACATTTTATAGACCAGGTTAAATATAATTTTCTATTGCTTTACAATAAATGGAATTTGTGAGCACCACAGTAAACTTTTTTCAAGCCACTTACCAAATTTTGCTTGTTCTTCTCCTGCTTTCTCAACTTCTTCCAAAGCTAGCTCTACTTCTTGAGCTTTCATCTAAACATTAACAGAAAAAAGCCATATTTATATACCTTTACCCTTTTATATGAACACTAAAAATAAAAAATTTATTTTACTTCTATGCCAATCTAATAGCGATGGTGTCATAAGTAAACATTCAGTTATTACTTACTGAATGAATAAATGATTTTCTTCCTGGATGCAATACCTTCTAGGTTTGCAAACATCTGAAACACTTTTTTTCCCTTCAAATCTTATATCCAGCGTTACTATTACTGAACTCTTTGTAATGTCTTTACTACGGTACTTCTTTCTATTCCACTTGTTAATACGCTATTCCATAAATTTACATTTCAACTTCTTTCGAATGTTTTGGCTAATCAGCTGCAATTCCCTTCCATCTGTTTTATGGAAGAGACCCAGTTTTGCCTTGCTACAACATATTTTTGTATATATGAATTATGGTTCAAAAACTTCTACTGGCTTCTCAGTTGTAGAAAGCATAAATACATCTTTAAGGCCCTTAGTGAGCTATCTGAAACTCCTGTTTCAATATTGCTTTTTATCTACCACCTGCTATAAAATTTCTGCATTTTTTGTTCTAATGCAAATAAGTCCTACCCTTTATGATAACCACGGATCTAGAAAATCCTTTCAGCATCTTACCAGTGCCCTGCATTGAATTTAACACTACTATTCAATCTTCCTGGTTTACGAAAACTTTCCAGTTGGCTTAAATCACTTCCCCGCTCCTCTACCCTGGAATCTTTAACAGCTGCCATGGTTTAAACATATCTATTGTATTTTTCCTACACATTTCTTTTAGGAGTTTTACAGTAAAAACTAGTTATGTTTTGCACACTACAACTCTGAATTCACATGTGAAGTTAACCTCTTGAGTGGTAATCTAGATATTATCAAGCACTTTCCTAGAAATTACCTTATATAAAAATATACTTTAAAATTTCCTCTAAGAATCCAACTTACTATTAAAATCTACCACAAACAAACCTTCATTAATGATTGAGTAATCCTGAAAAGATGTATCACATTTTCTTGATTTTCATTTTTTAGGTCATTTACTTCCACCTACGTAAACAAAAAAAGCAACTATTTTATAATCTTTAATCAAAACGTAAGAACTACTCCAGTAGCAACTCGAATGATACTTGCACATACGTATAAATATCTGTATCTTATCAATCAAGTACCTTGGATAAGGAAATCAATAAATTCTCGGCCAGTTCTTCCTGACGAGGTAGTTCATCTGGGTCAACTTTGATTAGTTCCTTCAAGTTTATATTGGGCGGCATCTTGAGTCCTTTTACTCTGTTCCACCTACTGTAACAGACCAGGTGGGTATCAGCATGCTTACGGTAAATATTACTGTGTTTACAGTATCTTTATGCCTAAGATTAAAGAGCTTTAGCTCCTTCAGCACTAGGCAGATACGTGGACAAAATATCCTTGATCAAAATTAGAGCACACAGCACAGACCATCACACTGTACCAGCTAAATAAAATAGGGCGATTTGTTTGCTAAGATTTACGCAGCTCAAAACTAAGCTTCTGAATTCGCGCACAAACACTTGATAAGGGAGGACACGAGGGCCATCCGGAGGACTGGAAATGATCCCTGATTCTCGGGAACAGAACTGTTTTTGTTTTGGAAGTGTGCAAGTGAAAGACAGAAATGGAGAATGTTTTGCAGAGGAAACCAGGGCTGCAGCGACACCGCGCAGGATCGGGGTGCAGGACCAGGAGGGGCGGAAGGACAGGCTGCTGCGTCTGGGCCTCGGGCGGCTCAGGCTGAAGCACCTGCGGGAGGAAAGACGCGCCGCTCCCGCTGACCACGTCCACCCACTTAGACCACGCCTGGCGACAGCGGCCGTCCCACCTCTACCGCAAACACCACGCTGCGCCCGGCCGCCGTCCTGACCGCTGCCCAGCACTCTTCCACGCCGACTCTGCGTCCCGCCAAGTCGCGAGCGGGTAAAAGCGGCGGCGGCTGCTAGGCGACACCATTCCCCACCCAGCCAAAGCGGAAGTGAGGTCCCGGATGCCAGGCAAGACTACATTTCACGACAATACGTCCTGCTTCACGTTTACAATTCCTTTCGGGGCTCTGGACGAAATTAAAGACTAAGTAAAGGCGTGCGGCCAACGAGGACTCAAATTCCCAGAGTGCAATTCTGTCTTGCAGCTGTGCATGCTGGGAACTGAAGTCCTAAGGGACGGCGGGAGGGCGTTCCCGGCGTGCAGTGCGGGTGCCTGCGACTCTTCGGGAGAGGCCGGAGAGCGACCCGGAGGCGCGAGCTGTGGCGGCGGAGGCGCGCCTGAGCTGGCGGCTCGTGCGAGCTAGAACATGACTGTGGCTTCGGCGGTGTCACTCGCTGGGCCGCCCTTCCAGAGCTTGTCCTAAGCCGTCCGCGGGGGGTCCCTTCCCAGGTGAGGTCGGAGGAATGGCGGGATGTGGGCGCGGCTTTGCGAGTCTGCAGCCCGGGGGACTGGCGAGCCGGGCCGGGCTGGACCGCGGGAGGACCGCACCCCCTGCTCCTGGACGCGGGCCGGGGCGGCGAGGCAGCGCCCCCGGGGCGACGGAGTTTCTGCCCCGGTGGAAACCGGCTGGGCGTCCCGGCCGCGGATTGCGGGCGAGGGAAGGATCGGGAAGGGCCGCGCCGGCCACCCGCCCGCCCGCCCGCAGCGCGGAGAGGAGGCTGGGGAAGCCGGAGCGGGGCCGGGCCGCGGGGACGCCGCAGGCCCGCGCTGTCACCTCCTCCGAGGCCAGAGGGCCTTGGCTCCCCTCGCTTCGCTCCGCTGTTGTCAACCGTTCTTCACCACTGAGTAACTTTCCTAGGGTGCTGGGGGGTGCACATGGAAGCGACGTTTCCAGCTGTGGGCCGTGCCTCTTACCTTAGGTCTGATCTGTACAATTCTATTTGGCAGTAAATTTTTCTTTCGAAAATAGTTTTCAGAACTACGGTATTAGGTAATAGAGCTTGTAAGAAACAAGTACTGATCTTGTGAGATAAACTTAAAAGACTTTATTCCTTTCCTGAAAGATTCTGTGACCTAATGTTCGTCATCTCATTTATTCTTCACCACAATCCCGTGCAATGGGTGCTGGCGATGCCTTCCTTTTCCGTCTCAGGGAATTGACTGCGTGTGATAACAGAACTTCTGGGCTGCAGGTCGGCTGTACTGCCGCCTCAGACATCCTGGAAACTAGTAACAGTGAAGGACTTGCTCTGCAGTTTGTTCTATTAAAATTTTAAAATTCAAAGTTTATAACTTTCTTTAATCATGGTTTTGAGTTAAAAGATTTCTCACCGTCAGTGTTTTTAATTTAGAACTCAGCAGAGAATGGCAAAGATGAAATTTAGTATTTCTTGAGCACGTATTATGTCATACAATACTGTTTCACTGCTGTGTATTTCATGTTTAGTTTTTTATTTTTATTTATTTGTTTATTTATATTTTTTTGCGGAACCGCGGATTGAACTCAGGCCCTTGCACTTGCCAGAGAAGTGCTTATTCCACTGAGCCATCTCCCCGGCCCCTCATGTTTAGTTTTTTAACTGTAGCATTTTGTTTCTTGTTTTTTCATTTATTTTGCATTTACTTTTATTTGTACTGAATATTTCTACCCCTACTTCCCTCACTTTCTTTGTATTTCTTAGCAACCCAAGATACTTGGTCTTGTCTGATCTAATGGTAAATTTTATTTGCATTTTATAAAAATGAGAATAAAGTCAGAAAAGTTAAATAGGTTTCTAACACTAGTGCAGTCCTGACTCAAACAAGAATTGCTTAAATGTTATTCTTTAGTCCTAACAGTATTACTGAGCCACACACTGATGGACACTGGGGATATAGTAGAAAATAAGTTACCCATGGGTTTCGCTCTTTATGCTTTGTAATTAGTGTCTGTGAACCAGGAAATTTGCCTCGGGTTCTAGTTCATTAATTCAAGATCTAATTTTGAGAAAAAAAAGCTCAAACACTCTGTTATTGTTAGATTCTCTGCATCAGCCAATTTTCATTAAGAGATGAATTTGTGATCATTTTATAAATATGTTTAATAGGATCAGTTCCCTGGACTGGCCTTATTTATCCTTTTAGGAACAATTTTACCTAACTAAAATCTCTTCCTTGGATAGTGTTGCCTTTTATAATTACTGTCTGTTTTCTGTATCAATTTATGTTTGGTAGAGGAAACTTCCTTTTCTTTGACTTATCAAGAAAATGAATTGTAACTTAGTTTTCTAGCCTTTAAAATAAAGCATGACCATAAGTAATTTAGTATCTACTGTGAATAGTAAAGGTTTTCTTTAACCTTGCTTTCAGGGAAAGAATGAGCATGCAACAAGCAGATACTTGTCTTTCTTCAACATGAAGAGACTAGAAAAATTAGTAGGAGTCAAGGTGAATACAGACTTGCAACTGCTGGCCACAGTTTTACAAACATTTATTTTTCATTTTAGTTTTTTTTTCAATGATCTTTATTTTTATTTGTACATATTCACTGTACACAGTGATTCATTGCGGGGAATTTTTTGTGTGTAACAAAGCTTAATTCTTTGTCAGTCTCCTTCCCCACTCTTCTGTCTTTCCTCTTTCTTCTTCTTAGTCCCCTTCCATTTGCAAAAGATCTATCTGTCTCTGTTTCCTATCACAAATTTTAAAAAAGTAAGTTATGATATATTGATATGAAAATGCAGAGATCATAATGAATATGTCCCAGAAAGTTGAACTGGAAGGACTTCCTAGGCTAACTATTTCTAAATCATACAAAGTTTTTCCATGGGTTTACCTTTTCTACAGTTACATTGCTAGTTATTAAAAAAGTTCATCTCTCAATACATTTGTATTTGGAGGAATTGTTTTTTTATGTTTCTGTAATGCTGTCTTCATTGATGAATGGTCTTCAGTTGCATTTGAATTTTATAGACATTTTTATTAGTAAATAATCAGTCATCCCAACCAACTTGTATTCTATGCATCTGAATGTACTTGTGTGCCTAGAAAAAAATAGGTATTTTTACCACTAACAACACTGGCCTGCTTTGTATTTATATTCTTAGCAATCCAGTGCAATTACTATTGCTAATTGTAACCCCTGTGCATGCTGTCTCCCATTATCGACAGTGTTTGACTCTTTTCTCCTCCCCCTATACCTTGCATGTGCTTCTTGGACAGAGCCTAAGATGACGCCACAGCTGCGTTTATGACATGCAACAGGACTGGCCCTCTCTTTTTTTCATATTAGTTCCTTGGGGAATCTTTTAAAAACTCTGTTATTCTGTCTTTGTATATAATCCTTTCCATGTCACTTTTAGATGCTTTACTACACTGCTTGATAATTAAAAAAAAAAAAAATGCAGAAACTGATTGCAAACAGAAAAGGGCTTGTTCATTGAGTCTTTCTCTCTTGCTGCCCTGGGGTCACCATTTCAAGAAGCCCAGACTAGGGGCTGGTGAGATAGCTTGGCCGTCTAAAGTGCTTGCTTAGGCAGGCTCAGGGACCACAACTGGACCGCATGCCACAGGAGACCCGCCCCTAGGACAGGCTGAGCTGGCCAGAGACCTAGTGTGCTGGCTGGGAGTGGGGTACTCCTGTAATTCTTGTGCTGAGGAGGCTGAAGACAAGAGGATCACTATGAGTTGAAACTGCATAGTGAGACCCTGTAACAACCAAATACGTTAAAAAATAAATAAATAAATAAATAAAAAGCCCAGACTATCTTATTAAGAGCTGTGACTGTGAGTAGCAGAGATTGGTTTTCAAAGCAAATGCCTCTACTCTGAAAATATCCAGCCATGGTGGGGGTGGGGGTGGGGCAGAGCTGCTCCTGGTGTCTTAGCAGCAGGAAAGCAGAGAAAGTGAAGAAGAAAAGAACAGAAGTGGAAAAAAAGAAAAAAATTCTAGTGTTAGTAAAAAACGATTTTATTCCTGTTCTTTTTCTTTTTTAAAATCCTTTGTTTGTAGTGTTGTAAAATAATATCCGTGCCTAATAGGAGAAGTCCTATAAATATCTACACAGACTTAGTTGTCTTTTTTTTTTTTTTTTTTTTTTAACTATTGCTAGGAATTAGACCAAGTTTATACCCTGGCCACATCCCCAATGACCTAGCTCCCCCTAAGCAGATCCAACCTCATATCAGCAAGTCAGCTATAAAATCATCAGTGTCATCAGCGGACTAGCCTACTGATAACTGCCAACCCCATGATCCAGTCACCTTTCAAATGTGAAGGCACCTAGAACTATAACAACTCCCAGGTTCTCATAAACACTCTAGTGCTACTTATAAACTAGGCTAAATTCTCATACTTTTCAACTGAAAATCCTAAATCAGAAATGTATAGTCAATAATTTGTTATATGCTATATATTATTATACATTTTAAATTACATTATGAAACTAGTTTGTCCATCTCCAGTATATTAGATTCTGTAAATATTGCAAATATTGAAAGTCATATATATGTGTATATATATATATATATATATATATGTACTTGTGTGTGTTTATTGTTTCTAAGCATAATTTAATACATTAAAGCCGAAGGTTCAGTTTACTTTTTCTTTCATTAATTTTAAAACTCCTTATTGTTAAAACATCTGGTCAGACAACCAGTTTGTCACCAAAAGGGAATTGATATCACTATGTTGGGGACCTGAGGTTATGTTATGGGAAAGAGGTGCCTGGCCTATCTACACAATGTGATTTTTATCTGCACAGTGATGGATGCCTGAGGGGTTTTTTTTTTTTTTTTAGTTTTTTAAATTACAGCTTATATGTAAATGTACTTTATATATGTCTGTATAGGTATAGACGTGATTTGAGTGTATATTACATTAATTATTTACCACAATGTGTTTAAATATAGCAGGTAATTCTAGTAATCCTACCTTCTTGGGCCCATCATACCTTTTTGACCCCCCGTCATGGAATGGTTGGCAGACCTGCTCGCATGGTTCATTCTGGAGATTTCTTTTATTGCTATCTAATGCTGGATCCTAGTCCCTAATTTCATTGTCTTTCTGCTTTTTAGTTATATCACTTCACTGGAAACCCTCTTTTTTTAAATTTCTTAAAAGGACATTGAAAGTATATATTTAAAGCCTTGAATGCCTTAAAATATTTTTATTATACTTTCGTATTTGGGAAAAATTTGATTTAGGAATATAAAACTTGGAATTGGAATTCACTGTTTCCCAGAAATTTGGAGCATTGTTCTTCTTGATGTTTTCCTCATGCTACATAGTGTTGGTAAAAATAATAATAATAATTTGTTTGAATTCCAAATTATTTTTAGAACCTTCTGTTTTAATTGTTGTAAAATTTTATAGCATCCTGTCCCTAAAGAAAGCTGGAAAGTTGAAACATAAACTATGTAGGCAGACTTTTATTTTTATTTATTTGTTTTATTTATTTATTTGTAGTACCGGAGATTGAACTCAGGACC
>NW_004524580.1:16126240-16134500 GCF_000260255.1 Octodon degus
CAGTTGCTAGAGATTGAATCTAGGTTCTTACTGATACTAGGGAAGTACTCTAGTGCTGAGCTGCATCCCTTTTTTGTTTTGCTTGTATTTTTGTTTTGAGATTGGGTTCCGTTTAGTTGCCCAAGCTAGTCTCAAATTTGAGATCCTCCTACCTCAGGCTTACTAGTATCTACTATTATAGGCATGCACCACTAGGTCCACCTCACTCTGTCCCTCCCTCCCTATCTGTCTGTCTCTCTCTCTCTCTCTTTCTCTTTCTTTCTTTCTTTCTTCCTCCTCCTCCTCCTCCTCCTTTTCCTCCTCCTTCTCTTTTTTCTCCTCCTCCTCCTTCTCTTTTTTCTCCTCCTCCTCCTCCTGCTCCTCCTGTTTCTCCTCCTCCTGCTCTTTCTGCTCCTCCTCCTTCTTCTTCTTCTTGTATTAGGCACAGGGTCTTATTACACAGCTCAGACTTGTAGTGATCCTCCTGTTTTCCGCCTCCCCAGCACTTGGAGTTACAGGCGTGTGCCCCCATGCCCAGACTCAGTCCCCGGCTCAGCATGCCTGGGGGTAGGGGTGGGTTGCAGACCAGGGATCGAACCCTGGTCCCTGTGCTTGCCAAAGCAGGCACTTAGTCCACCGAGCTATCTCATCAGCCCTCACCTTTCATTTTTAATATGCTGCCTTTTTTCACTTATAAAATGTGTCAGATATCCTTTGTCTTAAGTACTCCAGAGGAAAAAATCTTCAGGTTTTTGGATTGGTGTAGAAGGGATGATTATTTATTTGTGTCCCTTAAGAGAGAAATGTAAACTTCAACGAATTCATGTGCTCCTAGCCCTGTTGTCTAAAATCCTTGTAACCAGTTTTTCATATTGCTTCTAGCAGGACTACTAGGAGTAAAAATAATCAGTCAATTGGCTTTTCCCTCTCATTAAGATTCTTTCCTGGACACTTGAATCCCTTACTAATCCTTTAATTTTTTCCATCTTCCAAAATTGACTGTATTCTCTTCTGCAGTTGTCTTTATCATTAAGCATTTATGCCCCCTTCATTATCTAGAATACTTTCACTGTCATTTTAGTGTGAGGCTGCACAAGAGCTGAGGCAAATACTCCCTCCACTCTGTGAGCAGGCACTATTAGTGCATTCCTCCACTTGGTGTTAGTAAGAATGTGTGTGTCTGCATCCATGATGATAATGGGTTCTGGATTCAAGATGAGCCCTTATAAAATTTTTCTTTTAGTTGAGAACTGTACTTCTGAAGGATATAGTTGTCTTCACTCCTGTATTTTTTGATGGGGGTTTACAATTCTTTAAATGTCTAAAATGTTCTGTGGTCTTCTAATTGCTTATAGAGATACTTTTTCCTCATGTATTAAATAGTCTTATATACATCTTACATAAATTTTACCTTTGATATTTTAAAAATACATGTACTCTCTGTATAGGTAGGACTTTTTACTGCTGAACAGAATTTTTATTTTATTTCATATTCTTCCTCTTTGATCTGGCCATAACTGCACGAGTGTATCTCATAGCTCAGATCTTCTAACTGCTAAATATTAGTTTGTTGCTGCTGTAACAAATTGTCATAAATGTAGATTAGTATAGCTTATGTGTATGTATATATAGTATTTGTTTTCCAAAATAAAATTCTTTTAGACTGTCCTGCAGCATGTCATGCTATTTGTTTTAAACAGTATATTCAAGAACTGTATAAGGGCACATTTGAAGAACAATTAATTGAGACAGTTCAGTTTGCTTTGGGAATATTAAGAAATTATTAATGTTTCTTAGAAGTGGATGAATTTGGGCGGAACTTTTTTATGAAACACATCCTTTATTTTAACTTTTTTTTTTTTTTTTTTTTTTGCGGTCACATCCTTTATTTTAATTACCAAAATTTTATTATTTTACTTACTCGAGAAAAATGTTTATTTCATTTTCCCTTTTCCCCCAGGTTTGTCCATAGGTACTTACAGAAAAGATGGCTGATATTAACCTCAAAGAAGTAACCTTAATAATAGGTGTGGTTACTGCCTGCTACTGGAACAGCCTGTTCTGTGGTTTTGTTTTTGATGATGTTTCGGCAATACTGGATAATAAAGATCTGCATCCATCTACACCTTTAAAAACCTTATTTCAGAATGATTTTTGGGGAACTCCTATGTCTGAGGTAAATAATACTTGTTATACAAGATAGTTGTGATAAATTGAAAGGGAAGTTAGTGATGTAATTATCTTTAAAGCAGTGCTTCTTTTCCTGGCTGGTATGTTGACTTTTTAAAGAATAAAGTTCATTTAAAAAAATCAAATGAAATATAAGTCTGTTTCTTGGTAATTTTTTTCTGTCTTGTGAGTCACAGGAGATGACTGATATATTTAGCCATTTGAAAATACAACTTAAATATATTAGACATTAGAGGTAAAAATATTAAGTACCTATATTGTGAGTTTTTCTGTAGGAGGAAATAAAGTAGTTTGTTAAAAACTTAAAATGGCATGTCTCTCAGGTAGTATTTTGGTAACAATGTTGAACAAAACCCGAAAGTTTTGATCTTTTTTCTGAGGGTATCTTTCTCCTTTGAAACTTTATTTTGAAGGTCATTGTTAAACTGTTACTTATGGGTGAAACCTTGTCAACTTGGAATCATATGTATTCTAAGGTTAGTTCTGTCATATATTAGCTTTTAAATACAGTGAAAATACAGATTTGAGGTGACAAATGATTTCTATGGTGTATAAACAGGCAGATTTAAAGTTATTACTGAACCATAACATGGGATACATTAGTGCTTTGTTTCTCAGTCATGATTTGTTACCTCTTTCTTCATTCCTCAGATTTGAAGCTTCTCCAGGGTAGGGATAAGATCTTTCATTCTTTTAGTCATAAGCACATGTGACTTATTTACTTTATTCTTATTAAATAAATGACCTTATTTTTACACAACCTTCCTGATATCACCCTTTAGAAAACAAAATATTTTAATAATGAGAAAACATAGCCCTGTTGCTGTATATCATATACGCCTTCCTTTGTCCTCCAAAGACTTGTAAGAATACATGTGCATTCCCCCAACCTGTACTAGTATCTGTTGTGATTTTAGTCATTCACATTAAGATTTTGATCTAAAAGTTTAGCAGCCAAGATTAAAGATTGTCCTGCAAAGGTAGCATATTGTGGTGTCAGCACTCTTTTGTGATTTTTCTTCTCAACTTTGTAGACTGAAATTTTATTTTTTCAAAGCTACAAAGAAAAGGCATCATTAATATATTCACAGAACAAATGATCAAACTAGAGGATAGCAAGAAGTGAATGTGAGATTAAGAAAAAAGTATAAATAATATTATCAGGAAGTTTAGCAGTAAGCCTAAAATTAACACAGAGATCTAATGGTTGATATCATCAAGTAATTATATCCTGAAATCCTGTGTGTGTGTGTGTGTGTGTGTGTGTGTGTGTGTTCGTGTTCATTTTCATGTATTAGTGTATGTTTCTTTTGTGGATTTTTGGTCATTGTGCATCCTATAGGGACCTCTTGGCCTTAGACATTCTTCTAAGTCATATGAATATTGCCATATTAGGGATCTTTGTACAACTGTGGGCCTCTTAGTGTCTATATTATTTCTTTTCTTTTTTTTTTTTTTTTTTCCAGAACCGGGGATTGAGCTCAGCCCCTTGCACTTGCCAGGGAAGCGCTTATTCCACTGAGCCATCTCCCCAGCCCCTATATTATTTCTTTCATAATTCCATTCTGTAGATAGCCAATACACTGTCAGTTGATACTTCAGTAGATGACAACCCTGGCTGCAGAGTAGAATCTGTGCAAGACATTTTAAAAAATCATTATTAAAGCTCTATGCTAACCTACTACATCAGCTCATTCCTCAGAGTGGGATGTGGACATCCATGTTTTATGTCTTGTTTTGGAGGTTGTCATTTTGGGGGAAATTATATATGGAGTAAAGTTGTTCTTTTTCTGGGCCCGGTGTGGGGGTTACTGGGGATTGAAATAGAAATTTCTTTCTGTTTTTGTGATCTTGCACTTGCCAGGCAGACACTTAAACCTCTGAGCTATCTCCACAGCACAGTAGTTTGTTTTTTTAAGTCCTCCAGCTGATTCTCTTATATAGCCATGGCGGCGCCTTTCTGATATATGGCCTAAAAAGAACTTTTTATTAAGTGATGTTCTGCGAAAGTATTTTTGCCATCCTTATATTGAGGAGCATGGAACTGTTACTCATTAGTTATGTTTATGATTGTTCTCAGTGTCAGCTAATATCACGAGTAATGAAGTTTTTCTTAAATTACCTATATATGATAATGATCTGAATTATTATCTTCATAATAGACCTAGCTGTATTACTATGTTTTCCAGAGCAAACCTGATATAACCAGCTGATAATTGTGTCTGGAGTCTTAGAGTCCTAATGAATTCTGAAAATAATTATATTAATCTATTTTTTTTAGTTGCTCATTACTTTTGACATATGTACATGTAGTAGAACTAAATAAGCAATTGTGTGCACTATAAGGTGTATTTCTTTCTATGTTTGTTTTGTCTTTTCACCTGAAAAAACATATCCCAGTGGAGTTAATAGTAACAGTTCAGGGAATCAGGAGGTCTCTACCATCTGTTTTCTAGTATAAAATATGGCAGCTTTGTAGAGTGCCTTAAAAATAATTTAGTGTTCCTGAGATGAAATTTGAAGTATGTGCTAGAATTGACTAAATAGGAAAGATCTTTTTAAATAAGTGATACATCATATATGTAATCAGAAAAAAAGATATTGAAATCTTCCATATTTCAAAATGAAAAATATTTTATCCTTTTGTTTCCTGATGTTCCCCCATAAGGAAGAACAGGCTTAGATCTATACCTGTGTGCCAGAGAGTAACACCAAAATACGATTAGAGGTAGAAGAACAAAGAATTTGAGTGTCGGTGCCTTTTATGTATGACCACAAATAAACTCAATAGGGTGATATTTTATTAAACTATGAATTTTAATTTTAAATCCAGTTTGACTTTGCTTTTGGGTTAAAAGTATTTGTAATGTGACTTAAAAGTTATAAACAGTACTTCACCTGAAACTTGGTTTATTGTTAAAAGAAAATCCTACAACCAAAAGTTTTTATTTTCATATCTTGAATAAGCTTTTACAGCTATATTCCTCTTTGGTATTTGGAGATTTTTATTTTAATATATACATGTTTATACATTATGGATAAAACATAAAATAACTAGGGAGTATCTTTTTGAGTCATCACTATTTGAACTGATCTGATAAGCATTCTGTTCTTGATTTCCTTGTGAAGCTTTACCTAGCAGTTACATAAACTCTATCATTGGTAATAGAAGAAGGCTGGCTTTGGATAGATCCTCTGGTGAATTATCTGGCCATCACATATCAGGGACAGATTCTCCTGTTTTTGTAACAAGAGAACAAAAACATCATAAGCCTATAGATTGTGATGCTCTTCTGTGTTTCTGTTATTTTGGGGGTATTTCATTACTTTATTATTATTTACAGCCAAATGCAGATATTTTCATAGTAAAAACAATAACTGGCTTTTGTGCCCTGAAGGACCAAGTTACTTTAATAATCAGTGCTTTTTCTTCCTTGTAGGAAAGAAGCCACAAGTCCTACCGACCTTTAACAGTACTGACATTTCGCTTAAATTATATGTTTAGTGAATTAAAACCAATGTCGTATCATCTCCTAAATATGATTTTTCATGCTATGGTTAGTGTGCTGTTTCTTAAAGTCTGCAGACTTTTCCTAGACAACAAGAGTGGTGTGATTGCTGCTCTGCTTTTTGCAGTGCACCCAATACATACAGAAGCAGTAAGTAAAGCACTAATTAATATTTTAAATCTTTATGTTTTAAAAAAGCCTACAGTGGCTGGTACATATTAAAAAAATAAAAGTCCATGCTTTTTTTCCAAATACTTAAAAACTCTCAGTTTTAGTGTCTTAAGTCCTTCATGCAGTTTTCTCCTGCATTTTTTAACTAGTTTTTGAAACATAACCTTTTTAAACTAGTTTTTGAAACATAACCTTGAAGAGCATAAAGTACGTATAATCCCTTCACTTTCATAGTATGAAATATAAATAATTGAGTTCTTTGAGAATGGTTTTGTTGTTTTGGTAGTGGAGATTGATCATAGGGACCTCTGTATGATAGACAAGCACTGTACTTCTAAGCTGTATCACTACTTGTATTTTGTAAATCTTATTTTGAGTCAGGATCTTACTAAGTTGTGTAGACTGGCCTTGAACTCACCTCCCACGAATCACGATTACAGATGTGCACCACACTGCCCAACTTGCTAATTATTTTGCATCCATGCAGATTTTAAGTATTTGTGAGACTGTCAGTGTTTATGTTTCAAAGGATAGATAATAAGGCAGATGTAACTGAAGGATAAAAATACATCAAAATATTTGGAGCCATATTGAATAAATGATGATACTCTGTTACATGTTTTTTAAATTGTCTATTGCCACATGATTTAAAATTGTGAGCTATCTGCTATTTTCAGTCACTTCCTACAAGACACAGAAAATAACCTTGAAACTCCATAGCTGCCTCTTAGCAGAGCTAAGGGTATTTTATCCCATTGCTTTATTGCAAACTTTTTCATAAACAGAAACATGTTTTTGTGTTTTGGAGGAGTTGTCTTGGGGCCGGTGATATTCTAGCCGAAGAATTTTTCCAAATATTTCCAGAAACAGTAGGTTGTTCTTCATTCTGCATTAAGTTCAAAATACTTTAGAGGAATAATTTTGGGAGTTTTTTATTTGAATTTTTTAAATTAAAGGGACTATTAAAGTTTATTGTCTTTTTTAAGTTTTCAGATTAATTATAAGATATAATTTACTGAATTTGTGATATTCTTGTATTTTGAGAATGCTCTTTTTAAGAAAACTTTTAAGAAAGATCCCTAGGCTTTTTTTCTTGTTTATAACAGTTCTTCTAAGAATAATACTATTGGGGCCAGGGAGATGGTTCAGTGGAATGAGCCCTTCCCTGGCAGGTGCAAGGGCCTGAGTTCAGTCCTTGATTCTAAAAAAAAAAAAAAAAGTACTATAAATATGGATGATATTGCCTGAATCTGGGTGAAGAATATGCAGTGTCTCTGTGCTATTTTTGCAACTTCCTGTGCATCTATAATTATTTCAGAATAAGTTAAAACAGTAATTAGAACTGTTAAAACAAGTCTTTGATAAATTCCCAATTATCAGAGATACATAAAATCACCACTTGGGGGCACCCAATGAATGTTAAAGAAATATTCTCTTGAAATGTTAATAACTTTAAAGTTAAAGTGTTGTTTACTATTATACCTAAGTTTGAAATGTTGTTCATTAATATGATCCTCCCTTTCTTTACTTTCCTAGGTGACAGGTGTTGTAGGAAGAGCAGAACTTTTGTCATCTATCTTTTTTCTAGCTGCATTTTTGTCATATACAAAGTCAAAAGGACCAGATAATTCCATAGGTAATTTTCTAAAAAAATTTTTCTGTAAATATGTATAAAAATAATTGAATAAGATTTATTCATTTCAAGTGGTTCTTACAAAATATTTTGTGCCACATTTAGGGTTTAACTTCATGTAATTCCATCTGCTGCTATTTGAAGGAAAACAATGTGGGTATTGATGCTTCAGTTGTTTTTCAGTGCATAATAACTAGAAGGCTGTGATATTGCTTAAGTGATATTAAAAAATTGACAAACTTTTATTATGCATTGATTATGTCTCAGCCCTTTCTTAGCCCCTACCATGTGTCTTACTCTGGAATGTGTTTTTTATTCATTAATTCCAGCTAGACTTTTGTTATGGTTTGTGTCTAGTTGTGCCCCCAAAGCTTCCTGCAGTCATGGGGTGGCTTTAGGAGTCCATGATTACTGTGTGTTTGAGTGCTGCAACTGCCTGAGCAGGTAGTTTGCATTACAACATAATAGGGAAGAGAGCCTGCCTAGCTGCCTGAGCTGCTGCCATGCCTCTTGGTCTCTGCTCTTTGCCTTGGCCATGAATGGATGCTCTCTGCCCTGTGCCATTCTGTCTTGGAGCCAGCCAAGTATGGACTGAAACCTCCAGTAACTGTGAGCTAAATAAACCTTCCTTCTCTAATTTTGGGTATCAAATATTTGTCCCAGCAACGAGACAAGAGTAACTGAGACAACATTGGTAGAAAACAAGTTTCTACAATAAAAATAAGTAGGGGCCGGGGAAATGGCTCAGTAGAAAAAGTGCTTCCCTAGCAAGCGTAAG
>NW_004524580.1:16135091-16140726 GCF_000260255.1 Octodon degus
TGGCCCTTTTGTAGATTTTTTTTTTTTTTTTTTTTTTCCCTTTTTCTCATCTCAGTTTTCCTTCCCTTTGAACAGATTCTTTCCCTTTCACACTATCTGTTGAACCTTTCAGATTTTATTTACTCTTCTAAATTTTTTAGAGTATGGACACAGTGGACATGAAAACAGATTTATACAGTAGTTTTAACCTTTATTTCTCTAATCTTCAAAGTTTAGCTTCATTTTCCAGAGTTGAGAGGATTTTGTCACTGCAGTCCAAAGTACTGGTGATGTGAAGGCTAGTTTCATATGCTTAGAAGTTAAAGTTCACTAAATAAATGAGTTAGCTATGTTTAGAGGCACATACTTGTGATACCAGCACTCGGGAGGCTGAAGCAGGAGGATCATAAGGAGTCTGAGGCCAGCCTAAACATGTAGCAGGACCCTATCTCAAAAAACCAAAAGCAAAGAAATGAGTATTTTAATCTCATTTATTTATTTATTTATTTATTTGGTATAGGGTATTGCTACGCAGCTAGGACTCGTAGTGATCCTCCTAGGTCATCCTCCCTAGCGCTGGGATTACAACTGTGTGCCACCATGGCCAATCAAAATGGCCAATCAAAATGGCCAATCCATGGCATACCTGAGATTCCAGGATTGGCATGGCATGTGGTACCAGAGATTGATCTCTGTTCCTTGGGCTTGCCAGGCAGGCGCTTAGTCTGCTGAACTATTTCCCTGGCCCCTTATCTTGGATTTTTAATAGGAATAAATTTGTCCTTTGTTGCTGTGCATACAATAAGGTCTTAAAACAGCTTGAGTGGCAGCATAGTGTAATTGTTAAAGCGTCAACTCAAAAGTCTGCTTTGAAATTCCCTTTCCACCATTTTATTTTCTAGCTCTGTATTCCACCCTGGAAAAATTACTCAAATATCCCTGTGCTTTTGTTTCTTTATCTATAAAATGTGGATAAGAAAGCCTCTTACCTCTGCAGTCCATCATGAAGTAAAAGTAGTTCAGTAATGAAGGGGACTTGCAAAACAGTATCTTCTTGAAGTACTTGGCAGAGTATGGAAGATAAAGTTAAAAAATACTATGGTCTACAGACCATGGTCAGGCTTGTTCTTATCTCTAGCTGTATTTTCTGTTTACTTTACTTTGTTCTTTTTATTCTTCACAATTTTAATGTCATATTTTTCTTTAAAATTAACTTACTTTAAATGCTTGATCCATTTTTGGTGTAACATTGATTTAGTTGCATATACTATTTTTGCATTTTTCTTTTGTGATTGTTTTTTACCTTTAAGTTACTTTGGCTTGTGAGTTTTAAGTCTCATATTTTCTGTAGGGATCTGTTGGTCTCACTGCAAATGCTTCTACCGGGGGAAACATGGCAGCAGGAATGAGAAAGATAGACAAGAAGACAAAAGCTGGGCTAGATGGTCGGTAGTCTGCCTCATGGGCAAGACTCATGCGCCAGCACAATGAAACCTACATTTGTTTATACCTCTTGCAAAGTTAGTAAGACGTGACACGAGATTGTCTAGTGAGTAGTAGTCAGCATTAACCAGTCAGGATGCTTATCTCAGGACTGAGTAGCTTGTTTGCTTTAGGCACTGAGGTCTAGTCCCACCTACACACCTTTGACTGAATTTTCCAGCTTCCATAGCTCCCTACAGTTTTCCAGGTATCAGCCACATACCTGTTAGGAGGAAAGGCTTAGTCTACTCCACTCTGTTTCTGTTGTAATTCTGAAGAAATGCCAACAATTGAAACACAAGGTAGAAGGTTCCTGATTCCCAGGGATCATGGTTGATGTGTTGCTTGCATTTCTTTTAAACATCCTCTTTAGTTTCTTAAGTATTAATATAATGAGCAATTAGCTATTGCCTTCTTTTACATGAATCATATATGCAAGAAGGCTTATTGGAAAGTTTACACTTTTTAAAATATATAAGTGATATTGGTCACTCATTTAAAACTTACTTTTTATTTTGTCCCCCTTTAAATTTATTTTAATTGATAAAATTCACAAAAATCATATGATGTATTAATACCTGTGTACATTATGTAATCATGTTAAAGTCTCTTCAAATATTCATCACTTTGTATTGAAATTATTCAAAATCCTTCTAGCTCTTTGACACATACAGTACACAAACTGTATACACCCTGCTGTGTAATATAGCACACTATAACCTCTTACTTAACTCTTTACTAACTGCATCTTGGAACCACTGAACAAGCTTTCCCCATCGTAACTTCTTCCCTCATCTCCCCAGCTTCACCATTCTCCTCTCCATTTTTATAAAATCAATTTTTTAACATTTCATCTATGAATAACATCAAGCAGTAGGTGTTTTCATGTGCCTTATTTCACTTATCCTAATAATCTCCAGTTCCTTGTTGTTAGTCTTTTTATGGTTAAATAATCCATGCATTTTACATTTTTCTTTATTCATCATTGCTGGGTATTTGGTTGTATCCATTTCTTGGCTGTTAAAAGTAGTACTGTAGCAAACATGGGAGGGCAGATGTCTCTTGGACATACTAATTTCATATCCTTTCGATACAATGCTAGTGGATCACATGGTAGTTAAATTTTTAAGTTTTTGAGGAACTTTCATACTGTTTTCTTTCTTCCTTTCCTTTTTTTTTTTTTTTTGCAGAACTGGGGATTGAACTCATGCCCTTGCCAGGGAAGCGCTCATTCTACTGAGCCATCTCCCTGGCCCCTTCATACTGTTTTCTTTTTAGCTATTCTAATTTATATTCTAGGTCAAAAGTAGGCAAAATTTCTTTTTCTCCACAAACTCAGCAGCAGCATTTTTGTGTGTGTAATAGCAGTTACTCTGACTGAAGTGAGACTCTCTCATTGTGGTTTTGATTTGTATTCCTCATTCCTGAAGTTGAGAGTTTAGACAAGTTATGTCTTTTTTTACCCATTTTTAAATCAGATTATTTGATTATTAGTTATTTAGTTTTGGAGTTACTTATATATTCGGTATGTTAATCTCCGTATACATGTGTAATTTGCAAATTTTTTCTTTTTTTTATTTTTTGCCATAATTTTATTCATAAACAAATAGCAATGAGACAGTTTCAAATCAAATCGGTAGGACAGTTTCAATAATTAACACACTGCATACATTCTTCTTAGTGGTTAATTGCTGTACAAGATACGGACTTGAGATCCTATTTACAAAAACCATTAGAACAAATCATTCTATTCATTAAGAGAATGCAACTATATATCTATCCTAACCACTTTGAATACACAGATACAAAATGGACATTCATCTGTATACCCTTTTTTTGTTCAGTTCCGTTATTTGAATATTATAGGTGTGTAAACTCAGCAAAATATTCTAAAAGAGTCCAGTAGCCCATAATAGTATTGGGTCTTCCGCTTCACTGGCAGTGTCAGAAATTGTTTACCTGAGTCCCCTACAGCTCAACATAACAGCATGGCTTTACTTCTCATATTTCGTTTTTATACTTTTCTACTGGTTGGTTAAGACCAAGGTAAAGCAGGACCTATGCAACAAGAGTTGTAGCTTTTGGGTCTGATAAGGTCAGTGAAATCCCCTCAGGATTTATCCTGAGATTTTGTACTTCAGATTGTAGAACCTTTGTCAGTGTCAGCCATGTGGATGAGTCACAACCATTGCTTGGTCAATGTGCTCTCTGTGAAAGCCTGAGAGAAATGTTTTCTCTCCATGTGACTCTTCCTTAGGCACACTCTGCATCATCGATCACTTTACTCTTTGGCCCCATAATCTTCATTAGAAAATTTGGGACACTACCAAGTTACGTGACATTACACTACAAGTTCTCATATGTCCTGAGTCTTAGTTGACCTTAGAAGGCTAGGGCCAAAATGTTGGCTTTCTTTGCAGCCCTCCTTTTTCTCTAATTTTGGTCTGCAACTTAGGTTGTTAACCATCCAGAAGACAAGCTTATTGTTATTATCAAACAACTTAGGCTGTTAAACTTAACCTCACTATCTGTCTGCATATCAAACATCTTAGGCATAATATGGAACAGGTATTTATCATCAAGTATTGATATATTGAACTTCAAGTCCCTACAGAATATGATAAAAAACATTTAAAAATTAGAATATATTTTAACAATAGGCATAAAGAATTATATACTTCTCATGTTTGCACATAAGTCCAAAAATCTCACCATATACAACCTTGAAGCAGGACAGTCCCACAATATTCCTTTTCCTGTCTCTTGCTTTCCTTCACCACCCCCTTCTTGAACATCCATCCACCTATCCAAGAGACATCATAGCAGCAACTGGCATGTCATGACAAGCAGCCCATATTCAGAATACCACAATGACAGGTACTCCAAGCATGAAACTACTATTACAAATTACCATCTGCAGTGCAGTAGCTTAGTTCACAGGTATCAGTATATATAGTTAGGGTGAGAGTCTTTCCAATTAACTGTTAGATTAAAAAATCTTCTGAAGATTCTCAGGATCATTGCCTTGCTCATCTACATATAACTGTATGGCTTGACATTGCCATGTTTCCTAGCTCTTCTCCTTTCCCTCCCTTGATTAGTTAGTCCTTGAGATCCTGCTTTCCTTTTACTTGTATTATATCTTTCTACTTGTATTTCTTCTTTTGAGTTCTTATACTAGGGAGACTATACGATATTTACACGTGTGTTTCATTTATTTCACTTATGAGTGTATGTTCAAGTGGTATCCACTTCAATATAAAGGCTTCGAGTTTATCATTCTTAATAACTGAATAATACTCCATTGTGTAAAAATACCACATCTTTTTCAACATTCCTCAGGTGGTGGGCATCTTGGTTGTTTCCAAGATTTGGCTATCACAAAGTGTGCTGCTATAAACATAGGCACACATATATCACTATCATACGATGTTTTCACATCCTGTGGGAAAATTCCCAGTAGAGGAATAGCTGGTTTAAAGAGGATTTCCAGATCAACTTTTCTAAGGAGTCTCCATATAGATTTCCATAATGGTTGTACCAGTCTACATTCCCACCGGCAGTGGAGAAGGGTCCCTTTTTCCCACAGCCTCTCCAACATTTGTTGTTGGGTGATGTCTTTATGATAACTATTCTTTCTGGGGTGAGATAATATCTCAATGTGGTTTTAATTTGCATTTCACAAATGGCTAGTGATATGGAGCATGTTTTCAAGTATTTATTCTCTTCTTTAATTTCTTCCTCTGAGAAGTGTGTGTTCATCTCGGATGCCCATTTCTGGATTGGGCCTTTAAATTTTGGGGCCCTAGTATTTCTTAGTTCTTTATAGATTCTAGAGAGCAGAACTTTGTCTGAATACTTATTTGTCATGATTTTTTCCAAATTTGTGAGTTGCCTTTTCACTTTGTTGGTAATTTCTTTTGACGTGAAAAAACTTCTCAGTAAGAGCAGGTCCCAGTTGTTAATTCTTTCACCTGTTTCCTGTGCGATTTGATTTCCGTCCATGAACTCTTTGCCTACCCCTATGTCTTCAAGAGTTCCTCCCACTTTCTTTACAGGAGATTCAGTGTCTCTGCTTTAATGTTTAGATCTTTAATCCATTTTGACTTTAGTTTAGTGCATGGTGATAGACCTGGGTCAAGTTTGAGTTTTCGGCATGTAGAGAGCCAGTTTT
>NW_004524580.1:16144718-16181531 GCF_000260255.1 Octodon degus
GTTTCCTCCATATGTTTCTGCATTTGATTCTTACTGCTGATGTTATTAATTCAGGGATTTCTTTTTTTATTTCCAATCTGAGTTCCTCTATACCTTTCTGCAGCTGTTTCTTTATTTCAGAAGCTGTTGATTTATTGCTTTCAGCTGTGTGATTCCTAATTTGTTCTGTGTTAGTGTCCTCTGCACTTGTTACAGTGGTGAGCTTGGGTGGGCTTGGGTTCTGAAGTTGCATTTTGTTCCTTCTCGTCATTTTGTGTAGCACTGTCTTCTGACCTTTGTTGTATATCTTCGTTGTAGTTATAACCTTAGCACGTACTGAAGTTCAGGTGCAGTCTACAAAGTTTGGATTTATCCAGCTGTGCCTGGCATGGATCTGGCTGCTGTGCTCATCTCCTGCTGCTGCCCTTGAGGGTGAACCTGTTGTGCCCCTCTGTCAAGATGTTCTTCTCCTGGATTAGCTGGGTGGTTCTATCCTCTACACTCTCTGCAGGGATTGCAGCTGCAGTGTTATCCCCCAGGCATGTATGCCAGGCCTGAGCTGAGCCTGGATGGGACAAGGTAGAGTAGTGGGGAGAGGCAGCTCTCCCACACACTCTCTTGTTCTGGGCTAGGACTTGGTGTGGGGGTTCCCAGAACGTGACAGAAATTCCCACTGGTTGGGCTGGCTGGTGGAGGTGCTGTGGAGTGGGGGTGGGGCTCCCAAGGGGGTGGAAGAGGGACTAGCCCATGCTGTGCCTGTGCTGGGACCAGTAGTAGGTCCCGCCGGTGCAGGGTGGCAGGATGCTCTCCCACACACTCTTGGGACCTGGGCTAGGACTGGGTGTGAGGGTTCCCGGAATTTGGCAGAAATTCCTAGTGGGCGGGCGGGGTGGGGGAGGTGCTGCGGAGTGGTGGGGGGCATTCCAAGGGGGTGGGAGAGGGTCTCGCTCATGCTGCACCTGTGCTGGGACCAGTAGTTGGTCCTGCTTGCGCAGGGTAGCAGGAAGCTCTTCGACACACTCACTGGACCTGGGCTAGGACTGTGTCTGGGGGTTCCCGGCATGCGGCAGAAATTCCTACTCAGTGGACTGGGTGGTGGAGGTGCTGCGGAGTGGTTGAGGGCATCCCAAGGGGGTGGAAGAGGGTCTCGCCCACGCCGTGCCTGGGCTGGGACTGGTAGTCAGTCCCACCAGCCAAATTTCTTCTTTCATTCTGTAGGTTTTCTCTTTGATTCCTTTTCTGTGTAGAAACTTTATTTTATATAATACCATCTATCTGTGTATATTCCTGTTTCTTGTACTTGCAGAATGTTGATCTAATAATCCTTGCCCGTTCTAGTGCTATCAAGCATTTGTTTTAGATTGATCATTAGTCTTCAATCCATTTGAGTTTTGTACTGGACAATAGAGGTATAGTTTTATTATTGTGCTTATTCTTAACCAGTTTTTCAAATTCCATTTATTGAATTCTGTCCTTTCTTTAGTGTGTGTTCTTAGCATCTTTGGTAGAATCATTTGGCCATATGTAGAAGTCAACCATGGTCTCCATTTTCTTCCATTGGCGTATGTTCTTTTATGCCAATACTGTTTTGTTTGGATAACTATTATTTTGTGTATGTTGAAGTCAGGTAATATAATGCCTCTAGCTTTTTCTTGCAAGAATTTTACTCATCAAGATTTGTGAAGTGTGCACTCTGATTTTATCTCCGCAACTCGCACTAACCGACACAGCTGCACATTTCTTTAAAAGAGCACACAGTGAGCTATACAAGAGTCGAAAGCTGGAACAGAAGCTAACCTTTTCTCTCATTTTTGAAGTTTGCTTTACATGCAGTTATTCATAATGCTGATACAAGTGCACATATTTAGGACCGTCTTGAGTGCCCAACAGTTTACTTGTACTTTTTTGCAATTCAATATTATGAAAACTATCTCTCCCTCTCAATCTTTTGTAGGGGCTTATTTTTGGAGAAGGAGCTAGCAGGCCATACAAGTTCACCATTTGACCAAAACTTTTCTGTGCCTTTCATCTGCAAAAATACTTGAAAATACATAATTGAAATTTTTCTTTAGTTTATTGTTTCATATAATATAACCTTCATTAGAGGACTTAACTTTTTCTCTCAATTTTTAATCTCTATTTCCTAGAATGGGTCCTAGTTTGTAATAGGTATTCAGTGTAAAAACTTGAAGAAATGAGAAATGAATTTCATTTATTTTAAATTCTGATTGAAGAGATGCTAACACCTCCTTGGACATCTCTGTGCTCTTAACTCTGCCGATACTTTGTTTTGCTTCTGAAATCATAGTTTTCATTATGATCTTTATTATGTATGGTATTTGTGACACATTTTCCTTTGTAATTATTTAGTCTTTTAAATTCTAGATCATTCGTGTACCATCTCATTTATGTAAGTAGAATGCAGTCTCAGAGCCTTTCTTGCTTTGACATTTGGGTTTCTGCTCAAATATTGTATAAGACATTATCAGTAGCATCACTCATCTTTCCTGGTCCTTTTATCTAACTCTATTCTTTTTTCCTCTCTAATACTTCTGTGTTGTTAGTATATCAAAATTGATTTTTTTTGTTGTTGTTTTTGCTGGCTAAGAATGCCTTCAGGGCAGGTTTGACTGGCTTGAGTTCTGGGGATTGAACCACAGCAACCTGAGCCTGAATGTTTTGTTTAAGCAGACACTTAAAGAACTGAGCTAAGGGGCAGGCCCCCTCAAAATTGATTTGTCATGTCTCCCTCTACACTCTTGAAATGTAGTGCATACTTAAATAAAAGTACTATTAACTTAGCAAGTGTACTTCTTTTGGACAAAATCATGTAAAGTAGCTTTTGCCACAGGGATCTGTTCATAAATTCAAAGAGGGTGTATTTATGTGTTAATTTAGTAACTAATGTTTGAAAAACAAAATGACTGATTTTAATAAGTCTTTTGCCATTATTAGTGCTGTTAGTTGGTGAAATTAAATGTTATACAAGGTAGCTGTTTGCTATCTTCCTTTGAGAAGTACATAGTAGTGAAATCTCTTGAGTTTATTAGTAGAATAATCAGGTTTAAATAGTTGTTCCTTAATCATATGTGACTAAAAAATCCCCCAGACTTTGTTCATATTAAAAAATGGGTATAATTACAGATGCCCTATTGCTATTTCTGAGTCAATTTTGAAGTTCAATAAAATAATGAATACTGGGGCTGGGGAGATAGCTCAGTAGAATAAGCGCTTCCCTGGCAAGCGCAAGGGCCTGAGTTGAATCCTCAGTTGCATCAAAAAAAGAAAAAGAAGTTAATATTTGGTTAAATAACTTTTTATCTCCCACAATTATGTACCTCAGCCTCAGCCTCAGCCTAGGAAGTGCAGGTACCACTGTGGCATGTATCACTGTAAAAACTTTCATATTTTGCTTTGAAAATGTAAAGCAAAAAATTACAGAATTTAAATACATTGTAAATTATGGGGTATTGGTCAGTGGGAAATAACTCAAATGTTGAAACACAAGTAAAGTTTAAGACACTGATGTTTATAATGTAAAGTTGTTTTATATAGTTGAATTTTTTTCTCTTGTTTTTAAATTGCAGTGTGGACTCCAATTGCATTGACAGTGTTTTTAGTGGCTGTTGCAACACTGTGTAAAGAACAAGGCATAACAGTTGTGGGAATATGTTGTGTGTATGAAGTATTTATTGCCCAGGGGGTAAGGACAAATAGAGATTTTCTTGTTGCTTTCTTTTGTCCTAGTAGAAACGGATTTTATTAACCTTATATTCTGTATATGTGAATTTATTTACCAATAATGGTACCAAGATTTTTCAAAAACAAGCATTAACCCCTGACAATGACTTATTTAACATTTTATGACGCATTCAGCTTTGAATGGAGTTTTTTAAGCTTAGCAATGAAATTGTCAAGCAATTTGGAGAATTACACATTAATACTGACAGTAATTCATTATTGGATAAGATTATTGAGCTTTTTATTCATTAACTTTCCACAAGTCGTTCTACATTGATTTTCCATTTATGTTCAATTGAAATCTAGTCTTGTATTTAGAAATTACTGAATTATTGAAAATGGTATGATTTGTTATAGTTTTTTTTTTTTTTTTCTTTTTAGTATACTTTGCCATTATTGTGTACTACTGCTGGACAGTTTCTCCGTGGAAAGAGTAGTATTCCATTTTCTCTGCTGCAGACACTGATAAAACTCATTGTCCTGATGTTCAGTACGTTATTACTTGTGGTAATTAGAGTCCAGGTTATTCAGTCACAGCTGCCAGTATTTACAAGGTATGAATTCTGGTTCTCTTTTATTTTTTACTTCTAAGTGATCATAAATGTTTCACATGGTCTTTGATTTACATTGAGTATTTCAACAGCTTCTTTTGCCATAAAATCAACATATTTAACAAACTATATAACATTTCAGATATACAAATTGATTAGTTATGGCATCCATGAAACCACCACAATAAAGATAAAGACTCCCAAATTGGTTAAGTGTTAAAGCTAGTGTTGTCTTTTCTATCCGTAGTGGTCTTTGTCTTTATCAGTTTTTCAGAGATGAATGTTGAAGTCTTTCTAAAATATAGATCAGTCTAATTTACCTTACAGATCTATTAGTGTCTTTTTCTCATGTCTTTTTGAAGCTGTTATTAAGTGCATGAATGTTTATGATTGACATGTTGTCTTTCTTTTTTCTTTTTTGTAGTACTAGGGATCAAACTTAGGACCTCATGCTTGCCAGGCAGGCACTTATGACACTGAGCTATCTCCCCAGCCCTGACATGTCGTCTTAATGAGTTGATCCCTTTATTAACATTAGATGATGTTTCTTACAAATAGTATTAATCCTTACTTAGAACTTCATATTTTAATGATTATTGATACATTTGATATGAATATAACTTCTTATAAATTATGTTACAAAGTTTTCTTATGTGAAACATTTATCTTAGAGGTATATGCTAATAATATTATGTATCTCTGTCTTTCTATTTGAAGATTTCAGTAGTTACAGATAAATAGGTCTTCCTTTTCTGTTTGATGAGATGATCTTACTTTTAAATAGGGTGTCTTATCCTTTTATGTTTAATATTAAATAACACTGGTGAATATTCCCAAAAGCATCCATGCTACACATACAGTGAATCTTAAGTGACTTTTGTTATGACTAATTAGGTCATAATTTAAAGCATTTCTGCCTAGTTGTGATATTATGTATGTCTGAATTATTCTGATAGAAAGAGATGACCTTTAAACAGTTCCTTGTAAATACTAATTCTTTCAACGATACATTTCATAAATTTCAGTTTGAATTTTGATGAAATTAGGATGTACCCATAAAATCTTTCTTCTTTGATTTAACAGGATTACACATAATAATATTTCTTTTACTACTACTTTTTTATTCATATACATACTGTTAAGTTATAGAATGCATAGTGTTTAAAAAGTATTTTGTTTGGTGGGTGTGGTGCCGCATACCTGTAATCCCAGCAATTGGAAGACTGAGGCAGATGGGTCTCTGTGAATTCAGAGCCAGCCTGGAATACATGGTGAGTTCAAGGCTAACCCAAATTACATAATAAGATCCTTGTAAAAAAAAAAGTATTTTCTTTTAAATAACTTTATTTTCGTTCTTTATACAGGTTTGATAACCCAGCTGCTGTAAGCCCAACTCCTACAAGGCAGCTGACATTTAACTACCTCCTTCCTGTGAATGCTTGGCTTCTGTTAAATCCTTCAGAGCTCTGCTGTGATTGGACAATGGGAACAATACCACTGATAGAGTCATTTCTTGATATTCGAAATCTTGCCACTTTTGCTTTCTTTTGCTTTCTGGGGGTTTTGGGAATATTCAGTCTCCGATACCCTGGTGATTCTTCTAAGACTGTATTAATGGTAAGAAACTTTCCAAACTTTTCAAATAAGGTTACATTCCATTGATTAAGAAGCTACTTTTAATTCATAAAAACCATCCTAGAAACCATTTCTTTGTTCAGCATCTTCCAGATCTATGATTTAATTTCCTGATATATTTATTTTAGATTCTCCTAAAATTATATATGAGAATGTGATTTGAAGGTATAAATTGTTGTATACATGTAGCGTGTCTTACGTTTCTTAAGGTAGTCCATCTAAAATAGCTGGTTATAATATTGTATACTTGTTTTCCTTTCATGGAGAAAGTTCCATATGAAATATGCTAAGAAAATGCACATAGCTCTTAATTCTTATTAGCAATGTTTTCGTTACTTTCTGAGTAGATCTCATTACATTCAGAGAAGGTTGATTACTTTAAAAAGTCTTATTGTTGTCCTCTTAAGTCATCTTTCTTTGTAATTTTTGTATTTGACCCTCACTTCTTGCAAAAGTTGTTTTTTTAACAGAGTAGTAAGTTTAACATTTTCTCCAACACCTACTATATGTTATCAAGCATATGCGTTACAAAATATATCCTTTTTTGGATAGTTATTAGATTCTTTTATTCATTCAGGAGAAATTTTGATGGTAGCCTACATACTAAACAGTATGTTGAACACAAAGGATGATAATAAAAAGATATACCATGCCCATTTCCAGGTGGCTTGAATTATAGAGGAATTTGTAGTCAGTGCCTGTGATACAGAGAAAATTTAAAGAATACAGCATAGAGTTTGGGGAAAGATGATATTTGCTATTATCTTTGGATATGTTGAGTTAATAGTTTCTTTGAAACATACTAGTAGAGATTTTGAATAGCACTTCATGTCTACAATTCAGGAGTGATTCCTGAGCTGCACATAAACATTTTATTCATTATGATAAGGTAGTAATTGAAACCAAGATGTAGATAGTGATGGCATATGGAGAAGTTATAAAAGCAACTTTTCTCAAACAGGATATTGTCATTTCTCTGAAATAATGCCTAGTACCATTCTGGTTACAGAGGAGAGAGTTAATTCACACTTACTATGGATGACCATCAGCATTTAATCTTAATTCTCCCCTCAAAAATAATTAAGGTTGATAGAGTGAGAGAGAAACCTGTGACTTTATCCTAAAAAATTTCCCATATTTAGATTTTGAATAGAGAAGAATGAACCTAAATAGAACACGTTATCAAATAAACACAAAAATAAGAAAATGTTATAAGAAAGACAGAGTGGTTAGCACTAATAGATGCTGTTCAGTTAAAAAGTAAAATTTAGTTGAAAAATGCTATTTGGCTTCAGTTACTTTAATGTCAAACTGTTGATTGACTAATATTGAGAAACATTTTTACTGGAGTATTCAGCTGTCTTTTTGAAGCAGATAATGTGCTAATCAATTAGATTGCAAAAAAATGTATTAAGTTGAAATATTGATTCAGTTTAAGACTACTAGTTACCATAGCTATAAAAGTCTTTATGATTTTAGGAACTTCATTTATACCTGAGGGACAGAATGAGTGAGGAATAGGTTAAAGATAAAAGAGATTTTTATGGTTAGAAAGCCAAGAGAGTGTTTAAATTTAGGTACAAAGAATTAAGTTGATTAGACAATGGTTAAATAAATGAGAGAAGGTACAATTGATATTCACGTTTGTGAAAAATAGGGAAATACTACATAGGTTTAACCTTAGGTAGGAGAAAACTCATATAGCAAGAAGACAGCAAAGACCCTGAATGTGAATGTTGGTAGGTTTAGTAGCAAGGAATTGAAGAAGTTCTTATTTCATGGTTTTAGCTTTCTCGTAAGTAAATGGTCACCTCCTCTTAAAAGTGACTCCTAGAAGTGTAAGACAAGATTAAAAACTACCTAAAAAAGTAGAATCAAACCTATCACAAAACTAGCTATCTTGAGCAGTCTTAAGGATTGATTAGAAGGGGTTTTTTTTTATTAGAAGTTTTTGATCATGAGTTTATGAGAATATTTATCTACAATATTTATCGGCTAGATCCAGAGTCTTCACACTGAACTACATCTTCACTGCTTTTTATTTTGTATTTGGAAGCAAGGTCTTGCTAAATAAACTTGAACTTGCACTCCTGTTACCTCAGTTTCCGAGACTTCTGGGATATCAAAGTAGAACCACAGTGCCTGACTTAAAACATACTGGGGGTCTGTAATACTGGTGCTTTCTGAGGTTCTCCATAGGGAATATGTAACGTAAAGGAGTATCTTCTGAAGATAGATACTGTATTATACATTTATTAAATAAGATGTCAGATAAAGCTCAACAGCATAATGTAAGTAATTATATTCTCAAGATGTAGTTTGGTACATAGGAAGTGTCAGATTAATCTCATTTTCTGTACTAACACATTAAAGATAGTTTAAATTGTTAAAAAGGTATAAAAAGTTAATCATAATTAACTAGATTGGCATACACTAATAAAATAACATGACTTCTAAGAGACTTGATCATTAGAGTCATTTCTTACTTCAGAACCTTTATATTAACTTCCTGAGAGATTGTTTCTCTTCTTTGATAGAGCTTATGCATCAGCCTGTGATAAATCTTTGAATGAATTTTAACACTTTTGATTTCTTCAAATGAAACTGCTGTAGGGCAACCACAAATTAACAGGGAGTGATTTTTGTCTAGCATCTCTGAGAGATGAAAATCATGTAGACTTTAATGTTTTATATTTTTTAAAAATACTGAAATATCAGTTATAATTTGATGTGATGTTTTATGGTAGTACTTTCCCTCAAATTCATTATTACCTCATTACAAATCATACGAGTGTCAACACTCATGAAGAAAATATTCCAAGTATGTATGTGTATGTGTCTGTTCCACTATTATTACAAGGAAAAGACATCTTTTGCATTAAAACTTTCAAACTTCTCCAACTGGAGGATTCATTTATTCAGTTAGGCATTACAAAACAAATTCAACTAAAAAAAAAAGTATCTATTGGTGCAGATGTCCATTGATACAAATGTGTTCATGATGGCTGAACTTAAATCCTTTCATAGGTATTTCATGTGTTAATTTTTTTTAGCTTTATAATCATGTACCACTTTTCCCAATTTACAAAGGCAAGATATCTGAGATTTTGTGATATTTTATGAATTTTAGAAATTTCTTTATAAAAACAATATATTTAAAGGGACAGTATTTTTATATGTACACTAAACTATACTTGTCTCAATGACACCTATTTTATGCTTCAGTTTATAGTATTAGTAATTTCTTATGGTAGTAAAATTATAAAAATTTACATGTTTGTCTTCGTTGTCAACCTGTATCGTTTTTTTCTGTTGAAAACCCTATTAGCATCTTTCTTTATGAATTTAGTTTTGCCGCATGTACAAAAGTTAAGTGTATAAACGTTTCTTAATTTTGAAAAAATTTATTCGTCTTATACAACGGAAAATGTATATTCTTTAGCCAACATCTTCCCAAACTTGCCTATTAACCTGATAAACACTATTACAGTCTATTTCTGTGAAATCAAACTTTTAAATGAAATCATGTAGTGTTCGTGTTTCTGTTTGTTTGTTTGTTTTCTTATTTTTGTTTTTGATTTTGACACAGGGTCTCACTCTGTATTCCATAACTGTACTTGAACTCACTGGCTAACCCATGTTAGCCTTGCAGGGATCCTCCTGCATACTGGGATTACACTGGCTTTCTATGAGTTCTTTGTTTCACATAACTAATGGCCTCATTCATCCATGTTACAAATGACCTTTTCTTAAACCTGAATGATATTCCATTAGGCATATATACCCTACTTTCTTTATGTGCTCGTCTTTTTGTGGACACTTACACTGATTCCCTTTCTTGGCTATTGTGGCTAAAGCTGCAGTAAACATGAGGGTATAGATAGTTCTTTAACACACTGATTTTGTTTCTGTTGGGTATCTACCAGTTAGTGGAATTGCTGTATAATATGCCAGCTCTACTTTTCTTTTTCAGGAAGCTTCATACTGTTTTCCATGAGGGTCACACTATGTTACATTCCCACCACCAGTGCACAGGGCTTTCCTTTCCTCACATGTTTGTAACACATACTTTCCTTTTTCTTCTTGGTAATTCCCATCCTAACTTTAGTAAGGTGGAATTTCATTGGGGTTTTAATTTCTCTGGTAGGATTTAAACATTTTTTTCATATGTGTTTTAGCCATTTGTATGTCTTTAGGGCAATATTTAGTTAGATCTTTTGTCCATATTTTAATTATTTTTGTTTGAGTATACTGTTTTAATTACATTTTAAATCTTGTTGGGTTTTTTTTTATAATTTGGAGAAACTTTACTCAGTGTTTTAAAGATGTAAATTTATTACCTTTAGTTTTTATGTCTTAACTACAAAACATTCCTCACAGAAAAGCCTCAAGAGAGAACTAAGCTGTACAGACTTAAAACACTAAAAGTTTCCCATTTTCAGAAATTATTTTGAAACATACAAAACAATCTTGTTTTCAAAGAAAGTCCGCAAATATTCTTCAATTTTAAGGTGTAGAATTCCAGAAGATCCCCGTCTCCTCTTGCTTATACAGGTCTAGGTGGTTTCGCCCGAGCCTAACTAGCCCTCTTTAGGTTTGCGTTAATATTTTTGTACTGCTTAAAATGGTGCTCAGGTGCATTTATCCAAATTGAATGTTTTTGATTTACTTGTTGAGAATCCACACTTTTTTTTTTTTTTTAACTTAATAAACTATCTCCTTTTTCTTTCTAGGCACTTTGTTTAATAGCATTACCATTTATTCCTGCATCGAACCTTTTTTTTCCTGTTGGATTTGTTGTTGCTGAGCGAGTACTATATGTTCCTAGCATGGGATTCTGTATTTTGGTAGCCCATGGATGGCAGAAAATTTCAAAGAAAAGGTGAATTAAAATGTTAGTTTATTTAATTCTTACTAAATATAGAATTGTGGTACACAAAAGTATTTTCAGTCTGTATTTGAATTTTGTAAGTCATACTTTACTACTCTTGTTTTTCCTCTTCATAGTCTCATTGGTCTAGCATTCACATTAGGAAAGCTCCACAGAACCTACACATTCTGTGTTTTTCCCTCTATTTATATAATTTTATTTTATAGCCTGAGCCAAAACAAACTTTGAGTCAGACCCAAATGAAAATAAGAATATTCTTGAGAATAAATCACAAGTGACCATTTCCTCATTCACATGCAGTGAACTAAGATATAGTCATCCTACTTGAGTCATACTGCCTTCTTGATATATGTAAAATGCATGTAGTATGAAGTTTATAATTTCTTACTCTTTGTCATCTTGGTGTATACTTTAATGGTTAAAAAGCAGTATGCTTAAAATGTCATTCTAATAATTATCGCATTTACACATATACTGATTCCAAAATTGTCAGGTCAAGCAAATTGTTAATGGTTAAGTAATGGTAGTACAATAATAGGAAATTTAATTTTGCACCTTGAATAAGAAATGATCACTGTTTTCGCTTTCTCATTTTCCAGTCACCTTTTAACCCACAGAATTCTGCTCTTCTCTTCTATTACTTTATTAGCAAATTGCTAGCAGCTATATCCAATTAAAGTTTTTGGTTATCATAGTTGTTTGACTTGTTTCTATAAAGTTTCTCTCCTGATTGTTTCCTGCATCTGCATCTTGATTTAGATTGTTCTTGGTGTACTTTATCTTTGAATATTTCTATTTTTCTGTTTTATTGACAGCCAGTTTTGTCACATATATGCTTCACAGATAATCTTATCTGTATTTTTTACTATCTATACAAATCTTTTCTCTTAGCTTCTCATATGTCCAGCTATAATTATTACCAATTTGAGTGCCTACTATGTGCCAAGTATCATAATATATATCTTTATCTTTAGATTAAAGATAATATATCGTTAGATTTATTATCTCATTTAATCTTGACAATCCTCAACTCTATTTTGCAGATAAGGAAATTGAAACTTATACAGATGACCTGAATTACACAAGGCCATACAGCTAGTAAACAGGAGAGATCCTTGGTTCAAATTTATACCTTACCACTTCCAATGACCATTTTATTTCTGATCCCATACTCTTTTATTTTGGTTAAGTGGATCAGTACACAAGAAATTAAACCATGTTACGGAATCAGCACAGACTCAGAGGAGAGTAATGCTAGATGATATAAAAATCACTGAAGTAGAATCATCTTTTATAAATGAGAAGTTGAGGCTCAAATAATTAGCCCAAAAGTTGTGTGAGTAATTTGTATCAATTTTATAATTAATTTTGCTATGCTTTTTAATAGATATTTTAGACTTTAAATTATAAAATTTATTAAGACTGTCATGGTGCTCTATGATGTAATTTCATAAGCAAACTTTTTGAACATAGCCAGCAATAAGCCATATAAACACCAGATAATAATATCCAAGTTGCAAGTAAGGATGTAAAAGACCATAAATATAAAAATTTACAATTAAAAACTGATGTTATCAATTTTTGTCTTTTAATCTAAATAAAGCTCTTGTAGTACAGGCAAATAATAGAATATACTGTCAGGCCATGTATCCAGGGGTTCTGTATTTGCAGATTAAATTAAGATTGATCAGATACATTTTTTTCTAAAAAATTGTATCTGTATTGAACAAGTACAAGCTTTTTGCCATTGTTTACTAAATACCTAACAATTGTATACATAGCATTTACATTATTTCATGTGTTAAAAGTAATCTAAACATTTAAATATATAAGATACGTGTCCATTTATATAGGGACTTGACCATCCTCAGATTGTGGAATTCTTTACAAGGGAGACTCTGGACTCTATCCCACACAGATTACAAGTAATGGCTATGTAATATAATTGAATACTAAATGGGACAATCATATTCATAATATTTAATTTTGTTGATGTTAGTTTCCTCTAAAGGTGGATGATCATTAGAATGAATTACTATAAATACAAACATGATACAGGAATCTTCACATTTCTTTTAAAAATAAAACGCTTTTGGTGATACAGACTTTTTCTTTTTTCATCTCTTAAACAGTGTATTTAGAAAGCTATCCTGGGCCTGTCTCTCAATGGTTATACTTACTCATGCCTTAAAAACACTACACAGAAATTGGGATTGGGAATCTGAATATACATTATTTATGTCAGCCTTGAAGGTAAGGTATTCTTCAGAATGACAAAAATGTGTTTGGTCATTGATTTTTTGTGGCCATTTCTAAGCTGATTTTAATTCACGTTTTCAGTATGAAGTGTTTTACAAAAAGATTAATAAATCTAAGTTGTCCTCTGTATAATGTATTCCATAATCATGTTCCCTAAATAGTATTTGACTGTGTCCTAAGTGTACTGAATAATTTCCTTAACATTCAATTGTTCGGGTACATATGATAATGGTTCTGTAATGGTTTTATAACTCAGTGAAATAAAATGCACAACAAAAAATGGCTTTGAAAGTGATCAGTGGTTATGATGCTATGGTAAGGTCAGAACTGGTAGGGTTGAGTGATACAGTATTTCTATAGTAGAGACAATGTAAATCTGAAAAGGTTCTCTTGAAGAGCACATTTATTTCCTATAAGGATTATTTTTTTCAGTTTTTCCCTACAACTGCCCTTCTGCAAATCTCTAAATTCTTAATTTTTCTGGGTTTTTTTTCCATTGCCTATCTTAGTGAATTGCTGTGTCATTCCAATAATCCGTGTTCCTTCTTGATTTGACATCTACTTAAGATCAGATAATTCTACTCTTCTATGACACAGTAGCTCCATTTTGTCTTCAGCTTTGCAGACAAGCAAAATTTTAATCATTTTTACAGTTTCTACTTGTGGAAATCAGTGGAACCTTATAATTTTTAGGAATTTTGATTGTCCATACTTCCAAGGCAGTGCTTAAAAACCCACAGCCTCAGTTAGCCGTAGCTAGCTTTTTGATTGTCTATGGTATTCCTGCAAAAATACCATGCCCATCAGTTAACTCTGAAAGTATACAGCTGACATAGAACTTTAATCTAACATTCCCGTTATCACATGGACTATTTGAGCAGCTTTAAAAGTATTTGTCAAGCCTAAAAAGTTGTTAGTGCATTATTGAAATACAGTCTCATATTCTAATACTGTCTCCATTAAAATACTATAAATACCATAGCAGTTTTTGAATAACACTATCCTTGATAAATAAAATTTTAATACAGTTTTAATATGTAAAACGGATGAAATCACACTGCTACTTTAGCATATTAATGAATTAGAGGAAGAGAAGAGTAAATTTGATGAAGCGGTCTTCATTTGGATTCTCGCTCATATCCTAGAGCATGCTCCTAAAATAGTCCATTCTTGATCCTATGCTAAACAAATATTGTGGAAACCTGACTCTTTTTAACTTGTAACACTTCTATTTTTATTTGCACTTAAGGTAAATAAAAATAATGCTAAATTATGGAATAATGTTGGACATGCTTTGGAAAATGAAAAGAACTTTGAGAGAGCTTTGAAATACTTCTTACAGGCCACTCACGTTCAGCCAGGTAAGTAATATTAGTGAATTAATGAATAGTTCATTTTCTTTGAACAAACTGAATTTTATTTGGAGAAATTACTTGTGTCAGACATTTTACAAAATGTTTTAGTTGTTGGATGACATTCATGCACTTGTGCAAAAGTGATATAAGAGTAACTTTAAAAGAGTAGGGGAGGGCTGGCCAAATAGCTCAGCGGATTAAAGCACCTGCAAGCAGGCCCAGGAGTCAAGGGTTCGCTCACTGGGCTACCAACCAGCCCTGCCCCCAGGGTGCACTGAAACAGCAGTTGAGACTGGCGTGGTGATGCCTGCCTGTAATCCCAGCTCTTGGGAGGCTGTAAACAGGCGAGTCACTATGAATCTGATCTAGTAGTGAGACCCTGAACACCGTAGAGACCCCTCCCTAAAATACAGAAAATAAATAAATAGAAGAGTAGGGGAGGAATAACTGGAGACAATTAGTAAAGATAATTGTTAAAGTGCATCAGTAAGACAGTCATAGTGCTCATTATGGGATCAAGAGAAGATGGTACAGTAATAAGGTTTTTTTGTTGCTTTCTGTTTTCAGGTAGGAGACAGAAAACTTATTTGGGGGCTAATCCAGTGAATCTAGAAAAAGTAATACAGGATGGGTGAACAGATAATTAGTGTCTGTGAACAGGGTGGGGAGTTTACTCAAATGTGGATGATGGTTAAACTGGGTAATTGAAGGCACAGTGTGGACATGGATAGAGGCAGGTAAGTAGATTACATGGAGGAAGCTTGTATTTTTGTTTTTGCTTTCTCAGTGAAATAGCTAAATTGTTGGAGAGTAAGGAGAAAAGTTAGTTGAGAAGATGTGAAACAGTCTTCTAAAGTAGTGTTCTACTAACTTTAATGTGCCCATAAATCACCTACTGATCTGTTAAAATGCATACTCTGGTGTAGTTTTATATAGAGCCTAAATTTGTGCATTTCCAGTAAGCTCCCAGGTGATGGTTAGTCTGCGTATCACACTTGGGAAGGTAATGATCTGGGAAACCTATAGACTAGGATAATATAATTGCCAGGTGGCAGTAATAACTTACTTGAGTTTACTAATACTTTAAAATTAAATCAGTCGATGTGGTTATAGTTTTTCTGAATTTGCTTTTTTGCCGTGGTTGTAACGTAGACATGGAAAATTCAGTTGAGGAGAATTAAGACTTTGTAAGATGTGTTTTACTAAGGAAGAAAGGACCAGGGACGGGATTATGATATTGAGACAGACATTCTAAATTGGTTCAGGAGGGATGTGAGACATGTTAAGTGACTGAGAAAAAGTGACAAGATTAATGAATTACATATGTGAAGAATGCTTGACGTCTGTGGAGGATGTAGGTAGAGCAACGGTATTTTTCATTAAGAAGTGCTATTGGTTTTTCAGGTGTGGAGAACTGTATCACACACAATATATACAAAATGTAGCTTCCACTTGCCAAATGCCATTATTATTTATTTCCCATTCTGTGTGACAATCAGCACTCACTCCTACATATTAAATAATCTCAAGGGGGTGCAAAGTAGTAGATATGTACTATTTTTTTCTAGTAGTATTAATTATGTCCATTGACCTATAAGGCAAAAGGTGAAAGTCTTTTAAGGATCATCACAGGCTCAGTATTAATCTGTTTAGACTTTAGAATCACTAAGAATTTTGACAGCTGTGATGTTAAAGAGAGCAGTAGGTAGACAGGATCTATGACCCAGCTTTTGGATAAGAATTGAGGATTATCTGAAAGTGGCAGCAGAAATCAAGGAGGGCACCTCTTATTCTAGGCCTCAGAGTTAGTTACAGAGGATAAGAAGAATAGTCACCAGGGTTCGGAGGTACTGTTTAACCATGTCTCTAAAACAAAAACAAATTTTAGTTAGAAGTAGACAGAAAATAATAGAAATTTAACTGATAGTCTGTCTTCCCAATTTTATTTTCCATAACCTTCATGTAGGTTAATTTTTCTCAATATAGGGTACAGTCCTGTCCCTTTCTCTTTGCCTAATATATTCTTTCCTATGATATAATTTTCTATTTAGTACTGTATTTAAATGTTGATTTACTTAAACTAGAGGTCGCTGTGGGTAACATAAAACATCTGGTTTTTTTATCTCTGCATCATCTTGTAAGAACCTGTACATAGTCACTAAATGTAATAGTTTTGATTCATTAGTTTTTAGTCTTTTTATGTTCATCCTGGATTTTTAGAGAAGTTGTTCTGTTTAATATTAAACACATGAGGGTTGTAAAATGCTGTTCAGGCCCCTTTGCTCATGTCTTTGTTACATGTGAATTGAATAGTAATTTCTATCTCACTTCATTTTTTTTTTTTTTTTGGTTGAACCAGGGATTGAACTCAGACCCTTGCACTTGCCAGGGAAATGCTTATTCCACTGAGCCATCTCCCCAGCCCCTCTCACCGCATTTTTGTAGACTGAATTAAGTGTATATGTGGGTGATAAATATGGTCAACATGCATGACAAATATTAATAAAAAATTTTAAAAGTTAAAGATGTATGTATCAGTATATATATGCCTATTTTATCTAGTCTGTGTGTGTCATGGATGTCATAGGTGGACACTCAGTTTTAAAGATTTTTCCTGTCATTGTCAGTTGTCATTTATTACTATTTGAGATAGTTGCTAAGCTTACTTCCTTCAGTATGACTTGTCTACCACACAAGTGGAATTATTGTACATAGTAAATCAGAATAGGAAGTTAGAATTAATTATGAATAAAGCAAATAAATTTAGATACATTAAATGTAACATTAAGAGGTTTGAGGGCTGGCCAGGTTAGCTCAGCAGACTAAAGCACCTGTTTAGGCAGGCACAGGGACTGGGGTTCAATCCCTGGTGTGCTATGCAGGCTCCGCCCCCAGGCACTCAGACGGTGAATAGAACTGGGCGTGGTGACATGTGCCTATAATCCCAGTGCTTGGGAAGCTGAAAACAGGAGGATCACTGTGAGTCTGGTCTGTATAGTGAGACCCTCTAAACCCTGTATTAAATACATTTTTTAAAAAAA
Organism: Octodon degus; assembly: GCF_000260255.1. NCBI lineage: Eukaryota > Metazoa > Chordata > Mammalia > Rodentia > Octodontidae > Octodon > Octodon degus. The sequence goes on from NW_004524580.1 coordinate 16,162,171, forward strand.
AGGTTTGTAGACTTGTTCTTTGGAGAGTGGTTTGCTATGCCTATAGGTAAATTTAGCAAATGAAAAGCCATGTCATTTTACTATGTTACTGTGTATTGGAAGAAGGGACAAAGTGGTCAGGATGATGCTAAAAAGTGACACATGATGTAATGAAGAAGTTTGGCCTGAAATTTATCCAATTCAGTCTCACCATTTTTTCTCTATAAATTCTGAAAAATAACAATGTCTAATTTCTACAGATCAAATTAAGTACTGATTATAGAAGGCTTAGGCCATTTTCTTGCTTATAGTATATACTCAATAAGTATAAGCTGTTAAATACTAATAACATTCTTTTCAGTGAAGCTAGAGAAGGAGGAAGTAAGTAAAAATACAAGATGCAGGAAATATTAGTCAGTTCTTCATAACTGTTACAAATACTTGAGATTGAGATAATCACTGTAAGAAAGGAAACGTTTATTTTGCTCACAGTTTTTGAAATCCCAGTCCACAGTTGTCTTGCTGCTTTTGGGCCTGTGGTAAGGCAGTAATCATGATGGGAACACGTGGCAGAGGAGGCTGCTCACTTCATGGCAAGCAGGAATTAGAAAGAGACAGGAGGGGCCAGGGCCTCAGTATCCCCTGAGAAGCGTACTGCCATGACCCACTTCTTCTGCTAGACCTCACTCCCAAAGCCTCCTCCAAGTCCCACTAGGGCATAGGTGAGCAACATGGGCCTTCGGGCCAGATCTAAGCTATAGCTAAGAAGGTTGAAAAGAGAATGAATAGCAATGGCCTCTTTGTTGTATTCACTAAGCATAAATTTAAGAATATACAATGTGTCAAGCATTGTTTTACCTGCTGGGGATCCAGCGGCAAATAACACATTTTTTTTCTCTTAATGGCACTCCTGTCACACATACTGGTATGGTAGAAACATTTAAAATTTATTCCTTTCTCTGAAGGTTTGATGATTTTAGTCTTATCAAGTAAACTGGCAGTACATAACAGCAAAAGAATATAATAAATTTTATTGCATGCCTAAGCATGTGAGTGTCATACACTCAGTGGAAGACAGAGGAAAAAATGGCCAAATCTTATTAGAGTTTAGCAAAGGAAGAGGGAACTATGCCCTGTGGAGGGAGTGAAGCTGCAGGTAAGGAGTTGCACAGTGAGCAAGGAGCTGTCTTCTTACATAGAAGTTTCCAGGGTAAGAGCCAGTTGAGGTATTCTTTTTCTGTGCCAGGTATCAGGCCTCTATTTGTTCTTTCTGTGAAAAGATAATTCCAAGCAGATAGGAGAATATCAGATTGAAAAGCCTCTACTTCTGCTATCTTTTAAAAGGACAGCATTTTAGAGCTATCCCTATGCCTGTAGAAGTCTTCACTTTCTTTATTATTTTTGTTATGGGGCAGGAGTAGGGGTAGTATTTGGTATCAAGGGTCAAACTTAGGACCTGTGCTTGCCTGTCAGGTGCTTATGCCACTGAGATAATTCTCTGGCCCTTCAGTTTCTTTCAGTTATCAACTGTAGTAAATCAAAATATGCTGAAGAAATGTATTAGGGGTTAGATATTTAGTCTCCCAAAGTATAGACAGGCAATAGAAGAAAACAAAAACACATAGACATGCACACCTAATTTGCACATCATATTTATTTTACCAGTTTTAGGACAAAAGCTATAGCACCAGGAGTCCCAACAAACCTGCCCTGGCCACTAATTCCTCAACACCAGTCAAGGAGATGAGCAGTAGTGAAGGACAGGAGAGCGGCTTCAGTTAATCATGGTTAGGCAGGAAAGAACAGATAAAGAGTGTCAAGATCTGTCTTTGAAGAGCTGACAGATCCTTTGGGGTTATATATAAAAACAAAGGCGAGGGTTCACAGTTTATATAGCTGTGGAGTTTGCCTAGCTGGCAGTATAGGTAATCCTGGTCAAGTCATGGTCTGTGGATTATTATCAGGACTGGTTCTTCCAGATTCTGGGAAAGACATTGTGACCTGAGGGGGCAGTTCAGTTGCCCTCACAAGATGATAGCTCTTATTTGGGATTGGGGTGAGGGAGCCTCAGTTCCATCACAGGACAAGCTCTCCTGATCTCATTTCATGGCAAAAATAAAAAACGGAGGTTTTAGGAGAGAGGAGTAAAATACTCAACCTATAGGGTTCTAGAAAAGTGAGTTAAAGAAATAAACTACTATAGTTGCAGAGTACATTTGACATTTGAGATCCTCATTTACATTGAATTAATAAATCCTACTGCTGTAGTGTACTTATAATGACAGACTTGTTTGAAATTCTTTACCTCTTTACTTGCACATGTCATTAATTTTTTCATCCTGTCACCTTTTCTTACCTTTTAAAATTCAGGTTGACCTTAAAAGTAATACTGTACTGTTCCCCCCCCCCTTTGAAATCTTATCTTTGTAAATTATAAAAAATTGCTTAGAAATTGCATGACATTTCATTATGTATTTTGATTATTCCAATTGATGCTGAAGGAATTCTGATTGAAATTGGAGATACTTCAATTGGAGATATCAGATATTTTTATTCTGATGTCCAAAGTCTCCACTGATAACAGTATCTTTTTGCCATAATCCTAAAACCTGATTCCAATAAGTAGTAACCCGGCTCATCTTTTAGGTAGAGCCAACCCATACCAATCTCTTTTCTCAGCTTGCTTGAGGTTAATTGATTGCAATGACTTTTTAAATACACAGCTGACATAATTATATTTGTCCATATTTTTTATTTGTCCTTAGCTTAAATTCTTACTGTGTAATTAAGTTTTTTAACTTCTATATATCTTTAGTTCTTTCTAAGTAAGTTTCTAATCTTTTTGACAATTATTACAGATTTAACTGATACAAAAAAACATCTAGTTCTGTAAAGAAAAAGATTGCCTCTCTTTTTGTATGAGCTTGGTAATGCAATTGTTTTTTCAGCCATGTCTCTACATCAGACTTGCCTGTGAAACTTTAACAGCATGTTTTTTGTAAATATTATGTCTGAAGTTTATATGTTGATGGAGCTTGGTGATGTTAAAAGTGTCTGAATTTTTAAAACTGCAGACATTCTGGTTTGTGACCAGCCTGCACTTTTTTGTTTCTTTTTTTCTTGATGCCCTCCTGACTCCATAAAGTTTAGCTATACATCTAAAAAGAAAAAAAATTCAACTCTCTTATCCCTAACCTTGTGCCCCAATTCTCTAACCAAAATTATACCACATCTGCCAGTTTTTATACAGTGCACAGTTGGTAGCTTGAAACATAATGTAGCAAGATCTTAGGACTGTTGCTCTCCTCCTAGGGGAATGCCCAAGATATATATGCTTGGCCCCTATGTGCCCTGGGAGTTGCAGGCAGAGAACTACTATTCCACAATTGCAAAATCATCGGTGTTAACAGGCAAGTAGCAATCATAATTTGAAACCTTGTCATGTTTGCTAGATATTTATGTTGAATAACAACTGTCTTAAGATCTTTCTTCCTTTTATCATCTAAACCCTTGAAATATTTACTAAGGAGTATATCTCTTTGAAATCTGGTGTCCCATTGACTCCTCCCCCCCCCCACTTAACTTTTATTTATTTTCTTTGCCTGAAGGATTTGCTGAGATTTTATCTTCCACATTAGAAAGTGAGACAAAGTTCCTGACATTCTAATATTAATACACTCTTTTAAAAAAGTTTTAGCTATGTTTTATTAGGAATATATCATCATTTAAGAGAAAGGCCATGCACCTTACATAACGCTGTTATCCTGACATTCCATTTAATCTCATTCCAGACACATTCACAGAAATTTTTAGGTAGTAAATCTCAAGTTTTTTCACAGTGTCTTTGGTGTTATTCTCCCCTGAAGCATACTTATTAGCTGTAACACTCTAGTTTTAGGAATAGTAATTCTTTTTTCTTGTAGAAATGAGCTGTTATTTAATTGAATTTCAAAGATACAAGAGAGTAAGGAAATGGACATAAGCCAAAGTATAATATAGTACCCCTTTAAAGATCCAATCAGGCAGTTTTCTACATCATGTGCATTTTGTTTTTACAGTGCTTTGAGTAATTTTGTAGTGTGTCATCCATTTTAATAAGTTGTATAAGAACTTCAAAGAGAATGTAGAACTTTTCTGCTTTTGCATTTTTGTCTGGTGTATTTGTTTCTAGAACCACATCTCAGTATGAAATACTATTTAATATAATTGCCAACAAATGCTTTCCCCCCCCCCAACTTTTAGATGATATTGGTGCCCACATGAATGTAGGAAGAACTTACAAAAATTTAAATAGAACTAGAGAAGCTGAAGAATCTTACATGATGGCCAAGTCACTGATGCCTCAGGTAAGTTATCAGAATGTGTTGTGTCACATTTATGATACATCTGTATTGGGTAGAATTATCTAGATAGGAAATCCTTTTCTTCAGTTTGTTGATGCAAAAATAGGTGTCTACTGAGTGCTTTAATTCTACAATCTTTGTGTATATTTACATTTTTAGCTCATTTAATCTTTTAAAAATTATTTTTGTATATAGCCCATTGTAAATACTTAATCTTAGAATATGAATAGTAGATCTTTGGATTACCATGAAATAAATAAATGAAAATTTTATTAACATACTGTAAGCACCAAATTCAGCATTATTGTGATCTAAAACAATATAAGTGACAAAATAGATGTATCTCTGTTGCTATATTGCATTCACTAGTTATTACAATGGCACAAGTACAAGGATTCATCAAATCTAGTAGTGTAATACCAAAAATGAAAGATCTGATCCTACCCTTTATCATCTGTGTGTCATCAGCAAAGACAATATGCCCTGGTTGCAAATTTCTCAATTGTAATAATATTTATAATAGTCATATTAATAATTGGGTAATATAGTTTCTAAGAATAAAACTGCATTATATGACAGCTAAGGAATTTCCATACTAGCATGATACAGTTTAATTACTACAGGTTTTTATGGCAGTTTGTGTTTCTTAAAAATGTGGAACACACTCTCTCTCTCTCTCTCTCTCTATATATATATATATATATATATATATATATAAAATCACCTTTATTCACTGTATATGCACCTAAGCACTTTTATTCAACCTGAAAATTAGAGCATTTTATTTCCTCACTTTACCAAAGAAGTGATTTTTTTTTTTTTTTTTTTTTTTTTGGTGGAACCGGGGATTGAACTTAGACCCTTGCACTTGCCAGAGAAGCACTTATTCTACTGAGCCATCTCCGTGGCCCCCAAAGAAGTGAATTTTTACTATAACTCCAAAATAGTTAATTGCCCTGCTGTTCATAAGGAAACGTTTTGTTAACAGCATGAAATGCTCCGATGGATATTAAGAGACCTTGTCTCTAAAGGTTCTCATTTATTTGACTTTGTAAAAGATAAGTGTAGGTAAATTTAGCAATAGTTCATTGAGTAGGCATGAGTGAAAAAAAAATGCATTTTGTGAATATTACACATTTTCTTTCACATTTAAAAAAAATTTATTTGGTACAAGGTCTCACTGTGCAGCTCAGACTCAGTGATCCTCCTGTCTTAGCTTCCCCAGCGCTGGGATTACAGGCATGTGCCTCCATACCTGGTTCTGGGGCCGGCACAGCATGTGATACCGGAGATTGAACGCAGGTCTTTCCTCTTGCCAGGCAGGTGCTTAGACTGCCGAGCTATCTCCCCAGCCCTTCTTTCACATTTTATAGTCTTTTTTTTTTTTTACATTAGTAAAACTAGCCCTATAATCTTGTGTTCTATATTATTTTAAGTAAGCCACCAGGAAAGCTAACTATATACGTAATTGTAACAATACTATTTCTTCTGAACAGATTATTCCTGGTAAAAAATATGCAGCCAGAATTGCTCCTAACCACCTAAATGTGTATATCAATCTGGCCAACCTGATCCGAGCAAATGAGTCCCGATTAGAAGAAGCAGATCAGCTGTACCGGCAAGCAATAAGCATGAGGCCTGACTTCAAGCAGGCTTATATTAGCAGGTATGTAGGTTATGTTAGGGCTGTCACTATAGAAGATTGAAACCACATCTGCATGTACATTTTGGCTATCTGTGCCTGTTTTTCTTGTAGTCATCTAACTTGGCAACCAAGGACATATAAGATTGTCCCGAACCAGCGGGTCAGTCAACGAAGGTCACCTGGGGGAGGAGCGAGGAATTAAAGAGGGGACAAAGGACAGGAAACACAATGAATGGAGACAAGACAGGATTCTGATCAAGTCTCATTTATTTAGGGGAGGTGCTGCGTATATATAGTGAAGGCATAGGGAAATGACGTCAGCGGGTAAAAGGTGCAAGTAACTAGGCAACCGGGCTATGACAGGAAGTCCCACCTCCTAGGCATAGCAGGAGACTTATGGGAAATAGGCAGGGTAAGATCTAGGAACCTAGCTCATGAGAGGTAGGGGAAGAGGAACCCAGAAACCCACTTGCAATATAATTGGCGGCCTAGAGTTATTGTGCCCCCCACAAATCCCCCTTTACTTTTATATAGGTATATAAAATATGGCTTTTTAGACGGCTGATTCCCTTGAGGGGGCAGTGCCTGTCTTAGGTTGAGGCGTCCTCTGCACAGACCCGACTCAAACCTTACCCATCATAGGAGACTAGGACGGCAGAAGGTCCCGTTGCTGTCTTAGGCGGTGAGTGGTGTCTCATGTATGCCCCTCATTACCCGTCTCTGGCTAGCCTGACCATCTCACCAAGGGTGGGAGAACTAAGAGGTCTCCGGACCTTCATCATCATAAGCTGGTTGTATTCCAGCGCAGTTTTCCCTTTCAGCCATCTCAAGCCTGTGATAATAAACTTGAATAGGTTGCATTTTAATGGCATCCAATTGTTTTTTAACGAAAGTCATCAGCCTATTGAAAAGACAGAGTCCTCTTGATAGAAGTATTAATAGTCCAATCAAGGGTCCCAATAGGGGAGAAGGCAGGGTAGTACTCCATTCCATGTGCTCCAGAAAGTGTTTTCAAATAGCTCTCTTCTCCTCTTAATAAGATCTTCCTAAAGTCTCCTTATTTTATCTCGAACAATCCCGGACTTGTTTGCGTAGAAGCAGCAGCGTTCCTGTAAAGCCAAGCAGATCCCTCCCTGCTCTGCTGTTAGAAGGTCTAAGCCCCTCCTATTTTGCAAGACTACTTCTGCTAATAAATCTGTCTGGTCTTGGCTATCTTGGATAGTACCAGACAGTGTTTGAACATCATCAATCAGCTGATTAGATAATTTGGTATAAGAATGTACTGCTACTCCCAACCCTGCTGTGCCTGTCCCCATGGCCGCCGTGACTCCTAGCCCCACTAATAAAGGGTTGAACTGGACTGCCCTCTTTGTGTGGCCCATAGCATAATCTAAACTGGGAAGGGGTAGGGGATCATTACCAGAGATGACATCTATATCGGGCAATACAATTGCCATGACACACAGTCCTGTCCAGTTGGTAGGTAAATATATGAAGGCTAAACTTCCCCCGCATACATACACATGTCCCTTTTTTGGGCAAATAGGGCTACTGTAGTTAAGTATTTGATTGCAGCTGGTAAAGGTAACAAATCCAACATCAACAGTGAAGCTGTCATTGTGGATGCCTCCCTGCATGCAGGGACTTCCATAGGAGATAATCCCCCCCGGAGAGGGTGGCTCTGGCTAATGCCTGCCAGTCCTTGGGAGTAAGCTAATTTTTGGCCACAGTTTTTAAAATGGCTGTGGTGTATGGAGCCGTGGCTCCGTATTGGGCAACCGCCACTGCCATTCTGGAACAGGGGCCTTGCGGCTTTCCCCTCAAGGCAAAGTCCCTGACCTTTGCAGTTCTGAGGCTGTAAAGGGTGGAGACCTGCCTCCTCCTGTGATGCCCTCAGGCTATCCCTTCCATTTTCAGGTTCCTTCCCGGCAATGGAGATCCTCTCAGCTCCATCTTTGCAGTCTACAGCTTTCTTGGCGCTTTCTTTCTGGCCAAGCTCACAACATTTTAAATCCTCCTGCTGGGCTCCTTGCTCTTTATTCTCAACATAAATCTGGCTTCCTGGTTTCGATTTCAAGATTCTGTTCCCTTAGGGGACACACCCTTAGGGGGTTCTTTGTGCTTTAAGATGGGTTTTACCTTTTTGTCCCTGTAGTATATTTTCACCCTTTTTTTTTTATCACAGCAACAACTGGGTCAGAGTGTCTCTGGGATAAGATTTCATCAGTTAAATTCCAGTAGGAAAAGGCTTTAACTGGGACCTTTTCAGGTCCAAAAGTCGCATAATAATCCTTAAGGGCATCACCAACCCTTTTCTATTGCCTCTGATCAATAGTTCCTTCAGTAGGGAACCATGGGCAAACTTGTTTAATATATTCAAAATATTGACACTAATCCTTAATTTTAACCTTTACTCCTCGTGCCTTTAATGCTTTGCTCAAGCTTTCTACAAATATCTCTTGTTCACTTAATGCCTGTCCTATTGCCAAGGGAAAGGGAAAGGGGGTGCCGTCCGCTTACTGAGGTTCAGATGTCGCAGCAGGCAACTGCGGCGCAGGCCTCTTTTACTTTCTGTTTTGCCTCTTTTACTTTCTCTTTTGCCAGCTCTTTTGGATGGTTCCCTCACTGAACCCTCTGTGCCAGGGGCCCCACGTTGGGTGCCACTTGTCCTGAACCAGCGGGTCAGTCAACGAAGGTCACCTGGGGAAGGAGCGGGGAATTGAAGAGGGGACAAAGGACAGGAGAAGCGAGAAATGGAGACAAGACAGGATTCTGATCAAGTCTCGATTTATTCAGGGGAGGTGCTGGGTATATATAGGGAGTGTAGGAATGAGGAAGTCTTGGCTCTTGGGGTTAGCAGGTATGTAGGCAATGGGGAAGGTGCAACCCCTGGGACATAGCACGTGATTCACGGGGAATGGGCAAGGTGAGAAGGACCATAAACTTAACTCAGCAGGGGAATAGAAACTTAAGAAAATGGTTGAAACTATTATAAAATGGATACCAGTTAATGGCTTCCCACATAAGATCATACCTTGTTTTAGACTAAAATCAAATTTAATTGAAGTTGACAAAGAACCTCTAAATTGTCATATCAAAAGTAGATTTTATGTAAAAGGATAAAAAGGAGCTGTTCTTTACTTTTGTTGTTTTCTTGTCAACAAAATCATTTTCTTTTTCCTATTTAAAATATTTGGAACTTATACAACAGTTCTATTCTCAGTAGCGTTCTTAAATAAAGTTTGAGTTGAGTGGTTATAATGTCTTCACCATAAAATTTCTTAGTCATCAATAAAAAAGTTTTCTGGCATTGTGTGTTAAAACTTGATATATTTTCTTATGTATGTAAGTATTATCATTTACATACTTAAGGAAAATTGTATGTTAAATTTCATTTTGTAGCCTGTCTGGAAAACAAATCATAATTCATAACAGTATTTATATGAGGAAAGTATATTCAAATTTAACTTTATAAAAAATAAAATCAGTTCTTAAATTGGTTGTCATTTTTTAGTTTTACCCAGATCTGTGTGTTATATGCTAATCCACAAAGATTTATTCTGTAATCTCTGTATTTAAAAAAAATCTTGAATTTACTCTTAGTAGTTGCTTAAATTAAAATATTAGTAAAAATTATTCTTTAGGCAAAATAACTTATGATGTAATTTTCAAACTAAAAGATGTATTCCACAAAGCTATCTGCAGGTGGCACTGTTGCCTTCCTACCCTGCTAGATTTTTTTTTTTTTTTGTGATTACATTTTTCAAAACTGGTCATATGTCAAATGTTCTGCTGATTTGTAGTTTAACACAGATTTAAAGACAGAATTTCCACTTTCTGTTTTTCTTCTTCTAATGCTGTAACTTACCTGACAAATTCTTTGGTACTGCATTCTGAGTATTTGCCATTTTTCTGATGCAGTTTACTCTCTGCCTTTTAAGATATATTGAAAGACTAGATTTTTTTCTGTGACCCTTTCTTGGATACCTCCCCACATCCTTCCTAAAGTTAAATGATTTTTCTGCCTTTAGGAATATTTGGAGCTATATTAAGCCAAATTTGCAGATCTGAGAGCAATTAGTTTTTTGATAAAGAACTTTAGCAAATCAAATTTTCAAAGGAAAAAGAAAGCTGTATTTTGAAAGTCTTAAAACTTAGATAGATATCGTCAAACTAACATAAAAACGTATATTTGGTTTTTTTTCCACAGGGGAGAATTGCTCTTAAAAATGAATAAACCTCTGAAAGCAAAGGAAGCATATCTTAAAGCACTAGAGTTGGACAGAAATAATGCCGATCTTTGGTATAACTTGGCGATTGTGTATATTGAACTTAAAGAACCAAATGAAGCCCTAAAAAACTTCAATCGTGCTTTAGAACTAAATCCAAAGCATAAACTAGCATTATTCAATTCTGCTATATTAATGCAGGAATCAGGTATGTTTTCTCAGAATATTTGTTTAATCAAATGTAACTTGGTGTATAGTAAAAACTTAGACTTTGTTTCCTATAGCAAACATTTTATAGATGGCTAGTTTATAAGTACATAAATAGCTAATGAAATAAGACTATTTGAAATACTTGAAGTAAACTATTCAAATTGCAGATACTAAAATATGAGACTTCTAATGGTTCATTCTCCTGATACGTGTTTAACACTAAATTTTTAGGCAGTCTATTAAATAATACCTAGGTAATTTTATGCATTTACATGTAAACTTTCATATTAAATATGCTATCCAAATAATATGAACTAGTGAAATTATTTCCATAATTAGTTCTAAATATCCAGAATTTTTTTTTTTTTTTTTTTAATTAAGCATTGGGCTGGGGATATAACTGAGTAGCTCAAGTGCCTGCCTGGCGCAAGTGCAAGGTCCTAAATTCAATTCGTACTATCCCAAAATAAATAAATAAATACAGTATTGCATTTTCATTTGAGTTACAAGAATAAGTACTTTGGGCAAATCTTTTTATGTATTTATTTTACTGATTTTTCAGAAATATTATAATTTTCTCTAATCTAACAAAACTAAGTCATTAATCTCAGTAAGTCGGTACCTTTAATCCATACTGTATGCAGAAATTTTAGTTTTTTCACAGAGCAGTTATGTGATTACAACCTAAAATTTTTATAATGGAAAATATTTATTTAAAACTTCTAATTATTTCCTGGTGTCATTTTTACAATATTTACAAAAAATGAATAATTTGTAAAAGTTGTAGCATTTTAGAGCTAAAAAAGACCTTTGCATTTACTTTACCAGTTTAGTAGGTCGGGAAGTAGGTTCAAGTAGATTTAGTGACTTCCCTAACTTCATGTGACTACTTTAGTAGCTAATCCAACAGTAAAGCTGAAGCTAATTTGTTTAAAATTTTTCTTACTCATGTCAATTAAAAGAATGCAGAGGTCATTTTGCCTTATTTTCAAAAATACATGTTTAGAGACAAACTTAATATCTAACTTTAGTAATCATGAAAATCACTTTTTTCCTATATAGATTGTACCCTAAAATTTTTTTCTATATAGTTGTAGAACTTGAAAAAAAATTGTTAATTTGCGATAGAAATTAACTCAGTATTTTTCAAATCCCAATTTTAGTTTTGAAGTTAATTGTGTATTTTGCCCTTGAAACATCCTAAAAAGTTTGAAGTTACATACCAGAAAAATCTAATTTAGTAATTCTTAAACTTTGTTTTCCAATTATAATTACAATTTGCTATATGATATGTATTATGTATATATGCTGTATATAATGTAATTCTTACAAAATTGAGTAAGCTTACCCAGAGAAGTTAAATAACTTGTTGAGTATATAAAATTAGAATCAAAATTGTGTAGTTCCATTCAGGAGATCTAGTTCTGCATTCTCAGTTCTCTGTTCTTCCCCCATTATTATCCAGATAGATTAGAAAATACAAGATTTTTTCCCTTTTTAGTTTCAGAAACACAATATTAACATTTAAAGGAAAAAAATGACCTATCATTTCTCTTATCAAATGGTTATCTTTTCAGTGAAGATAGACTTTTGCTAGTTAAGATTTTTTGATAGACACAGACATTAGTTGCTTTGGTGTTGTCATTTTGTAATCTGATTAAATGTTTGGAAATGGTTCTGTTCTTCAAACTTAATTCATTTCATGATACTAATAGATGCTTTCTTTTTCTCTTAAAAAAAAAAAAAAAAAAAAAAACCTCTCCATAGGTGAGGTTAAACTCCGACCTGAAGCTAGAAAACGACTTCTGAACTATGTAAATGAGGAGCCACTAGATGCTAATGGTTATTTCAATTTGGGAATGCTTGCCATGGATGACAAAAAGGACACTGAGGCAGAGATTTGGATGAAAAAAGCCATTAAATTACAAGCTGACTTCAGGAGTGCTTTGTTTAATCTGGCTCTCCTCTATTCTCAGACTGCAAAGGAATTAAAGGCTCTGCCAATTTTAGAAGAATTACTCAAATACTATCCTGATCATATCAAGGGCCTCATTTTAAAAGGAGACATTCTGATGAATCAAAAGAAAGATATACTTGGAGCAAAAAAATGTTTCGAAAAAATCTTAGAGATGGATCCAACCAATGTGCAAGGGAAACACAATCTTTGTGTGGTTTATTTTGAAGAGAAGGAGTTACTGAAATCGGAAAGATGTCTCGTTGAAACATTAGCATTAGCACCACATGAAGAATATATTCAGCGCCATTTAAGTATAGTCAGAGATAAAATCTCCTCATCTGATTTTGTAGAACAGCCAGCACTCCCAGCTGATAAGAGTACAGGTGGAGAAGAAAAAGACAGAATTCCAACTAAAAATGTAAAAGAAATCAGAAGTGAGTCTAGACCAACACAGATAACAAAAACAAGTGATGATCAAAGTCAGTCTAAATCCAACAAACAATTGGAGAAAAATACAAACAAAGAGGCCCCCCAAAAAACAAAAGACATCAAAGAAATTGAGAAGAAAAGAGTCGCTGCTTTAAAAAGACTTGAAGAGATTGAACGTATTTTAAATGGAGAATAACATTATTCTTTATCATGTGACAATGGTATCAAAAGACTTTAATCTTTATCATGTGATTCCTTGTATTGGGAGCTTTGAAAAACAGATCTGTAACTCTCTTTATGAGGTGATTCTACATGGAATGAAAGTAAGATTTTTCATTTAAGACCTATCTTATCCCAAAATATATATTACACAAAATTGGCAGAAGTTTCGGTTTTGGTGAATACAGCAGAAATATCAAATTGTAGGTGACAATTTTGTAACTTCTATTACATAAGGAATTTTTTTGGCAAGATAATGTTTACTACTCAGAATTTAAGAGGCTGACTGGTGATCCCTCGAGGACAAATTGAACATAAGCTGTTTTATTCTGTGAATTCCCATTTACTAACCTACTTCATTTTCCTCTTACTGCTTGAAACCTGGTGATGGGATGAAAACACCTACTGATGCTTTTTCTTCAGCAGTTTTTATGTTGAACCAAGAGATTTTGCACTAAAAAAGCATAGTGACCTTTTTATGTTATGTTCTTTGATTTGTAGAAGAAATGCTGGGTACCTGTTTTGAAATGAATCATATGACATGTTAGTTTAGGAATGTATTTTCATAATTACATACTTACCCTTAATTTAACTCCAAAATGCAGTTTTTAATAAGGTAAGGATTACACACATATATGCATAAATATACATATATCTGATGGTGCTCATGAATACTGTATTTTTTTTTTTCCACATCAGGTATCACAACATGAACTATATAATCATGACTGTTCTTTGACTTTTACTCTGAATTTTTTGTTTTTTAGGGACATAGTCATATTTAGAAGTGTCAGTAACCTTAAACTTTGAAGTAATAATAGTAAGCTTCTCTTTCATCTTAGTGTTGACTTTGATTTTCTTTGAATTTTATTTTGTTTCCAAGTCATGCTATAATCATTCGTAGATACCTTAAGTCACTCAAGCCTCTGTTTAACTAAAGGCAAAGTTGTGTGACAGTTTATTTTTAACACTAAATTCTTGATATCTTCTTGTGGTATATATTTTTATTAAATACTATTTATTTTGACTACTGAGCTTTCATAAAAATTGTAAAGCTGTTTTAATTATGTAAAGTATGGAAAACTAATTACTAGTGCATTTGCCTATACATGCTATATATATTATGGTTTAAGAACAATTATGTCACTGTTGACTTTTCTTCACTTATAAAAATAATAACCTAATACCAGATTAATAAATTTGTGATTTGGTTTTGATATTTTAAATCTGGAAGCTATGTTAGGTTAAAAGTAGCTATAAATTAAAAATTTTAGACATGATTTTTATTGAGTTAAGATCTGTTTCAGATGAGGTTTATAATAACGAAGTTGACTTAGTTTAAAATGCTAAATAAAGCTCAAGTTATTCTGGGATAGTAATTTCTAATTATGCACTATTTCAAAAAATATTTTTAGTTCCTTTAAGGTAACTAATTTCTAATTATATGTCTCAGAAACCATATTCTTGTAATTTTAAGAAATATTTTATAAATAGGTCACAAAAAATATGATCTTCATTAAAGACCTAGGTTTACTGAGTTCCCAGGGGATATGGCATAGATTTTTCCTTTTTTAAAGGAAATTTTAAAAGAAGCACTGATATCATGGGTTTTAATTCTTAACCCAAGAGATTCTGTTAAGCATCAGAATCTAGTTTCAGTTCTTAGACTATGGCTTTGTGACTTTGTATGTGACTTCATGTATAAGGTAGAGAGTACCTCATATACCGTGACTTGAAAAATTAAACTGTTGTTTTGTTCTCTTCATGTATCCTAAGGCAAGTTTCTTGAGTGTAATCTCTTTGGGTGCAGTTTCAATTGAAAGACAATTTAGAAAAGTAATAGGAAATCTTTTATGACAGGAGACTATGATAAAAGTTTAAGGTGCATTTTAATAAATTGAAGGTACATAGTAATGTTTTCCAATGATTTCTAATAGAAAATTCTTATTAGCACTTAATGTCTATCACAGGAAATATTCATATATTTGAATTTTAAGTAATTTATTTAAATAAAATCCATCCCAAGTTATTAGTGTTCAAATTAAAGATTCAATATAGACATTAGTGAAATCTGAAATTCTAAGATACAGCTATGCTTTAAAGTTTTCCCTATACTTTTCTCTGATTCTGATTTGTTTTAGTGTTAAGGGACTGCTGCTCTAAATTGTTTCAGTAAAATCTCTCTTGGGTTAACTTGTTGAATTAGTAACATAATCCAGTTTAGTTTTGATAGTTTGTTTCATGAAGGAGCATATTCTGATAACTAATACTCCTTGAAGGAAGATCTCAACTTTCATGCAGCTTGCTTATGTGTAGTGTCTCATCAATGAATTCAAAATAAAAACTCAATTCAAATTGTTAAGGTGAGGAAAAGTGCTGGGCTTTTTTTTTCCTCTTGAGCTTACTTTTTGAAGAGATAATGAGACCGATAAGCCCAGTTCACTAAGCATGGTTTGGGAATTGTAGTTGTCTGTTAAATTCGGAGAAAAAAGCCTGTCACTGGTTTATGTCCTGTAAATGAATGTAGTTTTAATTTTCAGTATTTTGCAAAAGCTTTTACTCCCCAGAAATTCTAGCAAAGCTTTGACAATCCCTAAGGAGTTGTGTCATTTTATTCCTTTACTACTTCTGGAAGGTAAAATGAAATTTCTCAAGTTGTTTCTATGTGTGGTTCCTTATAAACATTTGAAAATGGGAACTTAAAATTATTCCAGTAAGTAGTACTCTCAAGTTAATGTAGGGAATAAAGTAAATAAACATGTAATTTTGTTTTGCAATTTTGTGTTTACTATACTATAAATATTTAGTAAGTAAATTACATAATTCTAATAAAACCTCATGCTTTTTCATTACATCCAATTTGAGCTCTCAACTTTATATTATAGAATGCTTCTTCAAAGATGCTTTAATTAAAACTATTAAGAAAATATAGATTTGTATGTCAGTTTATACTTCAGAAATCCATATATTTGTCATACTTATTTTTTTAAAAGCCTCCTAATTACATGACTTAAATGGCATTTAAAATTAGCTCCTCCAAAATATCCAGTAACTTTGTCCAAATTTTTATGTGTTGGAAGCAGCCAGCCATCCATATTGAGTTCATAAGAAAGTTGTTTTCCAATTGTATGCATTTTATATTACTGTGGTGTCTGTGTGTACCGTATTTCTAAATATTCAGTATTAAATTGATTCTTTTTAAAACTTGACTTGCCTTTTAATGCGTATGTATATTAGAGACACTTTCGCCTTAGGAAGAAAACGTGACATGTGATTTATTAAGTGGTCTGCAAAAGGCATACATTACATTATTTGATGGTGATACATCTTTAGTTATGAGTTCATTATGAGTTTCAATCACTTATTAGAGGCTAATCAAAAACTAAATTAAGTGAAAAAGTTAAAGTACAGAGTTTTATACAAGTTTTAAGTCCTGCATGTGTATGGGTTCAAATTTTGAGACCATCATAGTTTAACTTAAGGAAAATTAGCCTGTATCCTTAGTTTCCTCATCATAAGTTGGGGAAGCCCATTTCTTATAAAATTATAAGGTGAATTCATATACTAGACATGTATTTACTATATATTAACAATTTATTTAAAACTGTTATAGTCAGGGCTTGCAGGGTACTAGATTTAATGCAGGATGTGTAATTCATAGTATTATTTTATAATGTTTACCCAGTCAAATGCAAAAGAGTACAGATCTGTGCATATCCTAGAGATTCAAAGAATCCAGCTGAGGGCCAGGATCCCACAGCAATGTCCTATATAAATCCAGTCCAAGGCCTGGAGCCCATGACAATGTCTCATGTAAGTCTGTATCAAGGCTTTGCACTGGGAAGGCCTGAAGGTCAATAGTGGAAGCTTGAAAGTGTACCAGCAGGATGAAGGATCTACATTGGAGTCAAAAAATGACATTCAAAAGTAAGGACTGGAGCTCCCCAAAAAAGAACTGAAGCCTCCTGAGCTCCAATGATGAAAACAACTGAGTTCATATCAGGAAAGCCAGCTTGATTAACAGCGCACAAACTTTCCCTTCAGTTTTTTCTCTTTTTATGCTGTTGGCAACAAGTCCCAGCATCAAGAGAAACAAAGATGCATGATCACTTAAGTTTATCCACTACCCCACTGTAAAGCTACTGCTGGCTTGCTGGGATAAATTATGGATTTGGACTCTGTCTCCATATGTTGTCTACCAGTGACAGCAGAGATAAAGTGGATGTTTCTGTTTTCTTGGATTTTTTTCTTCATTGTTTGATGTTTTTATATGAGTGTAAATGTGTTCATAATGTGGTTGTGATTTAGTTGTTTTATTTCTTCCTTCTCTTGCCCTCCAGTCTTCTGCACCAGTTTCCCAAAGTTTTCATTACCCTCCTTTGTTCTCCAGCATAGCTTCTAATTGCTCCCTCTTCTTTTTTTCTATTTTCCCCTGAACCTCTTTTAAATTTTCTCCTCTGAGGGTGAAATTGGCATATTGAAGGATATTTACTATATAACATTTTTCGGTTTTAAGTTTTGTTATATATGTACAAATCTAGTGCCCATGTTAGCGAATTAATAACCTCAATTTGTCATTTTCTGGGCTGTGTTTGATGCTGTAGTTATTGCTGATTGTACCACTTTAACCAAAGTGACATAATTGTTCTATTCAGCTGTTTTTCCTTGTATACCAATACTGAGAACGCCCAAGGGCCATAAAAAATACAGTAGGCAGTGTCAGAAAACCAGGGCATAAGCCAAGTAGACAGTAACTTCTTATCCCCAATAAGTTGAAGT
Organism: Octodon degus; assembly: GCF_000260255.1. Taxonomy (NCBI): domain Eukaryota; kingdom Metazoa; phylum Chordata; class Mammalia; order Rodentia; family Octodontidae; genus Octodon; species Octodon degus. The sequence goes on from NW_004524580.1 coordinate 16,179,961, forward strand.
AGGATCTTGGAACAGACTCAAAACCCAAAAGCCAGCTGCATCTGGAAGATATCTCTGAGAACTAGTAATTTCCTAAGTGTTCTAAATAGTACCAGTAAAGCTACTCACAACAGGAAATTTATAAGCATTAACCCAGGAATTTTTTTAAAAAGTACAAAATGAGAAGATAAAATGCAAACCCAGATACCCAGTTCACCAAAGGCAAATCAAGGGGGCAATGAAGTGGAACAATCAAAGCCACCCACTTGACCTCTGAAGTGGTTAAAAACAAATTAACAAGGCTCTAGAAAAAAAAATCAGAAATAATTTCTCAGTGAGCAAGTAATCACTGATGGTGACCACACTGAAAAACATACTTAGTGACTATAGGGTGATACAAATAAAAGACTAGAGCTTAGTCAAATGGTGGAAACCATGAGTGTCCAATCCAGGAAAGAAATAGATCCAAGCAGTTATCCAGGAGATTAAATATTTCTTTGAAAGTATATGCAGCAGGATGAGACAATATGAGGATAGAATCTCAGTTATTAAAGGCAGGCAAGTAGTGATCATAAAAAAGATTTCTTAATAGCAAATGACCAGGAGAAATCAATATCACAGCTGCTAGATGTAAAGAAGAGTAAGATTTGTTGGAGTAAATGAAAAAATGGAGTACAAAGCACATAAAAAGCCTGTTCATAGGTGTCACTTTAATGGTCTCATTTCACCACTGAAAGAAACACTGGAAAAATGAATCAAGAAGCAAGATCAAAGGGCCCGCCAAATAGCTCAGCGGATTAAAGCACCTGCAAGTAGGCACTGGCCAGGGGTTTGATCCCTGGGCCTGCCATGCCGGTTGCTGCCTCTCCTCCCCCCACCCCTCCGGTCTCACAGAGGGTGATTGAGACTGGGAGTGGTGGCACATACCTGTAAACCCAGCACTTGGGAGGCTGTAAACAGAATCACTGAGTCCAATCTAGTAGTGAGACCCTGAACACCCACCCTGTAGACCCTTCCCTAAAAATACAGAAAAAAAAAAAAAAAAGGTCGAACAATATGTTAAATGTAAGAAACATTCACCTTTTTACCAAGGTTGCACTGAAGGCAAAGAAGGAAGCCCCCGCCCCTCCCAAAGCTGAAGTCAAAGCAAAAGCTTTGAAGGCCAAGAAGGCCATGCTGAAAATCATCCACAGCCACAAAAAGAAGATAGGAACGTCACCCACCTGCTATCCCAAGACACTGCAGCTCCAGAGGCAGCCCAAATACCCTCAGAAGAATGCCCTCAGGAGAAACAAGCCTGACTACTATACTATCAGGTTCCCCCTGACCAGAGTCAGCCATGGAAAAGATCAAGCACAACAACGCACTCGTGTTCATTGTGGATGTCAGAGCCAATAAACACCAAATCAAACAAGCTGTAAAGAAGCTCTATGACATCAATTTGCCAAGGTCAATACCCTAATCGGGCCCGATGGTGAAAAGGCACATGTTAGACTGGTTCCTGATTATATGATGTATTGGATGTTGCCAACAAAATTGGGATCATCTGCACTGAGTTCAGCTGGTTAATTCTAAATACATACTTTTTTTTT
>NW_004524580.1:16192356-16193266 GCF_000260255.1 Octodon degus
TGTATTATTTGTTGAAACTGTACTTTCGATTTGATTTGAAACTGTCTCATTGCTATATGTTTATCAATAAAACTTTGAAAAGAAAAAAAAAGTACAAGCAGTAAAAATGTTGGCGTGTGCAGTAGAAATATGGATATCAAAGATGACTCTATAGAGAACTGAAGAGAATTGATGAGCAAGCTAATAGCCTATTAGATAATGCATGGTCATGAGTAGAAAGTAGGGAGAAATGTGAACATTATAGGCCATGCCAGTGAGATAAGAGACAATAATAAGCATGTTATTGAATTATGGAAGAAAAGGTATTTCTTCTTACAAAGTGGCAGACATAAAATGGTTGAATAGCATTAGTGTCTAGTATTGAAAGGATTTCTTAGTTCCTCCAAATTTTAATTTATCTTGTAGTAGTTTTATTTGGGCTGAATCTGGAGACTTCTGACTTTTCTGTACCTGAATATTTAATGATTTTCTAGGTTTGAAAAGTTCTTTGCTCCTGATCAATGGAACAGATTAGAGGATGCAGACACAACTACGTGCTCAGCCACCTTATCTTGACAAAAGGATCAAGCATGTTACTAGAAGAAAGATATCCTCTTTAATAAATAGTACTCCTGGGGTTGGGGATTTGGCTCAGCGGTAGAATGCATCCCTAGCAAGCTGCAACCCCTGGGAAGGCACTTATACCACTAAGCAATACCCCAGCCCCTTCTTCAACTTCTGTAACTGGAATATTTGGTCTTTCAATACTATTCCATAAATCTTGTAATTTTTTTTAAACTCCTTTCATTTTTTTCTCTATTGACTATACTTTTAAGAAACCTTGGGGCTGGTGAGATGGCTCAGTGGTCTAAAGCACCTACTTAGAACAAGCTTAGCAAAGCACAGGGACCACGGTTCAATCCCCCAGCCC
>NW_004524580.1:16193366-16196884 GCF_000260255.1 Octodon degus
AAAAAAAAAAAAAAAAAAAAAAAAAATTCAAAAATGAATTTATAGACTAAAAATTGAAGGATAGAAAATGATATGCTGTGTAACAATTCTAAAAAAAAAAGCAGGAGTAGCTGTTATATCAGCACAAATAAAAGGATTTCAAGCCAAAACTGATGAGAGGTAAAGGTCACTAAATCCTTGTAAAGGGACCAATCCAAGAGAGGAGATCAACAATCTTAAATATATATGCAATATTTACCAATGCACCCAACTATTTAAAACAATATTAAGGAACATAAAAAATAAGCACTAATACAATCGTATCGGGATTTCAATGCCCCACTGCCACATATAGATCAACTAGACAAAAAATCAACAATGAAATACTAAAATTGAGCCAGACTTTTAACAAATGGAATTAGTAGATGTCTACAGTATTCAACCATACAAGATCACAATACACATTCTTCTCAGCTGCACCTGGGACATTCTCCAAAATGGACTGTGTAGTCCATTAGCTCATAGGACACTTGTAAGTAAATACAAAGGAATTCAAATTATCCCATGTGTACTATCTGAATATATCACAGTGAAACTGGAAATCACTGGCAAAAATCACAAAAACTACATAAATACATGGAAATTAGACAACACCCCCCTGAACAACCAGTGAGTCCGATAAAATTAAAGAAGAAAGTAAGCAGTTTCTATAATTAAATGATAATGCCAATACAATGTACTGGAACATATAGATGTAATGAAAGCAGTCCTCTGAGGGAAATTTATAGCAGTGAATACCAATATCAGGAAAACAGAGTGAGCTCAAACAACTTGATGTTGACCCTTAAACTTCTATAAAGAGAAGAGCATGTCAAGCCCAAAGCTTCTATGAAGGAGGAAATTATAGAGAACATATCAGAAAGTAATGCAGTGGCGACTAAGAAAACAATGCAAACAATCATTAAATCAATGAGTGGGTACTTTGAAAGATTAAGTAAAATTGACAAACTAGGCCTATATCTTATGCACTAAACTAAAATCAAAGTTGGTCAAAGATCTAAATATTAAAGCAGAAACATTAAAATTTCCTGGGAGATAATTCTCAGAGACATTAGTATAGGCAATGACTTTATGAAAAAAATCTTATAACAGGAACTATATCAAGGAATCAACTACTGGGATCTCATTAAAAAGCTCTTGCATGGTAAGAGAAACCACCAACAAAGTGAAGAGATACCATACAGGGTGGAAAAGATTTTTTGCCAGCTTGGTTCCTCAGAAAGAATTACTATCTAGAAAAAAAAAAAAAAAAAAAAAAAAAAAAAAAAAAAAAAAAAACCTCCCAAACTTAAAAACTTAAAATGCAATAAAAAGTGGATATGTAAGATAAATACGTAGCACTTGATATAAAAATGGTAAGTAAATATATGAAAAAGTATTCAACATCATTGTTGATTTGCAAAATACAGATTAAAACAATGCGAGATTTCATGTCACCCTGCAAAGAATGGCTATTATCAGGACATCCAGCAATATCAAATTCTGGTGGGGATGTGGGGAACAAGGAACCCTTCATTGTTAGTGGGAGTGTAGATGGATGCAACCACTGTGGAAATCAGCTTGGAGATTATTCAAAAATCTAGGACTAGAGATTCATTCAACCCAGCTACTCCTGGATATCTTCCTGAAACAAAAGTATTATACTACAGCAATATGTGCATACCCATATTTAGAACATCACAGTTTATAATAGCCAAATCTTGGAAACAGCCCAAATGCCCATCAACTGGTAAATGTATAAAGAAGTGGTTTTTTTATGTATCTCTCCAATAAGTTCTAATCTGCCATGAAGAAAAATGATTCTGAGACATTTCTAGGCAAATGGATACCTCTTGAAGCCATACTCAAGTAAAATAAATTGGATACATGTGTAAATACTGCATTGTTTCTTTAACATGAGAAACCAAAATGTAAATAAAGGACTAAACTGTTATAGGTATTGTAGGTGTTGTAGTATAGGAAGAAAATGTTCAAATGAGAGCAAGGGAAAGGGGAGAAAGGAAAAGTAAAAATGAGAATAGAAAGGGAAAAAGGCAGCAAAGATTTTGTAAATGAGAGATTAAAGGGTAGGTAGGGGGCTGGGGAAGAAAACCCAAGTTATATCATGTACAAGTACAAATTCTATGGTGAAAGTGATATATATCTCTCCAATAAAATCTAATTGGCAAAAAATGGAAGTAAAAAAACAAAGTAAAAATTTTGGATAAATGTATACAAAAGAACTGTAAAATATGTTTATCATATGTTTTAACAAATAATAGAGATTTCCTGTAAGAATGTGCAATAAAATATTAATTTTAAAGCATATTGAGATACATGTTGTGCCTCACAGACACTTTTGTTTATACACCATTTAGTTCACAAACAAAGCATTTGTCAAATTTTGTTTTTGTGAACAAACTACTTGAGGTGATTGATCCACAGGATCATAGCTACCTTTCCTGTGCAAACAGAACATGACCATCTTTCCCAAAATCATAAAACAAATTAAGCTGATGAACCGAGGTACTACTGTAAGTTAAATACAATGACCCTGATCATATTTAAAGTGTACAATGTATTTTTTAATTTTTTTTTCCTGAACCGGGTATTGAACTCAGGCCTTGTGCTTGCCAGTCAAGCACTTATTCTACTGAACTATCTCCCTGACCCCCTAAAAAGTACAATTTATTAAGTTCTAACATATACTCTCCTGTGAAACATTGCAATCATTGCAGTGAACATACCTCTTACCCTCTCCAAATATCTTCATGTCTTTTATAATCTCCCCCAACTGTCAATTTTAACGTCAACTTCGAACTAAACTTTCAGTGGCTATGGATTAATTTGTATTTTCTTACAGCTTCATATGGTAGAATTATTTTTTTTTCTTTTTCTTAATTATTCCATTCTGTTATGGACTGAATGCTTGAGCCCCTTCCCCAAAATGTGTATGTTAACGTTCTAATTTTCCTGTGTGATAGCATTTGCTGAAAGAGCTTCTGCAGAGTAATTGGATTTGCATGTGGTTCTAAGGGTGGGATTACCATCGTAGGGTCAGTGTCTTTTCAGTATCGGAGAGAAATCAGAGTACTTTGTCACTCACTTTTTTCTCTCTGTCTGTCTTTGAATCTGTCTTTTTCTGTCCATTGTAGGAAGCAGCTAGAAGTGACTCTCAACAAAGAAGAAACCAAACTTTAAAGTCCCTAAATCATGGATCTTATAGCTACTAGAACTGCTTATAAGTAACCATTTGCTACTTAAGTAGCATAGTCCAATTATAGCAGCCTGAATAGACCATGATAGAAAATAGTAGCAAGAAATTGGGGGTCATGATTACAAATATCTAAAACTGTGAAAGCACCTTTGGAAATGAGTAATAAGTACAAGCAGTAAAGGTGGGCCGGACCCTCTCCCAGCCCCTCGGGCCGCCCCCCACCACTCCGCAGTGCCTCCCCCACCCCACCCGCCCAGTAGGATTTTCTGCCGAGTTCCGGGAG
>NW_004524580.1:16204699-16224685 GCF_000260255.1 Octodon degus
AGATGGCTCAGTGGTCTAAAGCACCTACTTAGAACAAGCTTAGCAAAGCACAGGGACCACGGTTCAATCCCCCAGCCCCACATGCCAGCCAGCCGCGCCCCCTGGTGGGCTGAGCTGGCCACCCACACACACACACACACACACACACACACACACAAATAAAAATAAAAATAATTAAAAAAAAATCTTATTTATAGATTCTTCTGCTTGATCAATTTGTCTCTTGGTGATCTCTATTAAATCTTTTATTTCATTCATTATATTTTTAAGCTTCAAAATTTGATTTATTATTAGGATTATAATTGTTATTAAAATCTTTTTCAGTTTCTCTTTCTGGTTACTTACAATTTTATCCTTTTGTAATTTTTTTTCTATGTATTTTCTTGAAGATTGCTTTGCTTCTTTAAACCAGCTATTCTGAATTTGTTTTCAAACATTTCTTACATCTGTATTTTCTTATTGTCAGTCACTGGCACTTATTGTTCCATTTGGTTAGGTGCTGTCCCTCTGATTGTTCTTGATCCTTAGATGTTAATGAGCGTACTTTTGAAGAGATACATATTGCAGTCTTCACAGACTTTTTATATTTATGAAAAGGCCTACAGCAATTATGAAGGAGAGTCTTCAGTTTCTAGAAGTCCAAAAAAGAAAAAGAAAAAAAAAAAATCCAAGAGTGATTTCCAGGTAGAAATTCTCTGATTTTAGTAGTATTTTTCAGGCGGGCCAAATAGCTAAGCAGATTAAAGTGCCTGCTGAGGCAGACAGAGATTGAGACTGGGCGTGGCCAGGGAGATGGCTCAGTAGAACAAGCGCTTCTATCTTGTTTTGAAAATTTATAGAAAACACACCTAATTCCTGTGTGATGGAAAAGGTCCTATATGATCTTTCTCTTCCTCTCTCTTCAGTCCAGGTCAACCACCTTCCTTGCCAAACTCCTACCTAGGGAGTTTGCACTTCCTGTTAGGCCTGCTAGAACACCATTCTCATGCTCCTAAACTTATTTAGATGTCTTCTTAAGCAAAATCAACTACCACATTGAAGGAAAACATAAGGGGAAATCTTGTTAAAGAGGTAACAATTGACTCTAGGAAGAATGTAATAATAGGAGAAGCTGTCTTTGAAAAGTTAAAAAAAAAGATTTATTAAAGGTTAAAAAAAAAAGTAATAAATTGTCATGGAAGTCCAATATTTAGTGCACTGCTTTCCCGCTGTTTATACTCCTAGTGTCAGCATATAGAAAGGCAACTGTGGCAGGTTGTAGAAATTTTGTAGTGAAGGGCTTAGGCTTATAATTCTGTTAAAATATGTATTTTTAAAAATAATTCTTTGCTCTGTACCACGCTCTCCTTTTCATGTACCTTTTTTTTTTTTTTTTTTTTTTTCAGAACCAGGAATTAAACTCAGTCCCTTGCTCTTGCCAGGCAAGTACTTATTCTACTGAGCTATCTCCCTGGCCTCTTCATGTGCTTTCTGTTTTTATTATTTGTTTATTTTTAGTTATCTTGTGAGATGACTTGACACAGGAAACAGTAAGAAATGGCCTGAGCTCTTCAGCAAGTATGACTCAGTTTTATCTTACACACAGGCACACAATATTCCCCTCCCTACTTTAATGTGTCAATGGAGTGACCACACATAGAGTTGTAGGCCTGAGTTCACATAAGTGAGAAAGGAGCAGGCATTGCTCACTCATTCCTAGAAACAGGGAAAAAAAGTTAAGAAAGCCCTGAAACTGTGAGACTAATGCGGTAGATAGAGGGCCAGATGAGCTGCAGGAGTGGTCTTTGAAGCTTTCAAGCATGTGAACACCTTTTTGTTTGTTATATATTTAGGACAGAGTGTCGAGGATGTACAGGGTCTCACTGCATAGAGCAGACTCATAGTGATCCTCCTGTTTACAGCCTCCCAAGTTCTGGGATTACTGGCACTTGCCACCACGCCCAATCTCAATGGTGATCTCAGTGTGTCCCCAGAGGCGTGGCCGGCATGGTAGGACAGGGGATCAAACTCCTGGCCTCTGCATCTGCCTAAGCAGGCTGCTAAATGTATTTTAATTAAGAAAAATATGGCTAGCAATAATCACTCTCTAATGACAGATACTGTTCTCTGGGTTTTAAGTACATTTTCTTCTTTGATGCTCACATCTAAGAGTTGGACTTATTATATCTATTTTCAAAGTGATAAAATTGTTTTGGACAGACCATATAAAATAGTCAAAGACATGGCAAATTCAGAATTTGAACTTGAATGTATTAGAGTCAATGAGGACAAACATTTTAGAGACAAGCACCCAAATTGCAAACCAAAACCCAGTATTTATCACAAAACGCCAACACTGCAATTAAATCTGAAAACAGGAGTTTTAGTTTAGAAAACAATACTCCTGCACTAATTTTGTCTTAAGAGGAAAACAGCATGCATGCCGTAGGTTCTCCACCACTCTCATCAGACTATGAGTCTAGGCTGGCTGTTCGTCCTATTCATGTGTTGTTGGTTACTAGCGAACAATCCTCATTTTAAAACAAATATTTAATTGCATGACAGAAGCTATCATATGCTTAGCACCAAGGACATGCTATGTATTTTGTTAGGCTAAAGTCTTTGTCATATTTATTTGCTAGCATAGAAACAAACATCTAAATGCCTAACACAAAGAGCTGGCCAGATAGCTCAGCAGATTAAAGCGCCTGCAGAAGGAGCAAGGGCCAGGGATTCAATCCCTGGGCCTTCCAGTGCCAGCCCCACCCCTATGGGGTGCTGAGACAGCAATTAAGACTGGGTGTGGTGGTGCACACCTGTAATCCCAGCTCTTAGGAGGCTGTAAACAGGTGGATCACTAGGAGTCCGATCTAGTAGTGAGACCCTGAACACCCTGTAAATACAGATAGATTAATAAATAAATAAATAAATAAATAAATAAATAAATGCCTAACACAAGTTAAACGATGATCCAAAGTAAATGGATTGTGCAAAAAACCTCTACAGTGAGTGTAATCATTACATACTGCAAATGTGACTAATAAAAGTCAAAAAAGAGACAAAAAGTTTTTAAATTTATTTTAAAAAGAATAAAAAAAGAGAATTTTAGACAGGATTTTTGTTTTGTTTTGTTTTATTTTTGGCAGAACCAGGGATTGAACTCAGGCCCTTGCACTTGCCAGGGAAGCACTTATTATACTGAGCCATCTTCCAGCCCCCCCAAAAGAGAATTTTAAAACAAGATATTAGGAGAGTAACAATAACTAAGACATTGTACATTGTTACGTTCAGAGTAATTATTCAGGACACAAGGCATAGGCATGAGATATTGTTCAAACAGCATTAACACAAAACTTTCTTTTCAGTGAACTAAGAGAAACTAGCAGTATAACTTCATTAGCTATCTTATTTATAATAAATATAATTTTTTCTTTTCCATTTCTTCTTCTGCCCTTTCACCATCAGTTTCTCTTCTATTTTGAATAGTTTCATCAAAATTTACCATATTTATTGTGTATTTTGGGTCTTATTTACTCATTGAGCTTTTCATGCTAGTGAAAATATAAAATATTTACTTATGTGTGTCTGATTTACTTCAGTTATTGCTGTGGTCTTGAGTTGCATCCATTTACCTACAAAAATCTCCATTTATCCTTCTTTATGGCTGAGTGGTATTCTATTCTATTAAAAAAAAACTCCACATCTTTTCTATTCATTACTTAGTTGATGGACATTTGAGTTGTTTCTAAGATTAAGTTATTACAAATTGTGCTGCTATAAACATGGGTGTGCATATATTGCTGTGGTATGATATTTTTAATTCTTCTGGGAAGATACCCAGAAGGAGAATAGCTGGATCAAGCAGAAATTCTAATCCTACTTTGAGAAATCTCCACACTAATTTCCACAATGGTTTCACCAGTCTACATTTCCACCAACAGTAGAGAACTATGCCTTTCCCTATGACTCCTCCAACATTGATTATTGGTTGATTTTTTGATGAAAGCCATTCTTTCTGGAGTGAGAGAGAATTTCAGTGTTGGTTATTATGCATCTCCTGAATGACCAAAGATGTGAATATTTTTTCATGTATTTTTTTTTTTTACCATGTGTACTTGTTCATCTGAGACACTTGTATTCATCTCAGATGTCCATTTTTGGATTGGGTCATTAAAGTCAGTCTAATATAACTTTTTTTTTTCAATTCTGTACATATCGTAGATATAATTCCTTTGTCTGAGGGACAACTGGCTATGATTTTTCCCATTCTGTGGGTTGTCTTTTCACTTTGTTAGTGATTTCTTTTATTGTGCAAGAGTTTTTTAGTGAGCTGAGATTCCATTTGTTGATGCTTTGTATTATTTCACATGTCTTCTTGATTTTGTTCATGAAACCTGCCTACACCTGTGTCTTCAAGATTTCTACTGATTTTCCCTGCTAGGAAAACCTTCTTGATGACTTGATGCATTCTGCTAGTACATTTATTGTTTATGTTTTAATATTTAGATCCTTGATCCATTTTGACTTTAGTTCATGGTGATAGGTATGTGCCTAGTTTTAGTTTTCAGCATGTGTAAAAACAGGCTTTCCAGTATCATTTGTTAAAAGAGACTGTCTTCTGGTAAACAGATTTTGCTCCTTTGTCAAAGACAAGATGGCTGAGTGTGTTTGGAGTTGCACCTGCATCTTCTATTCTGTTCCATTGATTCTCAGGTCTGTTTTATTTCCAGGACTATGCTGATTTTATCACAGTAACTTTGTAGCATAATTGCAAGTCAGGGATTATGGTGCCCCAACTTGCCTTGCCTTTGTTGCCCAGAATGGATTTTTCTATTCTAGGCCTCTTCCACTTCCAAATGAAATTTAGGAGTGTTTTCTCTAGTTCTGTGAGGTATGCTAATAGTATTTTGATTAGGGTTACATCAATATCTTTCAAAATTTGGAGTTTATGACCATTTTCAATATGTTGGTTCTTCCTATCCAAGAGCAAGGATATCTGCACTTTCTGATATCCTTTTAAATCTCCTTTTTCAGAATACTGTAATTTTCCATGTATAGATCTTTTATTTCCTTTGCTATATTTATTACTAAGTATTTTTGAATGTTATTATAAATGTTACAGTTTCCCTAATTTTTTTCTCTTCAGTTTGTTGCTTGTTTACAGTAATGGTATTGATTTTTGAGTGCTGACTTTGTATCCAGATACACTGTTCAATTTGCTTATTAAATCTAGAAGTTTTTAGGGGGTCTTCTATGCAGAATATCTTGTCACCTGAAAACAATGACAATTTCACTTCTTCCTTTCCTATCCTTATTCCTTTTGTCTCTCTCTCATCTAATTGCTATTGAAAATGTGTCCAGAAATATATTTAATAGAAATAGTGGACATCATTGTCTTCTTTGATTTTAGTGGGAAAGATTTCAATTTTTGACCATTTAGAATGATGTTGGATTTTGGTTTATAAAAATTTGTTATTCTCAAATTGAGATAAAGACTATCTATTCCAATTTTCTGTAGGTCTTTTTTTTTATGAATGGCTGCTTATCTTTGTCAAATGCTTTTTATGTATTTGTGGAGCTGATCATGTGATTCTTGTCTTTGGTTCTGTTGAGATGGTGTACTACACTTACTGTATTTGTGTACTTTGAACCATCCCTACATACCTATTTGGCCATGCTGCATAACCTTCTTGATGACTTGATGCATTCTGTTTACTAATATCGTATTGAGGATTTTTACATGTATGTTCATTAGGGAGACTGGCCAGTAGTTTTCTCTTTTGTTCCAGTTCTTGCTTGCTTTTGGAATCAAGTTAATACCTGCTTCCAGGAATGATTTTGAAAGTATTGCTTCTCTTTCAGTTTCCTTACAGAGAGCCAACATTAATGGCATTAGTTCTTCTCTAAATTTATTTTAGAATTAACAGTGAATCTATCAGGACACCTTGGCTTTTCTTTGTTGGTAAGTTTTTAATCACATTTTTAGTTTCATATTGGCTAATATTGGGTTATTTAGAATTTTTGTGTCTCCTTGATTGAGTTTAGTCTATTTGATTGTCAAAGAATCTATCCATTTCTTTTGTATTTTCTATCTTAGCAGAGTTCAGACTTTAAAAGTAGGTATTCATGCTCTTCGGGACTTCTGTAGGCTCCATTGTGATTTCTTATCTTTCATTTCTAATTGCTTGAATTTGTGGGGTTTTTTTCTTCTTTTTGATGAGGTTAGCTAATGGTTCATCAATTTTATTTATTCTTTTGAAGTATTGACTTTTTCAGACTGGGAAGATAATTCACCAGTCTAAGTGCCTGCCTGGCAAGCACAAGGATATGTGTTTGATCCCTAGTACCACATGCCATATCAGCCCTGAAATCTCAGGTGCACCGTGTTGACCATTGAAACTGAGCATAGTGGCTCATGCCTGTAATCTTACTGCTGGGGAGGCTGCGACAGGAGAATCACTGTAAGTCTGAGTTGTGTAGCGAAGACTTGTATTAAATAAATAAATACATACACAACAGATTAAATTTAAGTTGAAAAAATAAAGTCAACATTTTCATTCATTGATTCATTATACTGTTTTCTTAGTCCCAGTTGGATTAATTTCTGCTCTTACCTTTATAATTTCCTCCCTTATTCAAGTTTTGGGTTAAATTAGTTCTTTTTCTAGAAGTTTGAGGTTCAACATTAGGTTGTTTATTTGAGCTCATTCTGTATTCCTGATGGAAGAATTTATTGCTATAAACTTCCCTGGTATGACTGCTCTTATCATGTCCCATAAATTCCAGTACGTTGTATCTGCATTATCATTTAATTGTAGATGTTGTTTAATTTCATCTTTAATTTTCTCTGACAAATTGGTTGTTCAGAGGGTGTTGTTTAATTCACATGTAGATATGTACTTTTTGTGAGTTCTTTTGCCATTGATTTCCAGTTTCATTATATTATGTTCAGATAGTCGAATGATTTAAATTCCTCTACATTTACTTAAGGATATTTTGTTGGCTAATATGTAATCTATTTTAGAGACTGTTCCATGTGCAGCTGAGAAGAATGTGTCTTCTTACGTTAGGGGATGGAACACTCTGTAGATATATGTTAAGTTCATTTGTTCACTGTCTTGGTTTAATTCTGATATTGCTGATTTTTTTTTGTTCTTGTTCTCTCTGTTTGTAAGAGTGGTATATTTAGAACCTCCACCATAGTTGCTAGTCCTTATCTGATTTTTCATGTCTGTTAATGTTTGTTTTACATATATTATGCACTGATATTTGGTGCACATGTATTTATGATTATCATCACTTGCTGTTGGAGTTTTCCCTTAACAGACATGTAGTGACCTTCTTTGTCTCTTTTGATAAGTTTTGGTTCAAACTTTACATTACCTGCGAATGGTATAGGTACAGCTTTTTTTTTTTTTCTGGGTTTCTGTGACATGGGATATTGTTTTCCATTCTTTGACTTTTACTCCATGAATATCTTTTCAGGTTAAATGTGTTTCCTGAATACAGCATATTGTTGCATCTTGTTTCTTGATCCATTCTACCAGTCAGTTTATTTTGATGGGTGAGTTGAGAGTATTTACATTGATGGTTATAAGTGATATGTATTGGTTTAATTTTTTCATATTATTTTCCTGTTGTTGGTTCCCTATCTTTCTCCTCTCTTTAATTGCCCCACTGCCTGATGGCATATTTCTATTGATGTTCTCTTGTTTGTCATCTTCATATCCTCTTTGCAGTATATCCTTCAGAACATTCTGAAGAGCTGGTTTGATGAGCATGGATTTCTTCAGTTGTTCTTTGTCATGGAAATACCTTATTTCTCTACTGATTTTGAAGGATAGTTTTCAACATACATAAACCTGGGTAGAAGATTCTTTTTACCTTTTTAATTGATTAATTTCTTTTAAAGCTTGAAATACCTCACCCCAATCTGTCTTTGATATGAGTGTTTGTGTTGAGCAGTCTGCTATGCTTCTGCTGAGCTTTCCTTCACAGGTGATTTGTTTCTTTTCTCTAGCTTTTAATATTTTGTTCTTATGATGAATTTTGGGAATATTGATTATTATATTCCTGGGGGTAGGTTTATTTTGGTTATAGGTATTTTGGAATCCATATGCTTTGTTAAGTTGGATGTCAAATTCTTTATCTATGTTTGGAGGTTTGTGCTGTTATTTCTGTGAAGAGGCTTGCAATGGTTTTTGTGCAGGTTCCAGTTTTCTCAGCAACTCCAATCAGACTTAAGGTATTTTCTTTGCTTTGTCTTGTAGCTGTTGGATTGACTTTTCATGGTGTCTTGCTTTTTTTAGTGATACCTTTCTTTTTTTTTTTTCACTGTTCTCAAATAATTTATTATCTTGTATACTTATGTTACTGAACAGGCAAGAATGAAAACTAAAACTTAAAAAATTATAAATCTTATAAGGAGTTAATGAATAATAAAGTCAACCAGGATAAATCATAAATATGAATCAAATAAATGAACACAATACAATATGAAGACCAAAGTCAGTAGCTGGTAGTTTTAGTAGCCTCAGAAATATGATCATTGGCAAAGTCATTAAACAAAATGAAAAAATGCTAATGCAGTACAAGGATTGAACATGAGGGCATAAATATATTTTCAGTAGCTTTTCTAAAAGATCTTATGAAGAGCTTTGCAAATTAAACCATATAAAACAATTAAAAAAGTAGGTAATTTTGACAAATATCTGACTCAAAATCTGACTCAAGTCAATTATTTTGAGCTTGATTCTTCAGTAAGGTAAAAATCAATACTTTAAAATGTTTTCCTATAAAGAAAAATTTAGGTCCAGATGATTTTACATGCAAGTTCTGTCAAACATTTGGGGAATAATTCGTCTCAACCCAATATGAAGTCTTCTGTAGAATATCAGACAACATTCTGCAACCCATTTGGTAAAGCTAACATACCTTAGATCGCATGAAAGAAGAAATAGAAAATCATACGCTATCACATGCAAGAGCAAAGATACAAAAATCCTAGATAACTTATTAACCAAATATATCCAGCATTATTAAAAAAGGTAATTATGAAAAAATGTCCTGGAAGAAGGAGATGGAACATTAGAAAGCAAATGTCGAATGCTTTGATTTAATACACTAATTGATTTTCATTAAATAAAAACATGCAATTAAATGTACAATACAGTATACTAATGGCCATTAGTGACACAGGGGATAAAATGATCTCAGGGTGGATGACCTCCAAATGATATATAGGGGAAAAATGAAACTCCTGACCTGAAAGGTATCTGGGATGAGTTTGTATTCTCTAAAACCGAAAAATGAATTTTAGGAACAAATAGAGGTTATGAGCAGAATATATTTATTGGGGAAAGAAAGCTCCTGTCTGAGAGAGGGACAAGAGTGGGGCCTGGAGCAGTGGTTGTCCCTGGGAAGCTGTCTCTTCTAATGTCTCAATAGCTGTTCAAAATATTAGATATCAAATGTAAGATGTATGTAAGATTCTGAGGTCCCCTGGACCCTATCTTTATCATTTTTATGAGAAGTCACTACTGTTTATTTGGTGATAAACATTTTTTACTGTATTCATAATTATCCTGTTGTGATTATTTGACACATGCATGTTAGTTTCTTTGGTTTGTCTCCTCCAGATTTAAAGCTGTCATGCCTACCCAACATGAAAATTCCTGGTGTCTATTGAGGGCCTTCAGATAGAACCTCTAGAGAGTATCTCTGACTGCCAGTTCACAACTATGACCTCTAGTTCAGGTTACCTCTTCAGAGGGGGGAATGTTGTAGGCAGATGAGTTAGATAGAAATATTATAGGCAGTTAGACAGGGCCAGGCCCTCAAGGACGATATGGAAGACAAGGTGACTTTGCAACTATGGACAGACACTCCTCCGCTGTGGTCCAGGCCTCAAAACAAAAGAGGAAACAAATATAGCCACATAGTTCGCTAGGGATTGTCCTCAGGGATTGATAGTCTAAATAGGTATAAATCACCTTGAAAGAGCCCAAATGAATCATTAACCCAACCTCCAACAGGAAGAGACCCTGTCCTGTATTCATGCCTACTTGCTATATGACTCCCTTCCTCATTTGCTACTAGATTTAATCAATTTTATGTGAGCAATAGTGCTTGTAATCTCATTGGTTGACCATAGTTTTGTCCCACCTCATGCCCGCCTAAGTGAGTTACCATGTTCTCTACCACCTTAGACCTGCCTAACCCCAAGGTTTTACTCCATACCTATCTTTTCTTGGTCACTAGTCACATTCCTATTTTCTAGATCTGGTATTCTATCCTTGCTTTCATTTGATAAGTTGCATATATTTGCAAAGGAGTTTTTAATTTTCTGGACTTCTCTTTGGATCTGTTTCATTGATTCTTTTTCTTGTTCATCTGGGCATTTTTTTTAAATTGGTGTCTGCTCTAATGTCATTCATTTTGATCATTATTTCTTTTTTCACTTTAGAGATCATTTTTTCTTTTATTTTTTAAAAAATGTATTTGGTTGTTATGGGGTCTCCCTATGCAGCTCAGACTCATAGTGATCCTCCTGTTTTCAGCCTCCCCAGTGCTGGGATTACAGGTGTGTGCCACCACGCTGTCTTGGTGGCCAGCCCAGCACCCTGGGGGCAGGGCTGGTGCTGCATGTGATGCTGGAGATTGATCCCCAGTCCCTGCACTTGCCTAAGCAGGTGCTTAGTCCACTGAGCTATCTCACTGGCCTGAGATCATTTTTTCTATAGCCTGTTCCATTTGTTTTTTAATCTCTGCTGCTATCATTTCAGGAAGATCCAGGGGATTGCTTCTGATTTCTTCTGTTTGTGCTCTAGACTTGCCTATGTGGGCTGGGTTTTTGAGGTATTGTTTTGCTTCTTCATCTTATGATTTTTATAATTTCCCATTTTTTATTTTAATTTGTTTTCTGTGTTTGTGCTTATAAATTACTTATATCAGATAAGCTTTGTCCCTGGAAATGTCTGTTCTTTAGGATGTCTTAGAGATGTGCATGTAGGTGGTTCTTGACCTTTATGTCTATCCTAAGACCCTAACTTCCCAACATATATTAAGGATGTGAAGTTGCTATCTATTTGACTCAGTGCTCATTTTTTAATACTGGATTACGATGATGGCTATAACCCCTTATATTTTCAGTGTTGTCATACAGAGAAGAACTGATTATAACAGATGTGATATCCTGGTTAAAGTAGTACAGTTAGCAATAACATTAGTTCAAGCACAGGCTGGCTATTGACAAAGTAATTGTTAATCATAGGAGCAAGTTCTACAGTTACACAATGTAATTCCACTTGTACTAGGAACTTGAATGCAATTATTTTTTCACTTATTAGAGTGATTTACCCTGTTGTATTTTGGAGGGGGGTTAAAAAGGACAGGATAGGATAGAGATGAGTGAGGTTGAATATAGTAGGAGCAAGGCTAGAGCATAAAGGACAATCATCCAAATTTTGGGTAACTGTAGTATACAAGAGGGAAGAGTTGGAAGAGAAAGCCTAGTAGTATTGATGCAGAACCTTAAAGAGATGAGACAATATCTACTCGCATGAAAGTATCATAAGATCAAGCAAGGTAGTTGACAGATGGGTAGAAGAAGATGAGGAAGTAAACCACAAGAAAGGTTAGAGATTTAAGCTGTGAAGTAAATAGAAAACAAGGGGGAAAACCCAAGAAAACAAAAATAACCACACACAGAAAAAAAGGAACCAACCAATAAACAAATAGAAAGAAAAGCAAAATAGGACAAAATCGAACAGGAAAAACAAAAACAAAACAACAAAAATACATCAACTCAGTTGGATACACAAAGGAAAACAAATCAGACAGCGAAAGATCAAAGTTGTAAAATTCCTTTACTGTCTAAAGTTCTCTTCAAGGTCCAAGTCAGATGCCAGCAGTGTGTACTTTAGCCAAGTTAGCTGGTGGATCTGTACTGGCTATGACTCTGGACTGGCCTCTGAATTTGGAGGATGGGATTAGTCTTCTGTAGCTGGAGTTCTTCCCAGATCTTTAGAAAAACTAAGGAAAAGAAAAAGGGTAGGGGTGATTGTCCTACTAATTCCCTTCTATTCTTTATGTTTTTGAACATTATGCTGGTTCACCTAACTGCTGTTTCTGAATTTTCTGGGCTGCTAGTTTCACATTTCCATCCTGTGAGCCCCAGCCAGGGCCCTAGTGCATCATTGGCAATCTCACCAACAAGAGGGAAGAGTTGGAAGAGAAAGCCTAGTAGTATTGATGCAGAACCTTAAGGAGATGAGACAATATCTACTCGCATGAAAGTATCATAAGACCAAGCAAGGCAGTTGACAGATGGGTAGAAGAAGATGAGGAAGTAAACTACAAGAAAGGTTAGAGATTTAAGCTGTGAAGTGGGGCCCTGGTTGGAGGGAGGGGTCACCAGCAATCTCAGAACATCTAGGATGAATGGATGAAGTCATAGGTCTTTGTAGGCCCACTGGGGGCCTCTGGGTGAAAAGAGGGGTCACCCGTGATCTCTTTGGCCTGCCAAGCCCTCTGGATGGATGGATAATAAAAAAAAAAAAGATTTTTTCAAATATGACGACAAGGGCCAGGGAGATAGCTCAGTAGAATAAGTGCTTGCCTGGCAAATGCAAGGTCCTGAGCTCAATCTCAGGTATTGAAAAAAAAAATGACAATGACAGATGAAAAGAGTAGGATGTAAGGAAAACCAGTTTGAGGGAGAAGTGTGCAGTTTGAAAAGCAAAATTCAGGGTGTCTCTCTTTTCATCCTATATCCTGCAATGTGATTTACAAAAATAAATCAAAGAAGCTGCACTTTTTGGAAGATTTGTTGGGTACACGAAATAAAGAGCACTGAACTATTTTTTGGCCCATTTTATTTTATAGTAGCTAGGGTCCAGTTAAATTTTAAAACCTTGGCTCAAATTTGAAATCTTCCTGCCTCAGTCTCCTGAGTAGATGGGATTACAGGTTTGGGTCATTGTGCTTGACTGAGTCTAGTTTTTTAGGTATCCTTGTATCCTTAATAGTTGACACCGTTCCTGGTACGTGTAATAAATATTTGTAAAATGAGAACATTATAAGATGTTCCACTATTTAATGGAGATTTTTTTCCATACATTTTACAGGTCAAAAATGTAAGATTCAGAGAGATTAACATTTGCCCAAATATGTATCTGTACAGTGAGGTATGGAAAAATATGACAAGGCAGATATATTAATAAATAAATTTATGGATAACTTGTATGTCTTCTCCAGTTGGTTATGAGTTCCTCTAGTTCAGTGATGTAAGTAGACAAAATAATATCTCTCATAGACTGACTCATCTGAGTCCTTGAATTGGTGAATATGTTAACTTAGATTGCAAAAACTCCTGTGTAGATGTGATTATGCTATGGATTTTGACATGAAAAGATTGTTTCAGATTATGTGGTGGGCTCATATCATCAGGGTCTTTACAAGATGAAGGCAAGGGTATCAGGAGCAGAAAGGTGACTGACAACAGAAGAGGTGTGATGCACTAGATTCAGGGCCCAGATCTGCTTCTTTCAGAAAGTTTATTCCTTCACAGACATAGAACTCTTTTCCTGCTTATTACTTGTCTCTCTTGAGAAGCACTGTGTAAATAGGACCAATACAGATATTCAACCCTTCATTTTACAGATCTATCAATACACATAGTTATTTGGCATTATATGCCAAGAGGTATAATTCAAATGTTTTAACATTACTATCTTATATATCCAATAAAAGGATAGGTTTACAATCTTAGAAGATCTACTTAAGTATTTGCAGAAGTAAGTGAAAACTTACTCTTTGAGATGGAAATTAATGAACTCAACATAACCATGGATAAAACTAGCCATTAGTAAATATACGGTAGAAAAAAAAAGTAAATATAAGGTAGATGTAATAATCTAGTAGCAAATTATGTTGCTACCAATTTGCCTTCAGGACATCTATGTAGACAAAAGTGTCTTCAAAGGAAAAGCAAAGATTTAAAAAATATATATTGTTCCTAATAAATTGGATAAATATTCCATAAGATGACTTTAGGCTTATTGATTTGGGACCTAGTGACTTGCTCCATCACGTTCCTGCAGATCCTAGCCATTGCGGGCATGTAGAAAACATGCAACAAATATTTTTTAAGGGATTGAATAAAATTCTTTCTCCGACACTTGAAAGCCTGTAAAAGTTCAAGTTAATCAGTTAAAATTACGGATACAAAAGTGCTTGTATCTTGGGGCTCCTGACCTCTGTGTTTGCAGGGTAGCTGGAGCTGGACCACTCCAGAGGAGCTCAGAAGTTCTGTCCAGTCACTCTGGAACTGCCTTTATTCAGACCCATCAGCTTAATATGGCTAGGGCTGGTGCGTTCCTGTGGTACACTGTGTAGCCTAGATGTTGACTTGGTACTTATCAAAGTCTACAACACTGGCATCATCTATACCATTAGCCCAGCTGCCTAATTCATGGAGATGTGGAAAGAGATTGACTAACTATGAAAAGTATGTAAGTAAGGGGCCTGGAGATATAGCTCAGCAGGACAGGCACCTGTCTGGCAAGCTCAAGGTCCTGAGTTCAATTCCTGGTAGCTTAAGAATATGAAAAAAACAGAATGAAAAGAAAGTCTGACCTGATCATGTGGAACTCACAAGTGCCATGCCGAGATCATGAGGGACATATGCACAGCCATGGAAAACTGCATCAGGGACCATCCTCTACCAGCCAATCACTGTTTATCTAGACACTAAAGAACCTGAGATCAAAGCCTAGGAGCTGGAGCTAATGTACAGCGCTCCTCTCAAGAACACCCCAGTTAATGCTTATGTAGAAATATGTGGCACAAACCATCTTTGCCTGGATGAAAAGAACATTTACAAAATAGTACCAGTGGGCAGCAGGAACTTTGCACCTGAGGAATCTAATTCTCAAATGATGGAGAAAGAGGCCACCTTCCTGCTGTCAAGGTGGAAATGGTGGCTCCTTGGACAGAAAAAAGGTCGTAAACCTTCCCATGTCTGTTGTTTTTCTGCCTTCTTTAACAATTCTGAGATGCTATAGATTTTGGTAAAGTGAAGAGGATGGAGAAAAAGAAAAAGATAGGCAGTCATTATTTTAACTGATAGCTTCAGGTTAAATCAGTGAAGAAAAAAGACTAACCTGTCCACATCCTTTTTTTTTCTTTGTTGAAAATTAATCATCAAACATCTATTATATTCTGCTTGCAAAATTAACTAACCAACCAGCAGAAGACATTTCTTGCAAGTTATCCTCCTGTCCTGAGCCACCCAGTTCACATTTTCTTCTCTTTCTTCCCTGAAACCAAGTTGGTTCAGTGTAAGTGATTTATTCTTTCTTCTCCTCAAGGTTTCATTGTAAAATACTCTAGCTTGTAAGATCCTGTGGTTATTTGTCCAACTGCTATCTGGCCATACTTCTGTCAGTTTAGGGAATTGTTTCCAGAATCTGACCAGACTTTTATTTTATTATGGTTAACACCTAAAATAGCTCAATAATTCACCTTTCCCCCCTTGAGAGTATTAGAGTATTCTCTCTCTCTCTCTCTCTCTCTCTCTCTCTCTCTCTCTCTCTCTCTCTCTCTCTCTGTTGCCCTAGCATAAATTGCTAAATTATTGTGGTGGTCTTCTCACATGGCTCAAGCCCTTAAAGCAATGGCATATGTTCCCAATGACCACCTACCCCTTCCTTCCCAACCCAGCCCTGGGTACAGTTTCCTCTCACCTTTCCTGCACAGAGGGGAGACTCCAGTCAGCTCCTTACACGTAATGGAAACTGCTCCTCAAACTCCACCCCAGCAGAAGTCCTTAGAAGTCTCAGCTTTCTTTGTGTCAGGTCAGAGATTCCACTATCTTCCCTTGGATTCTCTCCATGTCATTTAGAGTCAGTAAACACCTCTTTTATCTTTCCTGCCTCTTTACTGCACCATCAAAACCCATAACATATATATATATATATATATATATATATATATATATTATTGATCATATATATATATATATATATATATTGCTTTACTTTGCTGGAGATAAAATCCAGGGCCTTATATATGGTAGACATGTGGTCTACTACCACTAAGCTACATTCTCAGTCCTTTTTATTTTATTTTGATACAGAGTCTTTCTAAGTTTTCCACACTGGGCTTAAACTTACAATTCTCCAGCCATAATCCTCTATCCCAAGTACATGTGAATACAGGTATGTATCACAAAAAATAAAAAATAAAGACATCAGGATCAGAAAGTTGGGGTAGAACAGAATGCAGATATTATGTCCTCGTTTTTCATCCTATCATATCTGATATGGGTGAAGTTAGGAAGGCCATGGTAGAGAAAGGAATGCAAACTCATGAGAGACTTCGGAGGTTTCATGAGCTTCCATCCTGGCAATCGCATCGTGGCAGCATGTTGTGACTGAAGTACTGGGATTCCCACAGAGCAGGTCTTTCTTGCTTAGCAGCTGATGACTGGTGCTACAATCAAGCTAGGAAACATCCTTGCCAGATACATGCTGGAAACAGTTGCACACAAATAATCCAAAAGTCCTACCCCATCTGGGCTGAAAGCAATCATGTGCCTACCCCGTTCTGTTGGAAACGCTACATCAAGCTGCCTAGAGAAACAGCCAAAGAGGACCAGTCTGGGAGGCTGTTTTTGTGTAGCATCTGACTGCAGTTGCAAGAAAGACTCCCATATATGTCTTGTGATTGAATAGATCTCCCTTTTCATGCCTAGTGTCAGCAATCTAACAAAAGCTGCCACCACAGCTACCATCTCCAAGCAAGGCAGTGAGGGCATGATTGTTCTCGCCAAGTCTGGAAGCTGTGCTGATCATGGGCGAACTACTGCCCATGTGTTCCCATTAATGTTGTGAATCACCAGCCCATGTAGTGGTCCCATTTATACTCTGTGGGGAACAAAAGCCAAATCCAGGAGACCTGGGCTGCAGATGTGCACCTCCTGATGAATTTGGCTTTGAATGTTGGTAAGGCCAGAGACTGAAATAAGATGCAGGCAAGTTGTACAGAAGGGGAGGTTCCCTGGCTCTGATTTTACTGACACCATCTGTATGGCACTGTGATGGTCCACAGGGCCCTTCCTCTACCCACTGTCTCGTCCCCTCACCTCAACCCATGTATTAGGCCAGCCAAGAGTTGCAGTACTTTCTGAGCTGCCATGTGGCACCAGAAGGCTGGGACATTAGGAAAGATCACTCCTACGACACATGGCTATTTTTACACCCTCTTCATGTGGTGTTTTTGTCTGCTTTCTATTGCTAATAACACAATTTCAAAGACTGAATGATAATGAAAAGAGATTTATTTTGCCTCATGGCTCTAGTCCAAGATCAAAAAGTCACATGCTATGATCGCATTTTCAATGGCAGAGTCCCCAAGTGGCAGAAAGTGTTAGGCACCACATAGGGAGATAGAGGAAGCAAATGAGCAATATAACAAAATTGGTTTTACAGTAGGCTCATTTTTGGATAAGTCATTAGTCTATGAATTACATGAATGAAAGAACCTATTCATGAGAGAAAAATCCCACTCCTAAAGACCCCCCTACTCTCACCTCTATCTCATAATAGAAATTGAATTTTGACTTGTGTTCCACAGAATACAAACAACATTTCAACCACAGCAGATGGATAGTCCAGCGTCTGCTTCTCCATCACTCAATCCCATTCAGACAAGGGACAAAGGAGGAGAGCAGGCCGGGAGCTTTTCAGAATTTATCACAAGAGGGAAGCAATTCCCTCACTTTTGTGTGCTCTGGTCAGTTCCTATAGAAAACAGATTCCCAGAGAGCTCACAGCCCCGCCCTAGTCCTGGCCTGGTCCCTGCATACTTCCCAACCTTTGCTGCCTCTCCCACCCTGCCCTTGGTGTGGTTGTTCTCTTTTGTTCCTTACTCTAAGCAGCTGTCTCTGAAGACAAGCACCCTGCCCTCCACCTTCCCTTTCCCAACTGCATCTGTCACCTGGCCTGCTGTTGGAGGATCTGTAACACCACAGACAAAAAGATGATGTAGAGGTGAATAGTCTGGTGGAGGAAGAGAGTTTTTAAAACAAACCCAGAGGACCCAGTCCTAGCCCAGGTCCCGTGAGTGTGTGGGAGAGCTTCCGGCTACCCTGCACCAGCGGGACCTATTACTGGTAACAGCCCAGGTGCAGCGTGGGTGAGACCCTCTTGCACCCACTTGGGACGCCCCTCACCACTCCACAGCACCTCCCCCACCCTGCCCACTGAGTAGGAATATCTGCCACGTTCTGGGAACCCCCAGACCCAGTACTAGCCCAGGCCAGGTGAGTGTGTGGGAGAGCTGCCTCTCCCCACTACTCCACCTTGTCCCCTCCAGGCTCATCTCAGGCCTGGCATACAGGCCTGGGGTGAAACCCTGCAGCTGAAATCCCTGCAGAGAGTGTAGTGGATAGAAGGACCCAGCTAGTCCAGGAGCAGAAAATCTTGTCAGATGGGCACAACAGGTTCACCCTCAAGGGCAGTAGCAGGAAGGAGCTGAGCACAGCAGCCAGACCCAATCCAGGCACAACTGGATAAATTCAAATTTTATAGATCTGCACCTGAACTTCAGTACGTGCTTAGGTTATAACTACAACGAAGATCTACAACAAAGGTCAGAAGACAGTGCTACACAAAATGACGAGAAGGAACAAAATGCAACCTCAGAACCCAAGCCCACCCAGAAAAAGTGCAGAGGACACTAACACAGAACAAATTGGGAATCGCACAACTGAAAGCAATGAATCAACAGCTTCTGAAATAAAGAAACAGCTGCAGAAAAATATGCATGAACTCAGATTGGAAATAAAAAAAAGAAATCCCTGAATTAATAACATCTGCAGGAAAGAATCAAATGCAGAAACATATGGAGGAAACCCAGTGCCCACCCAGAACAACTGCAGAGGACATTAGCTCAGCTAAAATGCATGAATTAATAGGGTCCATAGTAAATAAGCAACAGCAGAAAGATATAGAGGAACTCAGAACTTTTCTGAAATAAAAAAAGAATTGTCAGAACTCATAGCATCTGAAGTAAAGAAGCAACTACAGAAACAGAGAGAGGAATCCCAATCTGAAAAAAACACTGTAGTAAAGAATTTATAACTGCTTCTAAAGAACACATTGATAAAATAAATAGAGGAGATTAGAAAAATGATGGCTTCCTTGAATGCGCAATACAGGAAAGAAATAGATCAGATGAAGCAGAGTCAAAGTGATAGAAGAAATTAAAATTTCAATCACAAGCCTGCAAAACCGTTTAAGTGAAAGTGAAGACAGAGTTTCAGATCTTGAAGATGCTGGTGCAGCTAGTGAAAAGGTAAGAAAGGATCTCTTAAAAACAAAGAAGATGTAGGAAAGAATAATCCATCACCTGCAAGATGATGCAAAGATGAACAATGTGAGACTAATAGGCATCAATGAGAAAGAAGGAGTCAACACAAATGACATTTTAAAAATATGGGCAGAAATAATAGCAGAAAGTTTCCCTAATATGAGGAAACAATCTGACATGCAGGTAACTGAAGCATACAGAATGCCAAGGAACCTCAACCCAATGAAAAACACACCGAGACATATAATAGTCAAGATCTCAGAAATTCAGCACAAGATTAATATACTGAAAGCTGCTAGAGAAAAGAAGCAGATCACATTCAAAGGAAAACCCATCAGAAATACAGCCGTCTTCTTTTCACAAACCATGAAGGCAAGAAGAGCATGGAGCAGAGTACTTCAAGTCCTCTATGAAAACAAATTCCAGCCCAGATTACTGTACCCTGCAAAACTGTCTTTCAACTTAGATGGAGAAGTAAAATACTTTCATGACAAAGAACAGCTAAAGAATTTTGTGATGACAAAGCCAACCCTACACAGGCTACTGAAAAATGTTCTAGAGAGGGACCAAAATGATCAGAACTCCACAAATGAGATCAGAAGCAACCAACTGAATAGGGCAAGCAATTAAACA
>NW_004524580.1:16227657-16228182 GCF_000260255.1 Octodon degus
CCATGCTCCTGGATAGGAAGAACCAACATTGTGAAGAAGGCCATACTCCCAAAATTGCTGTACAGATTTAATGCAATCCCTGTCAGACTACCACGGACATACCTTACAGACCTAGAGAAATCATTCCTAAAATTTATCTGGAACCAAAAGGGACCTAGAATACCAAAGGCAATTCTGGACAATAAAGACAAGGTAGGAGGCATTACAATTCCTGACTTGAAATTATACTACAAGGCTACTGTGATAAAACCAGCCTGGTACTGGCAACAAAATAGACCTGAGGATCAATGGAATAGATTAATAGATGCTGAGGCCCCTACGAACACACTAAGTCACCTTATCTTTGACAAAGGCGCCAAACATACTCACTGGAAGAAAGATGGCCTCTTTAACAAATGGTGCTGGAAAAACAGACTCTCTACATGCTGAAAACTCAAACTTGACCCAGATCTATCACCATGCACTAAACTAAAGTCAAAATGGATTAATGATCTAAACATTAAAGCAGAGACACTAAATCTCCTG
>NW_004524580.1:16230055-16233330 GCF_000260255.1 Octodon degus
AAAGATGTGGTATTTTTACACAATGGAGTATTATTCAGCTATTAAGAATGATAAACTCGAAGCCTTTATATTGAAGTGGATGTCACCTGAACATATACTCATAAGTGAAATAAGCCAGACACACATGTGTAATTATCGTATAGATTCCTTAGTATAAGAACTCAAAAGAAGAAATACAAATACAAAGGTATAATCCAAGTAAAAGGAAAGCAGGATCTCAAGGACTAGGTAGTCAAGAGAGGGAAAGGAGAAGAGCTAGGAAACGTGAATAAGTCAAGCCATACAGTTATATGTAGAAGATGGGCAAGGCAATGATCCTGAGAATCTCCAGAAGATTTTTTAATCTAGCAGTTAACTGGAAAGATTCTCATCCTGACTAACTATATATACTGATACCTGTGAACTAAGCTACTGCACTGCAGATGGTAATTTGTAATAGTAGTTTCATGCTTGGAGAGCCTGTCATTCCGGTCTTCTGACTAAGTGCTGCTTATCATGACATGCCAGTTGCTGCTATGATGTTTCTTGGGTAGATGGTTGTTCAAAAAGTAGGGGGTGGTGAATGAAAGCAAGAGACAGGAAAAGAAATATTATGGGACTGTCCTGCTTCAAGGTTGTATATGGTTAGATATTTGGACTTATGTGTAAACATAAGAAGTATATAATTCTTTATGCCTATTTTTAAAATATATTCTTATTTTTAATTGTTTTTATTATATTCTCTAGGGACTTAAAATTCAACATATCAATACTTGATGAAAAATACCTGTTCCATATTATGCCTAAGATGTTTGACATGCAGTCAGATAGTGAGGTTAAGCCTAACAGCCTAAATTGTATGGTAATAACAATAAGCTTATCTTCTCGATGGTTAACAACCTAAGTTTGCAGACCAAAATTAGAGAAGAAGGAGGGCTGCAAGGAAAGTCAACATTTTGGCCCTAACCTTCCAAGGTCAATTAAGATTCAGGACATATGAGAACTTGTACTCTAATGTCATGTAACTCAGTATTGTCCCAAATTTTCTGATCAAGGAGATTATGGGGCCAAAGAGGAAAGTGATTGATGATGTAGAGTGTGCCTAAGGAGAGTTACATGGAGAGAAAACTTTTTCTCAAGCTTTCACAAAGAGCACATTGGCCAAGCAATGGCCGTGACTCATCCACATGGCTGACACTGACTAAGGTTCTACAATCTGAGGTACAGGATCTCAGGATAAATCCTGAGGGGATTTCACTGACCTTTTCAGATCCAAAAGCTGCAACTCTTATTACATAGGTCCTGCTTTACCTTGGTCTTAACCATCTAGCAGAAAAGTATAAAAACGAAATATAAGAAGTAAAGCCATGCTGTTATGTTGAGCTGTGGGGGACTCAGGTCAACAATTTCTGACTTTGCCAGTTAAGTGGAAGACCCAATGCTATTATGGGCTACTGGACTCTTTTAGAATATTTTGCTGAGTTTACACACCTATAATATTCAAATAATGGAACTTAACCAAAAAAAGCGATACAGATGAATGTCCATTTTGTATCTGTGTATTCAAAATGGTTAGGATAGATATATAGTTACATTCTCTTAATGAATAGAGGGATTTGTTCTAATGGTGTTAGGATATCATGTCTACACTTGTACAGCAATTAACCACTAGGAAGAATGTATGCAATGTGTTAATTATTGAAACTGTCCTACCAATTTGATTTGAAAATGTCTCATTGCTATTTGTTTATCAATAAAATTATGGGAAAAATAAAATAAAATAAGAAAAAAAAGGAAAAAAAATTCTCTTCCCGTAATAAAACTTAAAAAAAAATACCCAAAAAACCCAGAGTCTTATTTGGACATAGAAATAACCACCCTGTCATCCAAGCACTGTGCCAAATGCTTTAATTGCATCATCTACTGTACTATGGCAATCTAGTGCTGTTATCATCATTGCTATTTATTTCTCAATAAAATTATTAAAAATAGAAAATACAAGTCAGGAAGTCACAATATATGTGTCTTCTTTTCATAAGGAAAAGCTAACTTTAAGTACATGATATGGGATGCTTAAAGTTCTTTGTCATATCATGCATTAAAATTAATCTTAGTCATAATATAATCACTAAAGTGAAAAAAATTTGATGGAGTTTACTTAAAAATTAAAAATTAGTGCTCTAAGAGCAGTGCAAGTAAAAATGAAATCTAGACAAATATTTTAAATATATATTGTCTCTGAGAGTTTGCTTTCCTAATATCAAACACACACTTGCAAATAAAAAATAAAGATGAATTAGTTTTAAAAAAAGCAAAACATAAAATGTTCCCCCAAATGCAAAACTAGTAGCCAACAAGTATAACAAAAATGCAGGCTCAAGAATAATCAACATCTACAAAATAAAATTATAATGAGATCTTAAAATAGTCAAAGATTTAATAACAACATCGTATATTGAGACATCAGATGAATATACATCCATAAAAACACTCTTGAGGATGTAAATGAGTATAGGAATCAAGAAGAGAAAAATTAGAAATCAGCATTAACAGTTGAACTTTTTTATCCTTCAATTCAATTTCTGAATTTGTCCTAAATAAATAAATATATACATAAACATACAAATATGAAAAGTATCATCTTAGCAGTGCATAATATTGAAAAATTAAAAATGGCATGAATTTACTGGAATACATTGGCAATATCTTGATAAGTGAAACAACAGGATAATAATGGTATAACCTGATTTTTTAAAAAACTATTTTTACTTTTAAATGTTGTACACTTATTATGTATATATTTATCTTTCATTTTATTTAATGTATTTGGTGCAGGGTTTCACTATGCAGCTTGGACTCACAGTGGTGCTCCTGTTTTCAGCCTCCTCAGTGCTGGGATTACAGGCATGTACCATCAGGCCTTGGATTCAGTGGTCCACTCAGTGTGCCTGAAGGCAGGGCTAAGGATTGAACCATGTCCCTGTGCTTGCCTAAGCAGTTGCTCAGTCTGGTGAGCTATCTCGCCAGCCCTATATTATCTTAAATCATGGAAAAAATGTACTTTATTCTAGTCATAAAAATTTAATAGTGGTCATCTCTATGTGATAATATTGCAGCTTATGTTTATTTTCTATATAACTTGCCTATGTTTTATTGTTTCATATTGAGGTATTTTCTAATGAGTGAGGAGAGAGGGAGAGAGAGAGGGAGGGAGAGAGAAAAAGTGGAGAGAGAGAAGAAGGAGAAGCAGAGGGAGAGGGAGAGGGAGGTGAGTGAGAGAAAGAGAGAGGGAGAGA
>NW_004524580.1:16233430-16239905 GCF_000260255.1 Octodon degus
GAAGAAGAAGAAGAAGAAGAAGAAGAAGAAGAAGAAGAAGAAGAAGAAGAAGAAGAAGAAGAAGAAGAAGAAGAAGAAAGGAGGAGGAAGAGGAGGAGGAGGAGGAGGAGGAGAACAACAATTAAAAATGTAAATGACCAAAACACCAAAAAGTCATCCCACTCCAAATCTGATCATGTACTCACTGCCCAGCTTAAAAATTCCATATGAACTCATTTTTATTTATTATATGAAAATCCAAGAACTTTATCTTGACCTCCAAAATAATTTCACATCTGGTCCTACATGCAATGTTGACTACATTATCTACCTCTGTATCCCATGCGCTTTCTGCATGCTTCTTTTGGAAAATGTCATGCTTTTTCTACTGTTAGAAAACCTCTTAACTTTGGAAAACATCACCTTCATGAAGGCTTTCTAGTGCCCTAAGAAAGTTGGTGATCTATGAACGTTGCTTTCACAGTGTGCTTTTAAGCACAATCATAGCTGCTATGGCTTCCCTATCTCAGGGGTCAGAGGAGTTGGCCTGAGATGCTGCAGGTTAGGTGTAGCAAAAGATTTGTAAAGGATAACAACCAAGCCAAGATGTGATCTTCCCAAGTGTAATTAGATAGTCTTCTTCATAGAGTTTATATAATTAATAGTTTGAGTGAAATCTAACATGACAATTTAAAGTCCTTTCTAAAGCAGTAATGCATAAGAGGCTGTGCTAAGAGGAAATTTAGCAGAAAATGGATGGGTGGATGAACAAAAATCAGTAGACATAGATGATAGACAACAGCTCATAGTGTGTTGCTCTCTGTAGTTATAAACTCATGGAACTATGTTTGTCTTCTATCCCAAAAGCACACGGCAACAGCCTCTTTTCTAAATTTTTCTGGAAAAAATTGAATGTGTTGGGAATGGTAATTTGTTTTCAAGTGGCATGTTTACCAGAATCCATTGGTAGTGGCTGCTTAGAATCTGAGTTTGGCTCATTCTTATTCAGGAAAAATGAAAACTGTGACCAACTTCAATCAGCATGGTATAAAAGAATGGCAGGACATGCATTTCCCAGGCACACCAACCCCTGAAACATTTAGAGAATAGGAATAGAAGAGTGGCGCAAGCTTTCTTCCCTTGCCTTTGCGTTTGTTGAGACTTGTCTCTGCATACAGGGTCTGTGTTCTTGGATAGGATCCCAAAGTGATATTTTTCTTCATAGTCAAGTTCTATATAAACTCCTGTTGAATATTTAAAACATCTTTGGCTCTTAGCTACTTCAGCAGAAGTAAGACTGGATTATTGTGGTTCATTGTTATGAGGAAGTAGGTAAAAATCACTTAAAGCGATTCAGTTTGTTCTGTTGACTGAACAAGCAGTGTTTCTTGACTAAAGCTGTGCTCTGGCTACTGTTAATACTTATGAACCATTTTCAGAATAAGATATTTGGGAAGTTATTTGGCTGGGGGTATGCAAAAAGAAGATGTCACACAAGGGCTTGTTAAAAGTTCCTCCGTGGCAGGTTCAAACATATACAATATTATTACTGTGTCTTGGCAGCTCATTTTCTTTTTTTATAAACAGTCAGAAAAGCAGCTCTGGTTTATTTAATTCCCGGAAAAGAAAAATTGGAACCATTTAGCCTGTTTAATATCAAAACCTACCTGACCTGCAAGAGAATCAGGAGGAATTTCAGGGAACACTTCGAGTTACATCATCTGAAACACAAACGCTTTGCTGCAAATAAAGTAGAACTTTTAAAAGAGCCTCAGTACAAATTTCATAACATTGGTGTTTCTCCCTCTGATTTCTTTTTTTAAATATCTTTGTCCAGGAATTTCCAGAAATTAACTTTTTAACCCTTGCCCTTTTATCTTAACCTTGGTCTTTCTCAGAATGTTAAGCATGAATTTATCAATTTTGTATGAATTGATTATAAAACATATATTTTAAGTTCCAAAGTCTGTAAGTACCTGTAGTTCAAGCATTCCCATGTGAGACACTGAGCTCTTTCTGTCTGACTCAAGAGTTATACGCTTTAAAAATGTATCCATCCACACATTCTCCATTGTTTCATTACCAATTTTCTCTCGTGTGACATTGTTTATAAAACCAGGATCTATAAACTTTGTAAATATAACCAAACTGTGCTGAAATCTTTCCTATTTCTGTCTAAACTTTCCTTTGTTTCACTCCTACTCTTTAATTTAAAGCCCTGAAGACATGGACTATGGGGCAAGTGATTTGGACTGGTGCATAGTAATGAAGAAAGGATGATATTTGGCACTTTAGAAGATTGCTCTGGCAGTGATATTCAATAGGTACCTGGAAAGTACCTCAAAGATTTTGCAATCTAATGAAATTAGGGATGAAAGAGGAGAGAAAGGTGTGGGTTACAATTGGATGTTAGCATTGTGTAATGCCCTTCTCTGTTACCTCTCCCAGAAAATAATTTTATTTCAAATTGTCCCAAATTGAAAAAAGGAGAAAGAAAAGAAAATGCATGCAACTTTATGAGTGGCACTCCACAAATATTTTCTGCTTTAGTGAATAGTTGATGGGCTGGATTAAGGGTAAAAATCTAAGTCATGGTTGGATAATGATAAAAATCTAATATAAAGACTGCAAGGGGCTTATCTGTTCTCTGAAGTTCTTTTCTATCTCTAAAGTAATTTTCTTAGCACATTCACTTATTTCTTTCACCGTGTAACCCAACTTATTTCTAGGTATAGCTGCCTGACTCTCACATTCTCTAATTGATTACATTTTACACTTTCTTTCTTCTACTGCATTTAAATGTAGTAATTCTGTCTTAATCGTACTTATACAACAATTCTATTATTTCACTTTAACTTGCTTTTATTCCTCAGCCTTTAAACTCATTAAACATCAAAGACCAGGTTTTCTGAGTTGTCTCACAATGTTTAAAACAAGGCCTTGTGGGATAGCAAACGTTTTATGTCATTTTCCTGGATTCTAATGAATTATGCCACCAACGATCATGTTATCATGGAAAATATACTGTTTTGACTATGCTCCAGGGGTTTTCTTTTTAGTACATTAGGTTATTTTCTTTTACTATGACTTTATATGTAATTGGTATTTCTCACTTTATAAGAAATTGGTTTTATTTCTTAGGAAAGCAAGATTCTAGATAATTAAGCTTTTATTGCTTCTTTCCAAAATCTCCGTGATATGAATTTCCAGATGCTGAGTATTTTGTTTTTTTGTTGTTGTAAAATGAATATATGTTATTTATAAAACTGCACACTATTACATATAACATTCCTGTCACGTATGCTCCCCAGAATGTTGTGCTATGAAATATTTTGTGCAGATACGTATGATCATTACTGATGCTTGCTTCAGAAAGGTGTCTGCTGAATCCAACTTTTTCTATTAGTGCTGTAAGAAATGATTCTGGTCCTTGTCAAGGGGCAGTCCTTGCCTTTCTGACTGCACTTGGCACTGGGGGGAACATCATCGTTTTTGTGAGTCACACACGCATGTTTTGGGGCACTGAGAAGAAAGCTATGCACCTTATTCTGATCCATTTGGCCTTCACAAATAACATAATGCTTCTATTTAAAGGCATTCCAAGGACAATAGCAGCTTTTGGAGTGAGAAACTTCCTCGATGACATAGGTTGTAAAGTCGTGTGTTACCTGGAGAGAGTGGCCAGGGGTCTCTCCGTCTGTACCAGCAGTCTCCTCACTGTGGTCCAGGCTGTCATCATGAGCCCTAGTCATTCCAGGTGGAGGAGGCTCCAACCCAAGTCTGCATGGCTGATTGTTACTGTATTTCCCTTTCTTCGGATATTTAGTTTTTTGACAAACATAAATTTACTCCTTTACATCATGAGTGTAAACACATCACGAGTTAGCACAAGTGAGTACTATTGTTATTTTCAACCAGAAAATCAGAAGGTAAGATGGAGCATTCTCAGTACAATGGTTTTTCAGGATGTTCTATCTCAGGGCGTCATGTGTGGCCCAAGTGGCTACATGGTGTTTCTTCTCCATGAGAGATGCTGAGTATTTTCATCAACATCTCTTAGTGTATTTTGATTTTGACATATGGTTTTATTCATATACCTAAGTCTTAGAATTGAAATACATTTAATATATATCATGAAAAAATTTAATTTAGTCAATTCTTAATCTCTAATAAGAGTATTTTATCATTTGGGACTTGACTATCTAACAGATTTAGATTTTGAAACATAGAAAAAGAAATTAAGGTAGTATTCCCTTTATCCTGTAAGGTATTGCATAAGACCATTGAGACTGGGTGTGGTGGTGCTCGCCTGTAATCCCAGATCTTGGGAGGCTGTAAACAGGTGGATCACTACAAGCGCAATATAGTAATGAGACCCTGAATGCCCTGTAGACCCATAAAAATACAAAAACAGAAAAAACCCAAAACAACAACAAAAAAAACTATTATTTTCTTGTGAGTGATGATTTCAGATAAGCAAGATTATAGATTATCATATGAAACAGAAATTTTAGTTACCATTTCTATTGTGGAGAACATTTTCACTATCACTATTTCTATTTTAAGTATTTCTATTTTAACAAACTATTTTTCTTTTTCTTTTTTTCTGTATTTTAGGGAAGGGTCTAGAGGGTGTTCAGGGTCTCACTACTAGATCAGACTCATAGTGATCCGCCTGTTTACAGCCTTCCAAGAGCTAGAATTACAGGCACGCACCAGAAAGCCCAGTCTCAATTGTCTTCTCAGAGCAGCCCGGGGGCCAGGCTGGCATGGCTGGCCGTGGAGATCGAACTCCAGCCCCTGCCCCTGTTTGCAGGTGTTTTAATCTGCTGAGCTGTTTGGTCAGCCCTAACATTATTATATTCAAGAATGGAATAGGCTATACAATTTATTGAAGTTTGTGTGTTAGTTTTCTACAGCTGCTACAATAAATTGCCACCCAGTGACATAAGACAACACAAATGTGTCATCTACAGTTTTGTAGATCAAAAGTTTAATACATCGCACTGAGCAAAAATCAGAATGATAGCAGAGATACATTCTTTTCTTGATGATCTACAAGGTAATTTTCTTTCTTATCTTTTCTAGCTTTTAAAGCATCCAACATTTTTTGGCCTGTCTCCCTCTTACCCCCATAAATACCCTTTCCACAGCTCCAAAGCTAGCAGTACAGGTCCAGCTCTTACTAGGTTGCATTTTACTGTGCTTTCCTCTATACACTGCATTTGTCTTTATCTACACCTGGGAAAAGGTCTTCATTTTGCATGACTTGTATTAGATTGGGCTACAAGTAACCAATGATGTAATCTTTGTTCTAAAGGAGCATAATCTTTACATAGAAAAGTTTAAAATTACAATGTAGTGAACTATAAACCTCAATATATTGCCATCAATCTATTTGGGATATCAAGGAAATAGAGTTAGTCTTAAATTTGATTCTTTTCTTGAAGTAAATCTACACTTCTTCATTTGTTGTAAGTGCCTTTGATCATTGTTTCTTTGCAAATTACTCAGAAGAAAAAGTATATTATAAACGACAGTAAGAAGGAAGCACAGGCCTGTAATCCAGCACTTTGGAGGCTTAGGCAGGAGGATCACAGAGTCAGCTTAGGCTAGATCTCACATAGTGAGATCAAGACCAGGCTGAGCTACATAGTGAGTCCCTGCCTCAAAACAAAAAGAAAAACAGAAACAAAAACAAAAACAGAAAAGTAATGAGGTAGAAAATTTGTTTTTGAATGGACAAAAGAGTATTTCTTTATGCCCAGAGGAAATTTTCAGGCTGTAAATCTAGATATCAATTGAAGGTGTTAAAAGAGTAAATGAAAAATTGTTAAACTAACTCTGTAGCATGTATTTTATTAGCATTTATTATTATTATTAATTATTATTTTTGTAGTATTGGGGATTGAACTCTGGACCTTATGCTTACCAGATAGGCATTTACACTGCTGAGTTATCTCCCCAGTCTGGTATTCAGTATTATTTATTTAGGTTGCATCTCCTGCACAGAGATGTTCTTCTTTTCCTCCCACTGTAATTTTCAGTATATATTGCTTGAAAAGTTATTCTAACACATGAACTATTCTCAACCTCTACTTATAAAAAAATAGAACTTTGAATAAGAAAATCCCTTTGGTGACTTCATCACGTATCTGTCTGCCTAGATACCATACACATAGATCCACATTCTAGATGCTCATTGAGATAGTTTAAGAAGCCTGATTGCTAGTAATGATTGCTAGGTGGTTTTTTTTTTATAAGTACATAAGTAAAAGAATTTATTGTAGTGAAAGACACATTGCCATTAATCCCCCTCAAAATACTATTTTTCACTTAAGTTAAACACTAAAGAATGTGCTCAAGATTATACGGATAATGAGGTATACTATTTATGTGATTTTAAAGGTCATATTTCTAAGCATGACAGCATACCATTTTCCATAATTCTTAGCTACCAAGTAATTCTTTTGTTTTTGTTTTTTTTTCTTTTCAA
>NW_004524580.1:16246601-16270364 GCF_000260255.1 Octodon degus
ACACGTACTGAAGTTCAGGTGGAGCTCTACAGATTTTGGAGTTATCCAGCTGCGTCTGGCTTAGGTATGGCTGCTGTGCTCAACTCCTTCCTGCTACAGACCTGGGTAGGATTGGGTCTGGAGGTTCCTGGAACTCGGCAGAAATTCCGGACCTGGGCTGGGACTGGGTCTCTGCTAGGTGGTTTTAATGCTTATAAATTTTGTGAAGGGTACAGATTTAGTACTTACAAAGCATATCTGATTAGCGGGAAGGACCAGAACATCCACTGCTAGAAGGTTTCGTTGCAGGGTGGAGGTCATCAGTGACTTAAGCAAACACCAAGCAAGATATTTCATATTTTATCGCTACTCAAGGACTCTTTGGTGGAAGTTTGTTTATAACTTTGACAATAGATTTACACCAAATACCTCAAAGAAGACCATGCAGATAGCACTCAAGTGAATCTAAGGCCAGGGAAAGTGCCAATTCTTCATCGTTTCATGATTCTAAGTTTATCCTGGCTACAAATTTTA
Organism: Octodon degus; assembly: GCF_000260255.1. NCBI lineage: Eukaryota > Metazoa > Chordata > Mammalia > Rodentia > Octodontidae > Octodon > Octodon degus. The sequence goes on from NW_004524580.1 coordinate 16,247,115, forward strand.
CTCTGTTCTTTTCCCTTGAATAGAGTAAATACTCAATATCCTCAAGGTAGCGTGTGGGTAACTTTGAGTGCTAACACTGGTAGAAATGACTTTACAAGGAGGGGGAGATATGATAGTATAAGAATAGGTGACTCAAAAGAAGGAGTAGTGGAGTCTTCTCTTCACTTTCTTCTCCTTGCATCTCTCCTCTGCTACTGGCGTACCATCAGTCTGCTCAGTGGTACCAGAAAGTCTAAACTACTGACAAAATACAAGTACTAAAGGTACTGTATGTACCTATGAAACCAACAAGAATAATGATATTTTAAGAGGACTTTTCAGAAGTATGAAATATTCTGATGAGTGCTAGGCTTTAAATATTGTTTAAAGGTGATTAAATCATGGGAGTGGTGGACACATCAGTGCATTAGTCTATTGTTGAATTCATAGCTGGCTTGCTGCTAGGTTAGCTTGGGGAGAGGCTGGTCACTGGGGGTGTGATCTGGGAGGGTAGATTCTTGCCACTGGCTCCTTTGACCTCCCTTTGGTTCCGGGTGGCATTGGATGAGCAACTGTCCTCACTCAGGCCTTTCATAATGCTACTTCTCAGATGGAGCCAGCTAACCATGACCTGAAGTCACAAACCAAAGTAAATTTGTTCTCTCTATGTTACAGGTATTTGGTATTTTGTCCCCCATCAGTGGGAAAGTGATTAAGGCAGCATTTGTTACCAAGTAGGGGATCGTTGCTGTGACTATTTCTCAAAATGTGGTTTAGAAGGGAATCAGTTTGCAGGAAGAGTTTGGAAAGATTTGGAGACACCATCTAGGGAAGATGTATAATGCTGGATCTGAACGCAGTGGGGGATTCTGATCAGAGAACTGAAAACTAGAATGCTGACAGTGAATATCAGGGCCAGGAGCTTTCAGTGAGAAGGACTCCACTTGTAGTTGGATTACAGCCAGGTATTTTACACCTTAGAAAAAAAAATTTTCTTCATTTTTCTCATGTCATGAGATTTTGCAGAATTCAGGAAATTAAGATGGAGCACTAATTAATCTGGTGATGAAAATTTGAAGTAGCCAAGTGTTTAGGTTGTGCAGGCATACTGCCAGCTGATTTTAGACAGACCAAGGTGAAAATCAGGAGCAAAATCAAAAGCAGATGTGAATAGTTTGCAGTTTCATCAGAAGAAAACTCATCTAGAGTTCTGGCCATGGATAGTGTGTTTGCTGAAATGATTATAGAGTACAAAAAGCAAAATAGTTTACATCAGGACAATAGGAAAGACAGCTTAAAGGCAACACAAAAATCAGCAAGAACTCACTGTGCAGATTCCAGGATGCACAACTACAAAGCTTTCATTTGAGAAGAGAGCCCCTGTCTACCCACTTGATAAGGACCATCTCAAGAATTGGTTTTCCCTGGGCAAGGGAGAAGGCTCAGCTGTCTGAATGTCTGCCTGGCAAGCACAAGGACCCGGGTTTGATCCCTGGTACTGCATACTATGGCTGCCACCATGCCAGCCACTGAAACCAGGCATGGTGGTGCACACCTGTAGTCCCAGAGTTGGGGAGGCTGAGACAGGAGGATCATTATGAGTCTGAGCTGCAAGTCAAGACCCTGTACCAAGTAAATAAATAAGTAACTAGATAAAAGAAAAAAAGAATTGGCTTTCCAGATTTATTTCACAGTGCTCAGCCATCCAGGTGGTGAAAGGCTGATGCAGCCATGATTCAAGGGAACCCAGCTACTGCTTGGGTTGAGCTGGCACCAGACTTTGATATCATCAATGTGATGTTGGCTTTACAAGCATGCAGAGTTAGAATTACATGGTCATAGAGGTTTCCACCCAGATGTGAAAAGAAGCTCTGACAGCTCAGGCAGTGCCCCCGATCGTGTAGTACATGAAGTTAAGAAAGTGAAGCCAAAGATGCAAGGAAAACCACTGGAAGTTGGAAATAACAAAAATGTGAACATCTGCTGAGGAAAGTTTCAGGCAGTAAACACAGTTCCAGAGAGAGAGAGAGAGAGAGAGAGAGAGAGAGAGAGAGAGAGAGAATATGTGTTCCACCTGATAATGTTTTAGGGGCTGCACTGTGTCAGCCCTTAGAGTTCATGTCTTGCCACAACTTGGCCTGGATGCTGGATGTGAAATTACAGGATTTAGTGTTGCCCAGCTTAGGTTTCAGTCTGTCTTTGGTCTTATTTCTTCCTGTTTTGCTATTTTTCTCTTCTGGAATAAGAATATTTATTCTTCGGATGCATGTTGGAAGTATTTAATTATTTTATTTTATTTTTTAAAAGGCTCACAGTAAGAAGTTTCTCTCAGTCCCAGAGCACATTTTGGAATTGGACTTTTTGACAATGCTGAGACTATGAAAAAATTTGGCAACTCTCAGAGATGGATAAAATATAATTTTAATAATGGGAAAGATATGAGTTTCTTGGAAACCAAGGCTGGAATGTTATGGTTTAGATCTGAATTGTTTTCCCCCGAATCACATGTATTTGGCAGGTAATTTGCATCACTGGGGCTCTCTACTCCACTGTTGAGTTCCTAGCCAACTAGCTTAGAGGTGTATCACCAGAGGCATTATCGGAAAGGTGCATTCTTGTCTCTGAATCTTCCTTTCTTTGTGCTTGCTGGCTTCCTGGTTCCATTCTCTTTGCTCCCTAGCTGCCATGGCATGCTGGCTTCCTGGTTCCATTCTCTTTGCTCCCTAGCTGCCATGGCATGAGTAGCTGTCCTCTGTCCAGGCCCTTCTCCCAGGCTACCTTTTCTGCCTGCCATCAGTTTCCTATGGACTGAAGCAACAAGCCAAAATAAGCCTTTTCTTCTTTAGATTGTGTGTGTTGAATATTTTGTCTCAGCAACTGCAAGTAAGCCAAGTATTTTATACTAACTGTCATAAAGCATTAGTTGTGTGTGTGGCATTAGATAAAGCTGTTGAATCAACAATGAAAAGCAGGTGACACATGGGAGTGGGATTTACAATGACAGAGCTAGCCTTTTTAAATTTAAATTTTAAGATTTTTTTTTAAACCAACACAATAGTTGCACATATTTATGCAGTAGAGTGTGATGTTTCAACACATGCATACAATATAATGCTCAGATCAGGATAACTAATATGGTTATACTTCAGACATTTCTCATTTTGTGAGGATGGAAACATTCCAAATCCCTCCTACTAGCTACTTTCAAATACTTAATTCATTTTTTTCTCAGTAATAATTACCTTACTATGCCATAGGATAGTAGCAGTTAGTCCTCCTACCTAGTCGCACTCTTGTGCCCATTAACCACCTTGTCTATATCCCTTATTCCTTCATACTCTTTTGAACCTCCAGTCAGTGTTTTATCTCTGCTTCTATGAGATCAGTTTTTAGCTTCCACATAGGAGAGCATATGATGCTTGTCTTTCTGTGCCAGTCATAATTCACAGAGTATAATGTCCTCTACTTCTACCTGTGTTACGGCAAGTGACAGAATTTCATTCTATTTTTATGGTTCAACTAGAAAATTGAATCAATTCCTACAAAGTTCTAAACAAATAAAATTATCATAAAGCATGGCTAATGCAAATTTGAATGCCTGTCTGAAATGTGATCGACTTATTATCCAGTGTCTTGAGCAATTAGTTTCTGGAACATTCCTTCACTAACCATCACCCACTCTTCCTCTGTTGGTGAGAAGAGTAAATTTCCTTGTATTACATTTTACATAAAAACTGCATTGCTTATTTTTAGATTGTTATATTTTACTTGTTTGAACATATTTTCCTTGCTTAACCAATATAAGTTTCAATGAAAATAATTTGCACATTTGGACTGAGGAAGAATTCAATCATAGCTTTTCCCATTAAAATTAATGGAACTATTTTTAAATTTAGCAAGTTTTCACTTAGCAACAGGAGTTTCAGAAATAAACTAAAACTGTTAATTGGAGGATAAGGGAATAATAAAGACATTTTTGTGTACCCAACATCTTAAAATTTTTATTCAAAGGATTCTTTTTAGAGAAACTAATAAACTTTGTACTTCAGAAAGTGATAAAAAGAAAAACAAAAAATAAATTTTAGAATTTAAGAAGTAGACTTTTTGACTCAGGCACAGTGTAAGAAACTTCAAGGGTGATGTTGGAAAGGAAGCTGTAGACTTATTGTGGAACAAGTGTGGCTAACGTTTTCAAACTAAGGCAGACTTCAATGCTCAAATCAAGAGGCATTTTACTCATAAACTGGTGTTTCTTGTCTTGACAGATTTTGATATATCATTCCCTTATTTACTTCATTTCTGCTAGTAGTAGAATCAAGGGGTATTTTAAAATTTTATTTATTTATTTATTTATTTATTTATTTATTATTAATGTATTTAGGACAGCGTCTACAGGGTCTCACTACTCAGATAAGACTCATATAGTGATCCTCCTTTTTTCAGCCTCCCAAGCACTGGGATTACAGCACATGCCACCAAGCCCAGTTTCAGTTACTGGCTCAGTGAGCACTGAGGGTGGCATCAGCACAGCATGTTGGAGATTGAACTGGTCCCTGTGTCTGCCTAAGCAGGTACTTTAATTCACTGAGCTATCTGGCTGGCCCAAAAGGGGTATTTTTATGTCTTGTGATTCTATTGGCCCCCAAATCACCACCTATCTTATGTCAGGGGACAGCTTGTTTCTTTCTGTAGGCCCCATTCATGCGGTTCTCAACTCATTCATACTACTTAATCTGGATTTCAGCTGGGGAAAGGTAAGTCATAAGGTACTCATCTCTCCAGTGTCATAGGCTATGAAGGAAGTATGGCTACAGTCCAGTTTGGCACAAAATGATCCTGCAGGTGAACTCCTTCTATAGTCCTAAATAGGAAATTGAGAAACATGATCTCTCAGTGATAACTCCCTTTCCTCAGTCACCTTTCCCCCTCTCTGAAATTAAGCCTAGGGGAGATAATTGCCATACTTGTCATCTCACCCTTCCCTTTCCTGTTCTCTTCCTATCCGCCCTCTCCCTCAAAATGACTTTTGTTTTCCTTTCTTATTTCTATGAGAGAACAGTAGCAACCATAGTTGTTTTATTTGTTGTTATGAAAAAGAAGTCACTTCATACAGGGGAGGTCCTTGTGAGCTAGATCCTTAAACTCTTCATTGTTTAATGAAGATGAGGCAATCTAAACAAATTTTCTCTTGACATGCACTCTGAAGTGTAATCTTGTCTCATTGCTAATTACTGCAAAATTCTATTTTGCATATTTGTAGCTGAATCTAATACTTCTTTATTTATCTAATAACAACTTTCTTTTGTCTACCTTCCTTCCTCCTTCCTTCCAGGGAGCATTGGATGCAGGGCATCAGGCATGCTAAGCATGTGATCCATCACTGATCCATGCCTCTGGCCTTCTAGTGGCAAATTATAATCTCTTTCCTGTAAAATGTATTCCTTAGAATGATTTGAACAAAGAAAGGAAAAGAGAAACATATATCAATAATTTTAAATAATTTTAAATTATTACCATATATTATTGGTATATATAAAAATTTCCCTTAAGATTTTTTTGCAGTAGGTATGCACACAAACACAAACAGAAAAAACCTATTTTGAGAAATTCTTATGCTATATTTTTTTTTCATAATTTTATTGAAAAACAAATAGCAATGAGACAGTTTCAAACCAAATTGGTAGGACAGTTTCAATAATTAACACATTGCATACCTTCTTCCTAGTGGTTAATTGCTGTACAAGATGCAGACATGATATCCTATTTACAAACACTATTAGAACAAATCCCTCTATTCATTAAGAGAATGTAACTATATATCTATCCTAACCACTTTGAATACACAGATACAAATAGACATTCATCTGTGTCCCCTTTTTTGTTAAGTACCATCATTTAAATATTATAAGTGTGTAAACTCAGCAAAATATTCTAAAAGAGTTCAGTAGTCCATAATAGTATTGGGTCTTCTGCTTCACTGGCAGTGTCAAACATTGTTGACCTGAGTCCCCTACAGCTCAACATAACAGCATGGCTTTACTTCTTATATTTCATTTTTATACTTTTCTGCTTGATGGTTAAGACCAAGGTAAAGCAGGACCTATGCAACAAGAGTTGTAGCTTTTGGGTTTGATAAGGTCAGTGAAATTCCCTCAGGATTTATCCTGAGATCCTGTACCTCAGATTGTAGAACCTTGGTCAGTGTCAGCCATGTGGATGAGTCAGGCCATTGCTTGGCCAGTGTGCTCTCTGTGAAAGCCTGAGAGAATGTTTTCTCTCCATGTGACTCTCCTTAGGCACACTCTACATCGTAGATCACTTTCTTCTTTGGCCCCATAATCTCCTTGATCAGAAAATTTGGAACACTACTGAGTTACATGATGTTACACTACAAGTTCTCATATGTCCCGAGTCTTAATTGACCTTGGAAGACTAGGGCCAAAAAGTTGGCTTACCTTGTAGCCCTCCTTTTTCTCTAATTTGGTTTGCAAACTTAGGTTGTTAACCATCCAGAAGACAAGCTTATTGTTATTATCATACAATTTAGGCTTTTAAGCTTAACCTCACTATCTGAATATCAAACATCTTAGACACAACATGGTCTTATGCTATATTCTTATTTACATCTGTGCCACAGATTTTTTGACTCTTCAATCCATTTTTCTCAGAAATCTTGACAGCTATTTTGAAAAAGGTAGTGTGGTGACACAATAACAAAATTAAAAGGCAATTAAAAAAATTTTTTTTGCTATTTTTTTGAGGTAGTCATAAGGAGAGCAACATAAAACTTGAATAAAATAAATATCATACATATAAAGAAATTCTTGCCTAGTTTAATCAGAGATAAAGCTCTTTGGGTGTTGATTGTGTAAGAAAGACACTGCTAGTTTGGTTGCTCAACTCATTTTCTGTTATGAAGTTAATGTACATTTTGCTGGCAGAGACCACCAAATTTAATCATATATGGTAATAGTGACAGTTAGTATTGATTATGTGCTAGACATTTTATGTGTGTTTTCTAATATATATCATGCATAATTATTTTATTGTACCTTTTAGTTACCTATTTAGTTATTATTATCCCCATTTTTTGAAGAAAAAAAATTAAGGCTCACAATAGCCTAAATATCCATTGTTGGTGTTGGCCAGCATCAGAATTTCAGAGGTTTCTTAGGTAGACTCCAAAAACTATGCTCCATCTCTGTGTTCTGTAAAGATTTTTCTTTTATATTTTTTCCAGTGGTTTTGCCACCATTACTATATTAATGTTTCTGAAAACACTTCAAAGTTCTAAAGATGATTTAATAAAATAGATCCCCTAATTTACCTACATAAACACACACAAACAGTTGTATCAAACCTTATAGTAAGGGAGTGCCTCCAAAATGGTGATGTGTACATCAGATAGTTTAATGTGTACCCAAGATTCTTGAGACAGAATAGTTAGTCTAGAAAGAAGAGTTTTAAAGACCTTCCAGACACAGAAGCCTGCATGCACTAGAATCTGCAAGTTGACATGAAGAGGAAACAAAGAATCTTTATTTCTACCTTGGCGATGACCTGGATATGGCCACTCTCCTCCTTTCAGTATGTGCACTACAAGGCAGTGACAGGTGGAATATTGAAGGTGGCAGAGTCATAGGACTCATGTTACTTTAACATTTTGGCAGCTACTCCTCCCAGATAAAAATTCTCAGTGGGCATAGTGTTTTATTTCTTCATACATCCCCATCAGCACAAAGGTTTTTTGTGTATTCCCGATGTATAGAAATTTATTTATAGAGTAGATAGGTATACTATCATTTATCTATTAAAATAAAGATAGGCAATAAATAGAGACTCTAATATCTTCCTGACCCTTGCATATGCCTAGGAATGTAACTATATTTTGGAGACTATGTATTGGTTGTAATTTTATTGATATAAAAATCAGGAAATACCTGAGCACGCTTTTCTATTTTTTTATATATATATAGGGTTTTGCTACACAGTTTGGACTTGCAGTGATCCCCCTGTCACAGCTTCCCCAGCTCTTGAGATTGCAGGCATGTACCACCGCATGCAGTTCGAGGGTCAGCACAACATGTGGTACTGGAGATCGAACTCCATCCTGGTGCTTTCCAGGCAAGTGCTTAGATGACCAAGATATCTCCCCAGCCGTGCTTGTCCTTTAATGAGCAAACATAGAGCATTTTGCAAAGGAACTACCCTTATTTAGAAAAATTATATGCGAGATAAATAGTAATTGTTAGAAAAGCATACAAAAAGATATTTTACTCTTTACATCACTAGAGTGATCATGTTATCAAGAGGAAAGCATTTGAAGACACAATCCACTCTGTGTTTCTATGGGAAGATTTATGTAAATTTTTAGTAATAAAACTTTTTTCTATTTTGACTGGTCATGATATTCAAATATGTATTTCAAAGCCAGAAAATTCTGTTTCTCATTATTTGTACTAATCATATGAAACATTGGCTATGAAATAGAACTGTTCCAGTTATCCTCAAGAGTCATTTTCATGGATATAATTTTCCACTTTGTTCTCCATGTTAAGCATAAATCAGATTTAGAGCTTATTTGAATTCAAGTAAAGGCTGTTATTCTAAAAGTTATCATTAAAATTCTGATTCCAAAGAAATATGAACAAGAATTAAAAGCCCTAAAATCAGAACATATCATAAATTTTTCTATGTATATCATTAATAATTTTGTTTTATATCTAATATATTTACAAAGATATATAAATTCATATATCTTGCTAATTTGTTCAATTAGATTGGATCTAAGATTCTTTGCCTTCAGTAGTTCATTGTTTGATTTTTATCGAATCATTTTCTTTAATTTTATAGTGACACAAATAGAATCTTCATTAAAAAGATAATCTAAGAAATATGCTCATTGTGAAATTTGTGTGATGAAACTCACATCTTCAAACACAGTGGGACTAAATTCTTTCTACACTGTTCAAGTATAGGCACATGATCAAATAATATTTTTTTAGAAGGCATTACTTCTCACGTAATGTTTGGAAACTACATAAAAATGTTGAAAAGCCTATTATGGACTCCTAGTGGACACATTAAAAACAAATAAGCAAGACTATCATTTGTTAAGATGAAATAGAGAGAATTTTTCCAGGTTTAAATATTTTTTAAAAAGTCTTTTGCAATTGATGTAATTTTTTTAAAAATGTATTTATTACAGGGTCTACAGGATCCCACTATGTAGATTGGACTTGTAGTGATTCTCCTTTGTTTAGCCTCTAAAGCGCTGGGATTATAGGTGCACGCCACCAAGCCCCGTCTCAATGGTGGTTTTAGCATGCTCTGGGGGTGGTGCTGACATGGCACGGTGGGGATCAAACCCCAGACTCTGCGCTCTGCCTAAGCACGCACTTTAGTCTGCTGAGCTATCTGGCATGCCCTTACAGTAATGCTTTTTAAAAATGAGTTTTAGATCTGGCACAATGATATTCATGACAGACACAGCCAAAAAGTGATTAATATTCTTGCCAACTTCATCAGTCAACATGTTCTACACTGTGTCTTATAGTTGCCTTTATTTATTTATTTATTTATTTATTTATGTATCTTTTTAATTTCTTTGTTTTTTATTAATTTTATTGAGAAAAAATAGCAATAAGATAGTTTCAAAACCGATTAGTATGACAGTTTCAATAATTAATACATTACATATTGTTGTCTTCGTAGTGGTTATTCATAGTACAAGATGCAGACATGATATCCTATCCAAACACTATTAGTACAAATCTTTCTTCTCATTGAGTTAAGAGAAAGTAGCTGTATATCTATCCTATTTTGTATATATAGATACAAAATGGTCCTTCATTAGTATCCCCCTTTTTTTTTGTTTAGTTTTGTCAGAGATGGGTATTCCATTGCCATTTAACTATTGTATATGTGTGAATTCAGCAAAATATTCCAACATACTTCAGTAGTTCATAATGGTAGTGGGTTATCCATAGAACTGGCAGTGTCAGAAGTTGTTGACTTGAGCCTTTTACAGCTCAGCATATTAATATGGCTTTACTTTTTATACCTTGTTTTTATACTTTTCTACTGTATGGTTAAGACCAAGATAATGCAAGACCTATATAACAAGAAATGTAGCTCTTATATCTGATATGATCTGTCAAATTCCCTCAGGATTTACCCAGACACTCTGCACCGCAGTTTGTAGATCCTTTGTCACTGTCAGCCTCATGGATGAGTCAGAGCCATTGCTTGACCAATTTGCTCTCTGTCAAGGCCTGAGAGAATGTTTCCTCTCCATTTGACTCTCCTTAGGCACACTCTACATCATTGGTAACTTTCCTCTGTGGCCCCATAATCTCCTTGAGCAGAAAATTTGGGACACAACTGAGTTACAGGATGTTACAGTACAGGTTCTCTTATGTACTGAGTCCTCACTGACCTTGAAAGCCTAGGGCCAAAATGTTGGCTATCCTTGTAGCCCTTCTCTTTCTCTAATTTTTGGTTTTCAAACTTAAGTTGTTAACTCTCCAGAAGAGAAATTTAATGATATTATTACCCTATAACATAGGCAGTTGAGCTTAACCTCACTGTCTGTCTGAATATCAGACATCTTAGACATAACATGGAACAGATATTTTCCACCAACTATTAATATGTTAAATTTTACATCCCTACAGAATGTGAAGAAAAAAAGAAAAAAATTAAAAATAATTTAAAAAATAAGAATAAGCAATTACATATTATTACACAGAAATTTAGAGATCTAACCATATACAGCATTACAGCAGGAAAGTCCTATGACTTTTTTTTCCTTTTCTCTTGTTTTCATTTATTACCCTTCTTTTTTTAAAAAAAAAAAACATTTACTCTAGAGACAATATGGCAGTTATTGGTATGACATGACAAGCAGTACATTTTTAGAAGACAGGAATGACAGGCATTTCTTTCTTATTTTTTATTTATTTTTTTCATAATTTTATTGATAAACAAATAGCAATGAGACAGTTTCAAACCAAATTGGTAGGACAGTTTCAATAATTAACACATTACATACATTCTTCCTAGTGGTTAATTGCTGTACAAGATGCAGACATGATATCCTATTTACAAACACTATTAGAACAAATCCCTCTATTTATTAAGAGAATGTAACTATATATCTATCCTAACCACTTTGAATACACAGATACAAAATGGACATTCATCTGTATCCCCTTTTCTTGTTTAGTTCCGTTATTTGAATATTATAAGTGTGTTAACTCAGCAAAATATTCTAAAAGAGTCCAGTAGTCCATAATAGTATTGGGTCTTCTGCTTCACTGGCAAGGTCAGAAATTGTTGACTTGAGTCCCCTACAGCTCAACATAACAGCATGGCTTTACTTCTTATACTTCATTTTTATACTTTTCTGCTGGGTAGTTAAGACCAAGGTAAAGCGGGACCTATGCAACAAGAATTGTAGCTTTTGGGTTTGATAAAGTCAGTGAAATTCCCTCAGGATTTATCCTGAGATCCTGTACCTCAGATTGTAGAACCTTGGTCAGTGTCAGCCATGTGGATGAGTCACGGCCATTACTTGGCCAATGTGCTCTCTGTGAAAGCCTGAGAGAATGTTTTCTCTCCATGTGACTCTCCTTAGGCACACTCTACATCGTAGATCACTTTCCTCTTTGGCCCCATAATCTCCTTGATCAGAAAATTTGGGACACTGAGGATGGTAATCTGTAATAGTAGGTTCATTCTTGGAGTGCCAGTCATTCTGGTCTTCTGAATACGGGCTGCTTCTCATGACATGCCAGTTGCTGCTATGCTGTCTCTCGGGAAGATGATTGTTCAAACAAAAGTGGTGGTGAATGAATGCAAGAGACAGGAAAAGGAATATTGTGGGACTGTCCTGCTTCAAGGTTGTATACGGTTAGATTTTTGGACTTATGTGTAAACATAAGAATTATATAATTCTTTATGCCTATTTTTAAAATGTATTCTAATTTTTAAATGTTTTTTCATCATATTCTGTAGGGACTTAAAGTTCAACATATCAATACTTGATAAAAATAACTGTTCCATGTTATGCCTAAGATGTTTGATATTCAGACAGATAGTGAGGTTAAGCTTAATAGCCTAGGTTGTATGGTAAGAACAATAAGCTTGTCTTCTGGAGAGTTAACAACCTAAGTTTGCAGACCAAAATTAGAGAAAAAGGAGGAGCGCAAGGAAAGCAACATTTTGGCCCTAGTCTTCCAAGGCCAATTAAGACTCAGGACATATGACATGCATTTCAAGCATGACACTAGTATTTTTTTCTTCAGAATTAGGTATTGAACTCAGTCCCTTGGGCTTTCATGGAAGTGCTTATTCTATTGAGCCATCTCCCCAGCCCCCAAGACCCTAGTATTACACATTGCTATCTTCAGTGCAGTTGCTTAGTTCACAGGTATCAGTATATATAGTTAGTCAGGGTGAGAATCCTGCCAATTAACTGCTATTTTCAAAAACCTAGTTGCCTTTAAAAAATGATAGACTAATAAAGTCATAAGTTCTGAGGGAGGTTCCTGAACTGTGGTGTTTTGTTAATGTTCTTCATAAGCATTCCAAATTGAGAACATTTAACCTCAATGAATATTTGTGACCATAACTACTTTCATTTGTTGAGAGCCACCCCCTGTGTCAAGAGTTAAGTGTTTAACATACATCATATAATCTAATACTTACAGCAAAAACATTCTACTTTATATGGAAGAAAATTTACCCAAATCCCCCACTAGTTCTTAAATGTACCAAGACTCAGATCTAGAGCTATCACTCTTGAACACTATTTCTTTCCACTATGCTCATAAAACACAGTCCCTTAAGCTCCTCTTGTACAGAAATCTGTACACTTCTAACATACAGAAGTGTAAATAAATTTTTATTGCTTTAAGTCATTAAACTTGTGGTAAGTTGTTACCTCAGCAGTTGAAAGCTAACACAGAAGCTACTTTATTTGCTACTAATATCATGAAAATATGTAAAATCTACCCACTGAAGTAGTCCAGTTATAGTATATGGGAATTCTTAGATATCATTGCTTTAGGATCATTACAAAACAGAAAGTAAAACTATTGAATTATATTGTTTGGGATGATATTTGCAAAGCAAGGGAGCATTTTTTCTGTTTTTGTTTTCTAGCCAGGCAAGCCCTTATTCTACTGAGCTATCTCTCTGGCCCTATATGCTTAGGGTTTTTTTTTTTTGTTGTTGTTGTTATTTTGTTTGTTTGTTTTCACCAGTGATTGAACTCAGGATGTTGTGCTTGCCAGGCAAACACTTAATGCACTGAGCTATCTCTCTGGCAGGGAATGTGGTTAATGCCATAAGAACTCAGAAATCTGTGAATTCCTCTTGGTTGAGTTCAGTGGTTTGAAGTTTATGAACATAAAACCTCAAAAATTAAAGACATTTTGCTCCATTTTATATTACCTACCATGAAGAGAAGCTTGGTGTACTTTGTTCTATATTAAGCTTTCTTTTTCTAAATTTTTTTTAATTTACTTATGTGTGTGTGTGTGTGTGTGTGTGTGGCGCCAGCTCAGCCCACCAGGGGGCGGGGCTGGCTTGCCTGTGGTGCTGGGGGATTGAACCGCAGTCCTTGTGCTTTGCTAAGCTTGTTCTAAGTAGGTGCTTTAGACCACTGAGCCATCTCATCAGCCCCTATATTAAGCTTTCTATTTGATATTAGGTGGGTATTTTTTTTATTTATCCACTAAGTCAAGAGGTTGGGTGTGCATATCAACAGTTACGATGAAATCTAAATGTCATACGGCACTGACTCCTGCTAAAGTACATTATGTTACTCAATTATACACCTCTAGTCTTATGGAAGGGTTCTTCTAACTACTGAATTAGGTAAAGGAAGTTCAGGTTCGCCCTGCACACTTTGCCAACACAAAGTACAAGTGGCTAGATGAGGTAGTGTAATACCATTCAAGGTGATCCTGAAAGTTAAGAGTGGAAATAAATTATCCCAGGAGCCAGAATTTTAAGAGGTCCATCTGGTTGTGCACTTTGTCTGGAAAAGACAAATAAGTTCCTCATAGATTGGTTACTAATTGATAGTGGTTTGACTTTTTAGTCTTCGGTTTAGAGTGAACAACTTTGGAAGGTTGGTGGTAAGGAGGTCTGGATAGAGCATAAATAGATTTGTTAAACATGGCCTCTAGTGTGAAAGTAATTGTATCCCATGTAAGTGCTGATCAATTTATGTTGTAGTCAGAGTTCACAAGAAAACAACTTAATACAGGACAAATAATTTGGAATTTTTTGTAGTAGTAGCCCAAAGTCAAGTACAATAGAGTGCAGGATATCTGTGCACAACTAAAGACCAAAGAATCCAGCTGAGAGCCTGTGTCCCATGGCAATTTTCTACGTGAGTCCAGCTGAAGACCTAGAGCCCATGGCATTGCCCCCCATGAGTCCCAGTGGAGGTCAAGAGCCCACAGAAATTCTCATGCGGGCTTGTTTCACAGATCTGTGCTGGGAAGACTCAAAGATCAGTGGTGGAAGCTAGAAAATTAATGTCAGCAGGATGAAGGATCTGTGTTAGCTGAGGGATCGTAAGTGAAGGCAGGAAGGGACCCTCAAAGCATGAACCAGAGCTCTCCTGAAAAGTACCACAGCCATCCTCAGCAACAATGAAGTCCTGAGCTCCTGCAATGATGAGGAAAGTGGAGTTACCATTCAGAAAGCCAACATGACAAGCTTCTCCAGGAGGACCAACAGCTCCAGGTAAACCAACAGTTCCCTAACAGCACCACTTCTTCTCCAGATTCTCTTTTTATTTTGTTGGCCACAATCCTTAGGTGGGCCCTCTATACCCAGTACCTTGCTGATTCGGTTCGGCTGGGTGTTTCAAGTTGATCAGCAGGTGACAATCCATCACAAAGGGCCCCACTCTAGGGGAGTTTCTCAGTCACTAAGTGGACCAAATGACATGTTCTCCTAAATTCAGGAGCCCTCTGTCTCCAAATACTCTAGTGCTTAGTGCACTCTAGGCAAGGTGGCTGTGTTCACAAGGATGAAGGCTACACATGGTCTCCATAACCAGAAACCCCTTTCGCAAGGCTAAGCTGGATGCTGTTTTAAATTTGTTTCTAATTAAAAACACTAATAAAACCACTACGGACCTGATATGTTCATATATATAACTATATCATAAATGTTTGTCAGATAAATAGTTTTGTATTTCTTTATGCTGTTACTACCCTATTAATTTTCTTAATACTGGCATTTGATGGATAGACATTCATATTTTGATGAAACCTAAGTTAATTTTTTTTCTATTGTGATTATTGCTTTGCTGTACCTTAAAAAACTTTGGTAGACTTTAGGTAACACATAATGTTTCTATATTTGTTGTAAGGATTTTAAAATTTTAGCATTGTAATCCACGTTAAGTTAAGTTTTGGATTGATCTGAGTTTGGAGCTATTGCTCATTGATTTCATAATGAATTTTTGAGTATTTTTGCACCAATTTCTAAAAAAACTCATGTGCTCATTGGGCTGCTTGGTGCATTTGTTAAAAGCCAAGAATAAAATAAAATGAAATGAATAAATGTAAGTCTATATCTGAATTTCATTCTATTGTTTTTCGATCCACATACTAGATTAAAAAGAATTTATTATTATAGTTTTATAATCAGTCCAGAGATCTGGTAATACAAAATTTAATCAGAACTCTTTTTTGGAACTATGTTGGATATTTTGATTTCTTTACATTTCTATATCTATTTTATAATCAGCTTGTTAATCTCAATAAAAAAGTCAACCTTGGGATTATGACTGGGATTGATTTTATTTTTTATTTTTTGGCAGAACTGGGGATTGAACTCAGGTCCTTGTGATTGCCAGGGAAGTGCTTATTCCACTGAGCCCTTTCCCCAGCCCCTTGATTTTATTTTGATGTCTTGCACATAGATGAAGAGCACTCTACTTTTCCTCTTACAAATACATATTTAATTACTAACCACTCTAGGAATTTATTAAATTGAACTATCATGCTACTTTAGCACATTTTCTTTACTTTTATCTTATTAGTATACTTTAGATATACATAATGATAGCATTCATCATAGGGAATTTGTACCTGTACATGATATAACTTGTGTCTTCTTTTTTTATTTCCATTTCTTTCTCCTCCCTTCAATCTCCTTTTCCCTTTTTTTGTGTACAAAAGCTTTGTTGCCACTTTTCTTTCTAATCTTTCTATTCCTCTAATAGCCTTCCTTCCTTTCCACATGACACTCCTTTGTTCTCCTTCTTCTTTGAACATTTTCTTCCCATTTCTCCCTATCTATCATACATTTTGATCTTTACTTACACTTAGTTTCTAACACCAAAACCATCTGACAATTGAACATGTGGGTACAATTTACCTCATTTAAGAGGCTGGTCCCATGGTGCATACATTTACCTAGAAATGTCTCAAGCGTATCCTTTACCACAGAGTAGTATTCCAGTGTTTTTTTTTTTTTAAACCCTACATCTTCTTTATCCACTAATTGGTTGATGGGCATTTGGACTATTTCCGAGATTCAGCTGTTATAAACTGTGCTGCTGTAAACATGGGTGTGCATATATTTCAGTCATATGATGCTTTCAGTTCTGCTGCAAAGATATCAGGAAGGGAATAGCTGGGTTGAATGGACTTTTTAAAATTTCTTTTTCTTTTTCTTTTTTTCATTTCATGTATTTGGTACAGAACTCACTATGCAGCTCTGAATCATAGTGATTCTCCTGTTTTCAGCCTCCTTAGTGCTGGGATTACACCCATGTGCCACCATGCCGGGACGGGCTCAGCATACCCCAGGGATGGGACCAGCATGATATGTGGGACTGGTTATTGAACCCTGGTCCTTGAGCTTGCTAAAGCATGCACTTAGTCTGCTGAGCTATCTTGCTGGCCATTAATGGACCTTTAATTTTAGTTTTTTTGAGAAATCTTCACACTGATTTCCACAGTGATTGCACCAGTCTGCACTTCCACCTTTAATAGAGAAAGGTTTCTATTTCCCCACAGCCCCACCAGCACTTTTATTGGTTGATTTCTTGATGATAGTTAATTCTTTCTAGAGAGAGATGGAATCTCAATACTAGGTATTTCCATGTCTCAAATGCCCAGTGATGTTAAAGCTTTTGATATATTTACTTGCCATGTCTGTTTCTCCATTGGAGAAGTCTCTATTCCTTTCAGATGCCCAGTTTTGGATCGGGTCTTTAAACTTCATGGGTTTTTTGCTTTTTGTATTTTTAGTTTTTTTCCACTCTATGACTTGTCTCTTCAGCCTGTTGGTAGCTTTTTTTTTTTGGTTGTCATTTTACAGAAGCTTTTTAATAAGATCAAATCTCAGTTGTTTATTGTGACACTTCCTGTGCAATAGGGTTTTGTTTATGAAGTCTGCCTCACTTCAATGTCTTCAAGACTTCTCCCTTTTCTATCTTCCAGCAGATTTAGTGTTTCTCTTTTAACGTTTAGATATTTAATCCATTTTGGTTTTAGTTTAATGCATGGTGAGAGACATGGGTCTAGTTTTACTCTTTGGCAGGTGGAAGCCAGTTTTTCCAACACCATTTATAAAAGAAGCTATTTCCAGTGAAGATATATGTCACCTTTGTCAAAGATAATGTGGATGAGTATATTTGGAATTGTTTCTGCATCATCTAATCTCTTCCACTAATCCTCAGGCCTGTCTTTTGGTCAGTACCATGCTGTTTTTTTCACAATAGCTTTATAGTATAATTTCAGTTCAGTGATTCTGATATCCCTGATTTGGCTTTGTTGCCCAGAATTGCTTTTGCTATTTTAGGTAACTTTTGGTTCCAAATGAAGTTTAGTACCATTTTCTCTCTTTTTGTGAGATATGTTATTGGTATTTTTATCAACATTGCATTAAATCTGTATACAGATATTGGAATGGCCATTTTTACTATCTTTGTCCCTTCTACCCAAGAACAAGTGACATCTTTCCATTTTCTGATATCCTCTTCATTCTCCTTTTTAAGAATACTATATAGTTTTCAATGTAAAGGTCTTTCACTTCCTTTGTTAGATTGATTCCTAAGTATTTCAGTTTTTGCAAGCTATTGTGAAAGGTGTTGTTTCCATGATTTCTCTCTCAGTGAGTTTTTATTTGTGTATAGGAATGTTATTAAATGTTGACTTTGTATCCAGCTATACTACTGAATTTGGTTATTAAATATGGAAGTCTTTTCATGGAATTTTTTGGATCTTCTATGTAAAGTATGAAGTCATCTGTAAATAATGATCATTTAACTTCTTCTTTTCTTACTCTTATTTCTTTTATGTTTTTTCTCTTGTCTAGTTGCTCTGGATAATATTTTCAGAACTATATTTAGTAACAATGGTGACAGTCGACATCCTTGTTGTACTTCTGACTTTAGCCTGAAAGCTTTCTGTTTTTGTCTGCTTACTGTGATGCTGCTTGTTGGTTTGTAATAGATGGCTTTTATCAAGTTGAGATAAAGACCATCTTTTTCAATTTTCTGAAAGGTCTTTATCATGACTAGGTGTTTTATCATGAATGGAGACTAAAGAAGTAATACAAATAATCAACGAATTGAAGAGTTGGTTCATTGAAAGACTAAATAAAATTGACAAACACTTAGGCAACCTTACCAAAAAAGTTAAAAAAAGACTAAGTTCCATGAAATTGGGAATGAAAAGGGAGAACTTACTATAGATCCTACAGAAATCCAGAAGATCACTAGGCGTGGAACACTCTGTAGACATCCACTAAAGCCATTTTTTTTCAAAAGTTTTGTTCCATTCTGATATTTCTTTGTCATTTTTTGTCTAGTTAATTTGTCCATTTGTGACAGTGGGATACTGAGGTCTCCCATTATAATTGTATTATGATTATTTGATTTGTCTTATGTGTTAATATTTTTATGTAGTTGGGTGCACATATATATGATTGTTACTTCTTCCTCTTGGATTTTTTAGGGGAGTTATTGGGAATCAAAATCAAGACCTTACACTTTTCAGGTGGGCACATGTTCTATTGATCTATATCCCTGCCCCTTCCTCTTAGATTGTACAGTAAATATGCCCTGAGTATGTTGATTTTGTCATCAGGGAGAAAATTTAAAGGGGTTGTGGAAAATAGAGAAATAGATAAAAGAAGGAGGAGGAGAAAGAAAAGGAGAAGGAGGCAAAAGAGGAGGAAGAGAAGAAGGAGGAGGAGGAGAAGGAGAAGGAAGAAAGAAGAAATGATCACAGGTAAGATGGGAAGACAAAGAAAAATTATTCAAACTGTGAGAAACTAGTGAAGAAGACAGGAGGGAAAGAGAAAAGGAAGAAATAAAAATAAAAACATAACAACATAGCAACAACAAAAAAGTGACACCCATATAAAAATAAGAACAATCAAGAAGAAACAAAAATAAGAAAAGGAAAAAAAGAAGAAAATAAGAAGAAAAGTCCACTTCAAGGCATATCTGTGCAATTACTGGTAGATAAAGTGGGCAGACAGAGTCCAACTCTGTACTGATTAGTCCCAGAAAGCCAGTGTAGCTCTGTGAGGTGGAGGACAAGTGCATCACGCCTACAACCTTAGTTCCAATGAAGTTCAGGCTAGTTTCTAGCCAAAAGGCTGAAACTTGGAATTTCAGCATGCAGTGTTCTGTGTGTCTCCTGCTGGGTTGAACCTGGCTCCCTCCCAACTTGAATCTGGCTCCTTGACCTACTGCAGATTTGAACTCAGCAGCCTCACCCTGATACTGGCAGCCACTTGGCAGAGCCAGGCCACAGCTGCTCTGAGTTTTCAGTTTAGTTGACCCCTCTCTGAAATGGCTACTGGCCAGTCAACCTCTGATGGGAATGTTTCAGTCCAAATAATTCCCCAGCCACTGCAGTGTGCTGTGTGTGCTCCTCTGATCCACTGGTGCATCGCACTGTGGAAGCCTCTGGGACAAGCAGTCCTTACTGTGTCTGCAGGTTCTGGCCACCTTTTGCATGAAGTAAAGCAGAGCTCAAGAAGAAAGTGCTGCCTTCTACCTCTGCCTTCTTCACTGAAGCTTGCCTCTCTTTTTCCTCTCCCTGTGTGCTTCAGTTCTTGTGTTAGAACCTTCCTGAGTCCCAGAGATCAACCAACTTCCCTCCTCCTTCTCTTCCTCAAGTTGCTTTTTGTCCAGCATCTGAACACAAAATCTTGGAGAGGTTCTTTTTCTGAAGTTCACTACTCTGTCATCTTCCCAGAAGTCCCTTTATTTCCACCCTCTCCATTTTCAAGGACATACAGACAGTGTTCCTTTCCATTTGTGGTCCAGGCTGAAAAGATCAGTGAAGTCTGAGATAATTATTTTTTGCACTTAGCCAAATATTTTGTAACTTCCACTTAAACAAATACCAGTAAAAACATTGCACAGAAGACACTAAGCATCTTAGAAATGAATGTTTACAAACATTAAAAGAGAAACCTTGCTTCTTATCAGTCTAATGATATCCATGTGTTCAAGATTACTAGAGCTTTCCCATCAGTGAGCTAAGTTTTGTAATTTCAGTTAGGGTACTGCAGAAAGGAGCCACATCAGAAGTGCTCAGGGCTCCCTACTTGACATTATTCAACCAAAGTAGCTCCTTTTATGCTATTGCAAAGGCCATGGCTATAGAGATCAACTTTTAAAATAATTCAGTCAGAAGCTCTTTGAAACTCTATCTGGCACCCAAAAGAAGTTGATAGAGTTAATCTGTTATTCAGTATTTGTTCAGTCATTTCATTTCTTAATAGTTGTTCTATTTCCTAATGAATCACAATAACTTTGAGTAAAGAATAATTTAAAAATGTGATGCAGAATTGTAATGTATCTCATAATACATTTCAGAATTTATTACAAATGCTGTAAGAAGGCATCAAATTCTGCACCTTGCTTAAACAGCTCTCACACAAGTTCTGTTTAGGTCAGTGATTGTGTGTGTGTGTGTGTGTGTGTGTGTGTGTGTGTTACATACTCCAGAGAGGATTTTTTAAAATAAGATTCACATGGAGCATGATCTCAGACCAAAGATAAATAAAGTGAATGTAGAATTTTATAGCTAAAATTGTGGTAGCATAGTCACTTTGAAGTGGAACTGGATGTATATCCAACATTCTACAAAACCCATTTAATATCAGCACTCAATTTTACACATTCTCTTACGCTTTGGGAATAAACATACTAATAAAATGCTGGCCATATCTTAGATAGTTTTACAGTGTAGTGGGAAAGAAATGTGTAGCAATAACCAAATCTAATAATAATATGTGACAGTGATGTACAGAACATTCTATAAGACCACATGAAAAACAATTAGCACTGCTGGAAGGACGAAGCTTCATCAAAGAGGTGCTATTGAATCTGTGTCTGAAAGAATTTATTTATTTGTTTATATATTTATTTTTTATTGAGAAATAAATATGAATGAGACAGTTTCACAGCTGATTAATAGGACTTTTGGTAGTCAATACACTGTACATTTTTATCTTCTTAGTGGTTATCCATAGTACAAGAAGCAGCCAGGATATTCTGTCCAAACACTGTTAGTACACCTCTTTCTTCTCATTGAGTTAAGTGAAAGTAGCTGTAAATTTATCCTATTTTGTATATATAAATACAAAACAATCTTTCCTTTATATCTTTTTTTAATTTTTATTTTTTTTGTCCTGTCAGAGGTGAATATTCTATTTGCATCTAAATACTATAGGTGTTTGAATTCAACTAAACAATGTAACACTGTCTAGCAGTCTATAATATTAGTGGGTTATCCTCAGAAGTTATTGACTTGAGCCTTTTACAGCTCATCGTATTAATATGGATTTACTTTACATACCTCGTTTTTATACTTTTCTGCTGGATGGTTAAGATCAAGATATAGCAAGACCTATATACCAAGAAATGTAATTTTTGTATCTGATAAGGTCAGCCAAGTACTCTCAGGATTTATGCTGTAGCCCTTTACCACCCTTTGTACATCCTTTTGTCAGTGTTGAAAGAATTTAAGTGATTAAGTCTGAAACAGGACAAAAACATATGCACCTCAAGTTTAAGATTAATTTTAGGGTGTGTAAATTCTCAGTTTCATCACTGACTTAGATATAATTTTCTTAAAGTGTTTTCATAACTCTAGATTCTGAATCTGCATCTTCTAAGATTGTTATGATCATTTTTAGTTTTATTGCCACTTGTTATTCCTTCTGCTTTAGTTTTGATTAACAAACCAGAAATTCTCCACAGAACTGGTTATAAGTAAACATTTTAGTTCATTGGCAATCCAAATTCTTGGACAGTTTTTCCACCTTTGCTTAAAAGGTAATAGTATCAATGACAGTGTTATTGCCCAGTTACTACCTGTACCCCTTGGTAAGTATCAGTTATGCTAAGACACTATTCCTCAGAGGACTGTAGTAATCTAGTCAGTTTTCCACATATGAGTGTTGCTAGAAGCGCCTTTGCATTTATTGGATTATAGAATTGTTTTTCAGAAAAACCTAGAATTATTTTACTTGGGACACCATAAAAATAATGTGAAAAAATCTTCAAAATAATTAAATTTACACTAAAACTTGAAAGATATATCAATTATCATAAAAGTAACTATAAATACATCTGATGGCTGAACAGTGCAATCCTTAGGATTCATAAGGTTAGGTTTTCTGGTGAAACCCTTAGGCCTACACAGACAATGAGCACATCTAAGGACAATGACCCACTAATGTTTGGCTTTTCTTCTTATTCAGTCATTTAATACTCTCTCTTTTTTAAGTTTGGGTAGATCCTTTTCTTTCTTTTCTTTTTTTTAAGAGAATACTTCATTAGTTCTGTCATCAAACCCATGTGATAAGATCATGCATATTTAAGAAGGTGCATTACCCCTGTAAAAATGGAAAAAAATGGGGTCAAAGTGATAGCTCAGCAGTCTAAGCACCTGCCTAGCAAGCACAAGGACCCAGGTTCGATCCCCAGTGAGGAATA
The DNA here is from genome assembly GCF_000260255.1 of Octodon degus. Lineage (NCBI taxonomy): Eukaryota > Metazoa > Chordata > Mammalia > Rodentia > Octodontidae > Octodon > Octodon degus. Next base: position 16,270,099 of record NW_004524580.1, read on the forward strand.
CCATGATGACCTCACACCAAGCTGACCACCGAAACCAGGCATGATGGTGCATGCCTGTAATCCCAGCACTGAAAAGTCTGAGACAGGAGGATCACTATGAGTCCAAGCTGCATAGTGAGGTCCTGTACCAAATAAACAAACAAATAAATAAATAAAACATTAAAATATTTTTTAGAATGGAAAAAATATTAAGTTTAACATTTCTAGACCAATAATGGCTGCTAATTTTTATACACTGTCAAATCAACATGGAAAACTGGGATAAC
>NW_004524580.1:16270464-16285778 GCF_000260255.1 Octodon degus
AGCAGTATGTTATGCACCAATAACAACATCAGCTTTTCCAGGTTCTGCACTTATTTGAACAAAATTACAGGGACCCAACACACTCTACTAAGAAAAAAGAAAAAGAAACAAACAAACAAACAAAAAAATACCCAAGAAACAGCAAAGTTCTGCTATTGTGGTTCCTGGTACCAGGTTTTTTTTTTAGCTTCTTAATCATCATCTGGAAGGAAAATGTTCTAGAGTAACATCATTAAAAACAGCTGCAATAAAGCATGATCCCTAGATCACTACTATGTATCAAAAAGCAGGTGCAAGATATCTTACATTAACAGAGGCATGATCATTTTCTTGCCATTGATTCCCTGTTTTTACCCTATGTTTAATTGCTTTCTCTGCTTGGTGTTTTCCTTCTGTTGCTGTTCTTAGAATTATGGTCATTTTTACCACTTTCTAGAATATCTTTCAGTACTGTTTGTAGGGATGGTTTGGTGGTCATGAATTTCTTTAGGTGTTTTTTATTATTGAAGTATTTTACTTCTCCATTAGGTTTTTTTTCTATATTTAGGACACAGTCTACAGGGTGTACAGGGTCTCACTATGTAGATCAGACTTATAATGAATCATGATTCTCTTGCTTTCACCTCCCAAGGGCTGTGATTGCAGGCATGCACTACCATGCCCACTCTCAATCACCTTCTCAGCATGCCCTGTGGGAGAGGCCAGCATGGGGAGTTCTCCATTAGTTTTGAAAGATAGTTTCGCAGGGTACATCAATCTGGATTTGAAGGTTTTTTTTGTTTTGGTTTTTGTTTTGTTTTTTGTACTTGAAATACTTCACTCCAATCTCTTCTTGACTTGATTGTGTTGAGAAATCTGCTGTAATTTTGATGGGCTGTCCACTGTATGTGATCTGTTTCTTTTGTCTAACAACTTTTAATATGTTATTGTGCTGAGTGTCTGGGATCTTGATTATTATATGTATGAATGCAAATTTATTTTAGTTGATGCTATTTGGAGTTCTATACACCTCATTTACTGCAGGTCAGAATTTTTTTCCCATGCTTGGGATGTTTTCTGCAATTACTTCTGCAAATATTCTTTTATGTCATTTGTGTCGACTCCTTTTTCATTGATACCTATCAGTCTTATGTTGTTAATCTTTGCATCATCTTGTAGCTGTTGAATTATTATTTTTTGGTTCCTTGTTATTTTTAAGAGAGTTTTCCTTTCCTAGTTGCTGTTTGCAATGATGCCTTCAAGGTCTAAAAATTTATCCTAAGTTTCATTCAAATGGTTTTTCCAGCTTTTAGTGGAATTTTAAATTTCCTGAATATCTCTTTGAATCTGTTTCTTGCATTCTACTTCTTTCATGTATTGTTCAGTCAAGGTCTCCATCATTTTTCTATGCTCCTCTTGTTTTTTAAAATCTATGTCTTCTTTGAATATACTCAGAAGAAGTAGCTTCATCTGCCACCACCTTTCTCCAATCAGTAGGAACATCTTCCTGTTCTTGTCTGCCTCAGGCCCGCGGTCTCTTAGAGACCAAACGCCATGCCTTCAATTAAGTTGCAGAGTTCTGATGGAGAGATATTTGAAGCTGGTGTTGAAATTGCCAAACAGTCTGTGACCATCAAGAAGATGTTGGAAGGCTTGGGAATGGATGATGAAGGAGATGATGACCCAGTTCATCTACCAAATGCTAATGCAGCAATATTAAAAAATGTCATTCAGTGGTGTACCCACCACAAGGATAACCCTCCTCCTCCTGAGGATGATGAGAACAAAGAAAAGCAAACAGATGGCAGATCCCTTTTTGGGACCAAGAGTTCCTGAAAGTTGACCAAGGAGCCCTTTCTAAACTTATTCTGGAGTCACATGAGGAGAAGACACTCTCTCAGGCTTTCACAGAGAGCACATTGGCCAAGCAATGGCCGTGACTCATCCACATGGCTGCACTGACAAAGGTTCTACAATCTGAGGTACAGGATCTCAGGATAAATCCTGAGGGCGTTTCACTGACCTTCTCAAACCAAAAAGCTACAACTCTTGTTGCATAGGTTCTGCTTTACCTTGGTCTTAACCATCCAGTAGAAAAGTATGAAGATGAAATATAGGAAGTAAAGCCATGTTGTTATGTTGAGCTGTGGGGGACTCACGTCAATAATTTCTGACATTGCCAATTAAACAGAAGACCCAATGCTATTATGGGCTTCTGTACTCTTTTAGAATATTTTGCTGAGTTTACACACCTATAATATTCAACAATGGAACTTAAAAAAAAATTGGGGTATAACTATGAATGTCCATTTTGCATCTGTGTATTCAAAGTGGTTGGGATAGATATATAGTTGCATTCTCTTAATGAATAGAATGATTTTTTCTAATGGTGTTTGTAAGTAGGATCACAAGTCTGCATCTTGTACAGCAATTAACCACTAAGAAGAATATATGCAGTGTATTACTTGTTGAAACTGTACTTTTGATTTGATTTGAAACTGTCTCATTGCTATATGTTTATCAATAAAACTTTGAAAAGAAAAAAAAATAAACTTATTCTGGCAGCAAACTACCAAAAGATCAAAGGTTTGCTTGATGTTGCATGCAAGATTGTTGCCAATATGATCAAGGGGAAAACGTCTGAGGAGATTTGCAAGACTTTTAATATAAAAAATGACTTTACTGAAGAGGAAGAAGCCCAGGTATTCAAGGAGAACCATTGGTGTGAAGAGAAATGAAATGTACCTGACACTGTAACACTATAAGTATTGTTCCAAATACTAGTTGCACTGCCCTATTTATAATTGTTATATTAGATAAACAATAGACAAATGCAGCAGCAAAACAATTGTATTAGCATAATATTGTTCTCATTGCATGTGTAGTTTGAGTTACAGATTCCAAACCAATGGTGAATTTCACCTAGTCTGAGCAAAAGTTGCTGGTTTTACTTATTCTGAATAAAACTGAACTGTGGGTTCTCTGTAGAAAGTTGACATTTTGAGTTTTCCCTCTTTTTGTAAAGTGATTTCTGTATAGGTTATTATCCAGTTAACTTTAGCAAGCTTTTTGAAGTTGGCATTGTAAATAAAACAACTTACAAAAGTTTTCTGCAATAGAATTAACAAAATACTACCTTCATTCAGAAGCTGGAAACTGGAAAAAGGCTATTTGAAGTAATCGTTCCAAGTGAAGTTGTTTAGAATGTCTTCCAGCCTCCTAGAGTCAAGCAGTATCACTGGAATAGATTAGCCTGCATGTAGCAGGACTCCCTTAGTTGAACCTGAGTACCTGTTTTTTTTTTTTTTTTCAGAACCGGGGATTGAACTCAGGCCCTTGCACTTGCCAGGAAAGCACGTATTCTACTGAGCCATCTCCCCCGCCCATTTGATTTGTTTTTAAATTTTTAATCTCAGTTTTGAATATGTTGCCTAGAGACTCAGTAACTACTGAGTTTGTGGTTTGGGGGGTGAAATGTAACTACACAGTTTGTTAGCTTTTTAATTAAAGACAACACTTAATTTAAAAAAAAAAAGAATATACTCAGAAATTCTTTCATTATGGTTACCATTTCTTTTGTTTGCTTTGTTACCTGAGAGATTATTTCCTCTAATTTTCCTGATTTCCTCTATACCTGCCTGGAGCTGTTAGTTCAGCTGCTATCATCTCAGAGATTTCAGATGTGTCACTTCCCATTTCTTTCATACTGATGTCTCCTGGACTAGTTTTGGGTGGGCTGGGAACCTGAGATTAAATTGCACTCCTGTGTCTTTTGATTTTCTATTTCAAAAAGAAAGATCCTTGTGAAATGTTGATAGTAGGTAGCTGTATTACTATTATAAAGGCCAGGAAGAGACTGTTCTTCAAGGATATCTTCTGTAGGTTACAGATTCTTGGTTTGTGTCTGTCCTGAGATTCTGCCTTCCCAATCAATTGAGAGTGGAATGTTGGTTTCCATTTGGTGTTATCCTCCACCTTTAGGTGTAGAGTTATGGTGAGGTTATTACTCCAATGTTTATCAATATTGTTACTCAAGGGAGAACAAGTGGTTAAAACAGATCTGAGATCCTAGCTACAGTGGTACAATTGGCAATAATGATAACATCAAGCAATATTTAGAAGTTGACAAACGTGTTTAACTATTATTTTGTACTTTATACCATAGAAGCAATAGTTACATAACAGAATAAATAGCAAATTTAGAGTTCATATGCAAAGTGTTTCCCTTTGTTCAAATGGATTTACCCTGTTTTCCTCTGGTCAGGTCAGTTTCCAGGTTCCAGATTCCAGGTCCTTCACTTTATGGAGGGAAAAGGGCCAAGCACCCTTTTCTGGACCAAGCTAGTTACCTAGGGTTTCAAGCACTTCTGTGTCAGTTGCCTGTCCTGCTGTGCAGAGAAATGGGATGGGTGTCTGAATTCCTCTGTCCATGCTAGCTTCCAAGAGTTCCAAGCACTTCTGTGACAGTTACCTGTCCCTTCCTTTTCTAAATAGTCACAGCACTCTGTTGTGTCAGAGATTTCAATACAGTTGTTCAGTCCTCTCTGTTGTCAGCTGTAGGATGTTAATAGAGAGTCAGCATCATTTGTTCTTCAGCAATATTTATCTCAGAGATATAAATAAATATATCTTTAAGAATTCTTTCTCTCAATACTTGAAAGAAACTTTCTACTACCCAACAAATTCTGTTCACTGTGGACCATCAGTTTTCTTTTTCCCTCCAGTGCGAAACACTGGATTTCCTACTGCTGTTCTAGTAAGATGAATTTCCATGTCCTCATCAGGGAGAGACTAAATATGTAAGGTAGGTGTTTGGTGACCACACAGTCATCATAGTGGGGTGAAATTTTCAAGGGGATGGCAAGCTAATCACTGTTTCTTTCCTTGTTTGATTTCTTTTTCCCAATACAATGTTTTAATTGGTAATGTTTTTCTTCTTGGGAGATGCTTCTGTGACAGAGATTTGCTTCCCAACGGTGTATAAAATAGTTTGGGAGGTCTTGAGGTCTGAATGGCTATTTGGGTACAAGTGGGAGACAGGGAAAAAGAATGAAGGGGAGACAAACTAGCTGGGTATTAAAATTTCAGAAACAGCTTTTAGGCAAATGGAATCTTTCGTGTTTACAACTTTTACCAAACTCGCTATTGTGGAAAATGAGCCCAAACATGGAATGCTGTATCAACAGTGGTGTAGGTGAGGTCACACAGCTTGGCCATCTGTAGTGACATTCCACACAATAGCACACAGATACAGTACAGAAAGCAAACATTAATACCTTAGAAACTTCACTAACAGAGGCAAGCATTTCAACAGATGAAATAAGACTTAGTATAGATCTTTGAGAAATGATTCTTTCTCAGCTTATTTAATAAATTATTTCTCTCCCTCTACACTTCATAAACATTTTATGCAAAGTATATTTTCTGTATTCATATTACTCTAAATATAGAGAATTATTTTTCAGAATTAGTTAAATGGTCCATGTCTATCTCCCCCCTAATACCCTTTCTTATAGCTTGGTAAATCTAATAGTAAACTGTGGAGCTACTTTTATTATAGAAACAGACAAGGAAACACCTATGGAGATGTAAAACCTCCCACTGGGTTGCACCTCTTAGAGTTTCCATGATTCCCAAGAGCACCAAGCAGGGAACTGTGCACTTAACACATGGGTCATAGGTGGACATTCCAGATTGAAGCTGTAGCAGACACTGAGTCAAATTGTGAAGGGGTCTTGTGAGGGGTCAGCATGAACCAAGAGAACTAAGAACAGAGACCTTCTGACAGAGCATGGGTACTGCCATTGTTTTTATCTCAGAAGTGAAAATGAGTTCCCTATTTGAAAATAATGCAATTCTTTATTTTGCAGATGAAAAACTGGGAGACAGAATGGTTGAAGATGTATTTTGTCTAACACAAATAAAACGAGGGAACAGCCTTGGGGGGCTTTCATGGCCTGGCCATTGAGACAGAAATTAAACGGTGCATACACTGAAATTTTATTTTAACTCTCAGATATAAAATGATCAAGGAATAGCCTCTTTTGCCTGGTTCTGGTCTTCTGTGTTATCCTTTAGTTCTGAGGAAAAAATATTAAAATGTTGACTGTTACTTCAGTTGCTCAGTGACAGCGTTCAGACAAATGTGGAAGTTTTGCCATCATTTTGGTAAACTTGGTTATTTTTATATGGCCATCTGTCACTGAACTGCATTATTAAGGATGTTCTTAACTTTGTTGTTTTTCGATATAAGAACAAAACAGGAAAAAGACAACACGGAAGTGCTTCTCTAAGTTTTGCTTTGGCAGGTGAAAAGTGAAGGGTGAGAAGAAAGATCCCTAAAGGGTGTGCCTTAAAGGTTATTGAATCACAATATAAGAGTTAAGAACTTAATTTTTGCAAAGTTGCTGCTATTTACAAGTTATAAAATCCTTAAACTGCTTTGTCAGATCTTCTAAACTTCACATAAAATTCCTTGATTTACTTCTCTGTATACTGTACTGTTCATTTTTAACTGTTTTGCATGCACTAATTTAATTTTCTCTAATAATAATTATCTAGTGTATCCTGCCATAAAATCAATATATGTCCAGTAGAGTATTTAGACATGACAGGTAAAAACAAAAGAAAAATAAATATAATGTATGGTTTTCCCATGCAGATGTATTTCTCTGAGAATTTATTATAGATCCTATTAAAAATGCTGCTTGAAAAGTCATAACATTTTGAAATTTTTATGATATATGAAGTAAAAAAGAATATTAAACAATTCTGGATCAAAAAAGATGTATTTCTTTCTATTCCACCTGCTTAATAAGCAACCTCCTCCTTTCTCTAGCCAAAGGAAAGGTATAAGCTGGCAAAACAGGAATATTTTAGGCAATAAGCACCATATTCTAAAAAAAAGAAAAAAGACTCTGCATCTATTCTAGCAAAGAAACACCCAAGAGGAGCCTAAACTCACTCTGTTATCTGCTTTAATGCCTCATCTGTCTACCAGGGCAGTGCTAGACAAGGCTTCAAAGCTAGTTGCGAGTTCCAGTCTCAGCCCGCAATAAGGGAACACTGTCCTTTATGATTTCAGTGGATGTCACATGAAAATTCTTACCTATCTAATGCTTTTGGGGATATTATAAACTGAATGGCCTATGAACAACATGTGTCTATTTCTCAGTTTTGGAGGCTGAGGAATCCAACCTACAGGCACAAGGAAATTACATGTTTGGTGAGGGCTGAGTAGGTAGCACCCTCCTGATGCATCCTCACATGGAGGAAGGGACCAACTAGCTCCATCAGGGCCTCTTTCAGAAAGTCACTTATATCATGCACCAGGACTCTACCTTATAATCTAACCACCTTCCAAAGGCTTCACCTTCTAATACCATACTCTTTTGCTCTTGATTCCAGCACATGAATGAGGGACCTAGCACTCAAACATTCAGAACGTCATATGGACTTCTGTTACTCCCCAGCCATAAAAAGTGTCATCCTCCAAGGTCAAAATTCACCAAGTGGGAAGCCAGAACTCCTGCCCCCATACAATCCACCACTGAGGTGACAGTAGAAGTCATGTGGGAAAACAATGATGAGGTTATCTCTTCCTATTTCTCCGGACACCAATTTTGCTCAGCCATAATAAGATGTCCCTTCCAGTTAAGGTGACAAAGAAGACGAAGAGAGAACGAGGACTCTCCACATATCAGAAGAGACCTGCTAAAGCTATTTATTTAAATAAGTCATGGATTATCATTGCATATTATACAAAATGTACATACTACAATACAAAATCTTTTTTAAAAGATCCAGGGAAATTTCACTCTAGATGTAAAAAAATATAGATGACAATACTGGAATGACATAACATTAGAATTAATAAAGTTTTCAAAGGAGCCACCATGAAAATGTTTTGAGAGTTTACTTATGAATGTGCTTGAGACGTAAAATAAACTTAGAAAGATACATAGAAAATACCAAACTGAAATTTCAGAACTACAGATATACTTTAAAAAGAAACTGTGTTGATATGCTTAACAGCAGATTAGACAGAACAGAAGAGAAATAAAATTATTTCATCTGAAAAACAGAGCAAAAATGTTACATAACAAAATTGAAAGGAACCCAAGGACCTTTGCGATATAACAAAAGAATTAACATTTGTATCATGAGACACAGAAAGGAGGAAGCAATTGACACTTAAAAATATTTGAGGAAAAAAGTGACTAGAAACATTTCAAATCAGGAAAAAGTTATAAACCTATCAATTCAGGAACTCTAAATAGGCTAAATCCAAAAACAGTTGTGCAGGTCTTGGCTTTGATTATAGTTCCCTTGTATTTTGTTGGAATAAAGATTATTTCTAACATGGAGTAAATTTTGAGGCATAGAGAGCTAAATATCCTGGTAGTCTAAAGATGAACAGGAATCTCTCAATTCCCCTGTTAAGGAGTAGAGTGCATTTTTGACACCCCTCCATTAAGCCATCTAACTCTTAGCCTATAAAACACGGTGGATATAACATTGTGCCAACTCCAGGTCCAGCGCTTAGGAACAGCAGCATGTGTTTCCTCTCTAGGAATGCTTGCTATTAGAGCACTCAGGACATAACAATTGTGCTGTGGCAGACCTAAGCCACATGGAATCCCACAGCTCTCTGCCAACAACATGCATTTATTTCCTGCCGTATAAGTAAACTACTGCCATATAAGCAAACATTCTAGCTGAGCCCCCAGGTGACTGTCTGAGGCAACCTGAGGTGGTGCCCGACTGTCCAACCAACTCGGTTAACACAGGATGAGATGGAGCAATAATGTTGTTTTAAGTCAAAAGCTTTGAGTTATTCTGTTATGAAAATAAAAAAAACTATTTTATGGGAAAATGTCTATCTTAATAGTAAACCAAGATAGATGCATAGAAATAACAAAGTGTGATTGGTACCTCTACACAGCAGAGGCAATATGAGTGAGCACCTCATTTTTACAGCTAACACCTGAAATAATCATCTTGTATTTCATAATTATATAACTGGAAGGATATAAGATTTGTCATTATCGGTCTAAAATTTATTTCTTTAAATTTCTATGCTTCTTTCGTCTTGTGATAACCAAGCAACTCCAGTTGTAAAACATTTTAAATATTTGCCTTATTAACAACAGAACAAATCTGGTAATTTAAAAATAAGGTATATATAATAACAGTTAACTCTCATTTGGAAGAAAAATTCAGAATCATGTATTATATATTAAAGTAATATAACTTAGACCAGTACAATTATTAGCAGGGACAATCATGTTGTATTATTATTATAATTTAGTTTTTCAATGAGAACCAAATATTTAATTTTGAAAGAACTACTAAATGGATAAATATTGACTCAGTGGAAAGTCATACTTTTCATTTTAATCCATGACCAAATGATTCTGTTTTAAAATTATACTTGTTTTTAAATACAAATGTGTTAAATAAAAATATTTTGAAATATATTCACCCTGTAATCTATTGCTCAGAATTTCTAAGAGCTGTATCACAAGAAATCATAGACAGCAAGACCTTGAAAGAAGTTATTTCTCTCTCTCTCTCTCTCTCTCTCTCTCTCTCTCTCTCTCTCTCTCTCTCTCTCTCTCCTTTCTTTCTCAGTACTGGGAATCAAACTCAGGACCTTATGCTTCTCAGGTAGGCACTGTGCTGCTGAGCTATATTCCTAAAGAGAATAATTTTGTCTAAGAAATTAATCAGAGCCACACTGCAAAATGGAAATGGAAGGGTAGTCACAAGAGAGATTAAATGTGAAAGTCCCACTTAGATTCTGTACTGCTACATAGACCTCCTGAGATCTTGAAATGCAGGTATCAATAAATGCACTAACAAGGAGGTTGTTTAGGGGCAAAGTAAAACAATGAAGAAATAGCAATTTATATAAATTACCTTATGGGCACTCACCTAACTTATAAGCTTGGAGAGTTGTAGATGTTACATAATGTTACACACATAACCAAATTAGATGTGTCACTTTTTTCACTGAGAGATAATTCTAAATACCGTCTACGCACACCACAATATCTTCTTAAATATTCCAAGGGTTTATTTTATCTTTAAATTAAACTCATTAATTCTTTGTTATAAACCCACCATGTAAGAGAAACAGGGTATTTTATGAAGGGTGATGATTTCTTGTCTCTCAACAGTTTGTGCTAAGCAAGAAAAACAATAATTCACTTACTTAGTTCCCAAATAACTTTTTACTGAGAACTTTTTGGTGTTACAGTTGCATTATCAGATTCTGAGGATGCACGAGTATATGCAACAAAGTCTGCTCTTGTATGAAATGCATATTCTAGAGAGAATAAAAAGGTAACTATAGGAATAAATATATAACAAAGTATCATAGGGTGGTAGTTGCTAAATGAAAAAAATTATGTAAGGGAAGGGAATTCTATGAAACACTGAAGTTGGAAAATTTTTACAAGATCTTTATATGCGAGCAGAAGCCAAATGATGTGAGAAGCTTAATTACTAAGCTAAATAACTAGAGAGCAACTACTTTTTTTTGAGAAGAAAAGTGATCAAGCCTGCTTAACATTAGAGGCCTAGTTATCATATAAAGATAAAGAAATAATGAAGATTAGTAAAGTTGGAGGTTAACGCAAAACATGAGTAAATGCTGGCTGGTTACAGACAGAATACAAGAAGAAATGGATGACTCTGCAGAAAAAGATTGATAAACCTTTCCAACTAGTGAGGAATTAATTTTTTTAAATTACTTTTATTGAGAAAGAAATAGCAGTGAGACAGTTTCAAAACAGGTTAGTAGGACAGTTACAATAATTAATGCATTGCATATCTTTGTTTTTGTAGTAGTTGTTCATACTACAAGATGCAGACATGATATCTTGTCTAAACACTATTAGTGCAAATCTTTCTTCTCATTGAACTAAGAGAAAGTAGCTGTATATCTATCCTATTTTATATATACAGATATGCATATATATATATATTTTTCACTACAAAATGGTCCTTCATTTATATGTCCCTTTTCTGTTTAGTTTTGTCAGAGATGGGTATTCCATTGCCATTCAAATATTGTAAGGGGGGCTGGTGAGATGGCTCAGTGGTCTAAAGCACCTACTTAGAACAAGCTTAGCAAAGCACAGGGACCGTGGTTCAATCCCCCAGCACCACATGCCAGCCAGCCCCGCCCCCTGGTGGGCTGAGCTGGCCACACACACACACACACACACACACACACACACACATAAATAAATAAATAAATAAAATTTAAAAAAATATTGTAAGGGGTGTGAATTCAGCAAAATATTCCAATATAGTCCAGTAGTCCATAATAGTAGTGGGTTATCCACATGACTGGCAATGTCAGAAATTTCTCACTTGAGCCTCTTACATCTTGGCATACTAATATGGCTACTTTTTATTGTCATTTCTGTTAATATTATCAACCATATCGTGATACTGTACACTTATCACTGTGATAGTATAGGTATATAACACTGTGCCACACACTTTGCATATGGCATTTTATTTAATTCCCCCAAAAGACAATTGAAAAATATTATTATTTTAATGCATTTGGTACAGGGTCTCACTATACAGCTCACACTTGTCGTGGTTCTCCTGTCTTCAGCCTCCCCAGTACTAGGATGACAGTCCCATTTCTGGACTTGGTGGCCCCCCCTGCACGCCCAGGGGGGCTGCGATGGCATGCGGTGTTGGAGGATCAAGCTGCAGTCTCCAAGATTGCCTAAGAAGGCGTTTATTTTGCTGAGCTCCCTCACTGACCCTAAAATAGTTAGTTTTATTATCCCCATTTTAAAATACTTTTTTTCCTAACTTCTGCTTATAATTTTTTTATTTCATTACATCTGGGTTATTTTCGGTTACATTCTTTGTCTCCATTGCTTAATCTTAATTAGTGCAAATATATATGAACATTCCCATGCCTAATATCTTTTTATATTTTTCTCTGATGAAATTGAGTGAGTTTGGATTTTAATAATTATGGAATCAGTTTACTTTGTTTTTAGATGGCCAATATTTTCAACTATAAGGTTTAGGAAACTTGCATTAAAGACGATTTGTTATGATAATTGCTTTTTTTGTGGCATATAATGACCTCAATTTGCTTTCATTTCTTGCTTTTTTTGTTGTGACTTGCCCCTTATAACCTTGATTTCTTAGGGTATGCTTCATTAAATGCAGAATGTTTCAGTGAAGCCTACCTTGCCCCCTGGCTCTCCCTTAAGCTTTATTAAGAGTCACCTTGAGTGTATAATTTAAAATCTTCCAGCTCTGACCGAATGCTCCCAGAATCACTCCTTCTCTCCCTCTAGCTCTCTATTCTTGTTTAGGAGAATTATTTTTCATGAAATGTGTGCAATAATAATAGCACTGGAAAACATTTCTACTAGTCACGTCATCCCATAGAAATACTCCTCAGTGTTCAAATCACATGACCATTTATTTAATGCAAGTATTTCTAGTTTTACAACTCAAGGTAGTCCCACTAACTTACTCTAGTGCCAATACTCTTAAGATGGAAAAAAAATTTCCTGTGTATGTTCTCGAAAATTTTTCATATGAGACCAGTTATTTGTCTTGGACTTATTAGTTGATGTTCTACTTAATGAACTATTTCCTAGTTTTTTTTTTTTTTTTTTTTTTTTTAATGAAATTTTTTCTTTTTTTTTTTTTTTTTTTTTTTTTTACTTACAAGTTTTAACTTTGCAATTTTATTTTTTTTTATGATTTTAGTTTTATTTTTTGTATTTTAGGGAGGGATCTACAGGGTGTTCAGGGTCTCACATACACACTACTAAATTGGACTCACAGTGATCTGCCTGTTTACAGCCTCCCAAGAGCTGGGATTACAGGAGCGCGCCACTACTCCCAGTGTACAATTTTAATTTTAAATTCAGATATTATCATTGACATATAAAAGTCATTAGAAATATGTTCTCATTAAGAAAAAGTCACTGTAAAATTCATTTAAGTGTAAAAAAAACCCTGTTTAAAGATAGCAATGACTTCATAACAAATACATACATTTTAATAGCAATTATTTTCTATTTTTCCACATTTCTTTGTATTTTGTGATTTTTATAATAGAATAATGATAGAAAATTTTAATTTTAAATTTTACAACTTTTTTATCTTTAAAGAGAATACAAAATAATAATAAAAATAAAAAATTAGCACTAGTACAGAATTTCACTAAACAAAATAATATGCACTTGACAGCATTTGTTTTATTGTATAATGTCTTCAAATTAATTGTTCAGATTATCAGATATATGTATGCAAAATTGGAAAAAGAAAGAAAAAAAAAAAGGAGAAAAAGGTCATGTGAAATTAAAGTGAGGCACTGGGAGGTAGCTCAGTAGAATATGTGCTTGCCTGCAGGCACAAGGGCCTGAGTTTAATCCCTGGTTCCACCACACACATACACACACACACACACACACACACACACACACACACACACAAAAGAAAGAAAGAAAAAAAGAAAGAAAAAAGAAATTAAGATAAAAAAGGGAAAAAAATGAAAAAAGAAAAAAAATTAAGCCTTAACTGCTCCTTTTCATAGACCAGCAGAAATCCACAGTACAATAATCCAAACCATACTGCTTACATACACAGATATATCTCTTTCCTTTTGTAAAGGTTCATACCCTTTTCACAGTATCTATTGTGCTCTTCAGATTTTATTTACACTTTTAGGTTCTTACACTAAGGAGACAAGATGATGTTTGCCCATGTGAGTCTGATTTATTTACTTAAGAGTATGGTCTCTAATTGCATCCACTTACCAATAAAAGCCTCAAATTTATCCTTTTTTTTAATAGTTGAAGAATACTCCATTGTATAAAAATACATTTTCTTCATCATTTTCTCAGTTAATGGGGATTTGGGTTGTTCCCAAGATTTAGCTATGACAAGTTGTGCTGCTATAAACATGGGCACACAGAAATAGATGTGGTGTGGTGTTTTCAGATCTCCTGGAAAAGTACCCAGGAGGGGAACAGTTGGGTTGAATGGGACCTTCAATCCTAGAATTTTGAGGAATCTCCACTCTGATTTCCATATTGGTTATACCAGCCTACATTCTAACCAATAGTACAGAAGAGTTCCTTTTTTCCCACAGCCCCTCCAACATTTCTTATTAGTTGATTTCTTCTTCTTTTTTTTTTTTAAATTTAGGTGGCCTTTACTATATGTGCATACTTGTGAGTGATAGAATTTTAAAGATCTAGTATGTAGGGTTACAGAGATTACCCTGGGGAAATATAAGGAAAGAATTGTACTGTAGTGTGAGTCTTAGTATATATGAACTGTATCAGCAAGATATTTTTGAAAGCTTGATTAAAATGGAAGTTGGCTTCATGTATGCTTGTAAATGAGCCCTTTAGGGAAAGGAATTTGGTACCATGTAACAAATCACCAGGTCTTCATGCTCTTTGACGTCGTGTCACAAGTGTTTGGAAATTTCCAGAAGAAAATAATTTAGATGGATTTTTTAGGAGGCAAGTAGCTCAAGCTGCCTTAAGGGCAGTCTGGTGAGGTTGTGGAGCTGGGGATTAAATCACAGTTCCCTGCATCTGACTGAGTCTGCCCAAGCAGGTGATTTAACAACTGACCTAACCCACAAGCACCAAGAAGAAAATAATTTAATAGAAGCACTTACGAAGGCTTTCAGTTTATTTTTCTTTACAGCTGAGTAATACTCATTATATAAAAACACCACATCTTTTTCACTCATTTCTCAGGTTATGGGCATTTTGGTTGTTTACAAGATTTTGCTATCACAAATTGTGCTGCTGTAAACATAGGTGCACATTTATCATTATGATATGATGTTTTCAGGTCTTTTGGGAAAATTCCCAGAAGGTGGATAGCTGAATTGAATGGGATTTCTAGTCCTAGGTCTTTGAGGATTCTCCACACTGATTTCCATAGTGGTTGCACCAGTCTACATAGCCACTAACAGTGCAAAAGTGTTCCTTTTTCCCCCACAGCCTCTCCCACATTTGTTGTTTGATTTCTTTACAATAGCCATTTTTTCTGGGGTGAGATGGTATCTCAGTGTTGTTTTAATTTGCATTTTCTGAATGGCTAGTGATGTGGAACATTTTTTTCATGTATTTATTTACTTCTTGTATTTCTTCCTCTGTGAAGTGTGTGTTCATCTCAGATGCCCATTTTTGGATTGGGTCTTTAAATTTTGGGAACCTAATGATTTTTAGTTCTTTTTTTAAATTTATTTATTTATTTATTTATTTATTTATTTATTTATGAGAGAGAGAGAGAGAGAGAGAGAGAGAGAGAGA
>NW_004524580.1:16285878-16311362 GCF_000260255.1 Octodon degus
GTGCTGGGGGATTGAACCGCGGTCCCTGATGCTTTTGCTAAGCTTGTTCTAAGTAGGTGCTTTAGACCACTGAGCCATCTCTCCAGCCCTGTTTTTTAGTTCTTTATAAATTCTAGATAGAAGACTTTTGTCTGAGTGCTTATAGGTTAAGATTTTTTCCAAATTTGTGGATTGTCTTTTCACTCTGTTGGTGATTTCATTTCACATTGAAAAACTCATTAAGAGGCAGTCCTAGTTGTTAATTCTTTGAAGTACTTCCCATGCAGTTTGATTTGTGTTCATGAACAGTTTACCTACCCCTATGTCTTCAAGAGTTCCTCCTATTTTCTCTTCCAGGAGATTTAGTGTCTCTGTTCTAATGTTTAGATCTTTAATCCATATTGACTTTAGTTTAGT
The DNA here is from genome assembly GCF_000260255.1 of Octodon degus. Taxonomy (NCBI): domain Eukaryota; kingdom Metazoa; phylum Chordata; class Mammalia; order Rodentia; family Octodontidae; genus Octodon; species Octodon degus. Next base: position 16,286,275 of record NW_004524580.1, read on the forward strand.
ACATGGTGACAGACCCACATCAAGTTTTAGTGTTTGGCCTATACACAGCCAGTTTTTCCAGCACCATTTGTTAAAGAGGCTATCTTTCTTCCAGTAAGCATGTTTGGCCCTTTTGTCAAATATAAGATTGCTGAGTGTTTTTGTAGTTGTATCTACATCTTCTAATCTATTCCATTTTTCCTCAGGTCTGTTTTTTGCCAATACCATGCTGATTTTATCACAGTGGCTTTGTAGTATAATTTCAAGTCATGGATTGTGATGCTTTCTGCTTGACTTTGTGGCCCAGGGTTTTCTTTGCTAATCTAGATCTTTTCTGGTTCCAAATAAATTTTAGCAATGATTTCTCCATGTTTGTGAGGTATGTTGGTGGTATTTTGATAGAGATTGCATTAAGTCTGTATAACAAATATGAGAGTATGGCCATCTTCACAATGTTGGTTCTTCTTATCCAGGAGCAAGGAATATCTTTCCATTTTCTGAAATCCTCTACAATCTCTTTTTTCAGAGTACTGTAATTTTCATTGAATAGATCTTTTACTTCTTTAGTTAGATTAATTCCTAGTTATCTTATTTTCACAATACTATTTTAAGGGTATTGTTTCTCTAATTTCTTTTTCAGTGTGTTTGTTTTCTGTGTAAAGGAATACTATTGACTTTCAGGTACTGACTTTGTAACCTGCTAAGCTACTGAATTTGCATATTAATTCTAGTAGCTTCTTGGTGGAGTGTTTTCGGTCCTCCAAGTAGAGTGTCATGTCATCTGCAAATAATGATAATTTAACTTCTTTGCCTATTCTTATTCCTTTTATTTCTCTTTCTTCTCTATTGGCTCTAGTTAATGATCCCAGAATTAGATTGAATAGGAGTGATGATAGAGGATATCCTTGTCTTGTACCTGATCTAAGAGTAAAAGATTTCAGTTTTTACCATTTAGAATTATATTTGGAGTTGGGTTGTCATAAATGGCTTTTATCAGATTGATGTAGAAGCTATCTATTCCAATTTTCTGTAGGACTTTGATCATGAATGAATGTTGGACATTGTCAAGGACTTTTCTGCATCAGTTGAGATATTCATGTGGTTTTTGGATTTGTCTCTATTGAAATAGTGTATTACATTTATAACTTTGCATATGTTAAACCATTCTTGCATCCCTGGGATGATTCCTACTTGTTCATGGTGTATAATGTTCTTGATAATTTGCTGTATTCTAATTGCTAAGATTTCACTGAGGATTTTTGCATCTATATTCATGAGGGAGATTGGCCTGTAGTTCTCTTTTTTTAGTTGCATCTTTCTGTGGTTTTGGTATCAGTATAATACTTGCCTCTAGGAATGATTTTGGGAGTATTATTTCCTTTTCAATTTTATTGACGTGTTTGAAGTATGTTGGAACTATGTCTTCTGCAAAATTCTTATAGAATTCAGCTGTACATCCATGAGGACCTGGGCTTTCTTTGTTGGTAAATTTTTTTTTATTACATTTCATATTTAAAATTGACTGTTATTGGGTTATTGAGAGTTGATATATCCTATTAATTCAATTGTGGTAATTTGTACATTTCTAGGAATCTGTCAATTTCTTCTGTATCTTCAATTCTGTGAGAGTAAAGATTTTCAAAGTAGCTATTGATGATCTTCTGAATTTCCATAGGGTCTGTGGTAATTTCACCCTTTTCATTCTTTATTGCTTAAATTTCAGTATGTTCTTTCGTGTTTTTGATGAGGTTAGCTAGGGTCTTATCAATTTTATTTAGTCTTTCAAAGAACCAGCTTTTTGATTCATTAATTCTTTGTATTGTTTTCTTCATCTTGACTGAATTAGTTTCTGCTCTAATCTTTATAATTTCCTCTTTTCTTTGGGTTTTGGGCTTGGTTTGCTCTTTTTTTTTTTCTAGATGTTTGAGGTACAGCATTAAGGTATTTATTTGTTCCTATTCTGTTTTCCTTATGTGTGTGTTTATCACTGTAAATTTCCCTCTAAGAACTGCATTCATTGCATACCATAGATTCTGATAAATTGTGCATGAATTTTTATTGAATTTTAGTTACTGTTTAATTTCCTCTTTAAACCATTGGTTGCTAAAGATGGTTTAGTTCCTATTGATAGGCATTTTTTTCTGTTGGGAGATGGAATCTCAGTGTTTTTTAATTTGCATTTCTCAAATGACTAATGATGTTGAACATTTTTTCATATGTTTATTTACCATTTGTACTTCTTCATTTGAAAAGTGCATATTCATGTCAGATGGCCATTTTTTTTTAATTTGGTCTTTGAATTCTAGGGGCCTGATTTTCAAAAATTTTTCATATCTTCTAGATAGAAATCCTTTGTCAGAGAGGCAGTTGCCTAAAATTTTAAATTAAAATAATATTTCAAAACTACTTTACTATGGAACATATTTTACACTGAAAGAGGAAACAACATGACATGAGTATTTTTAAATACTTTTAAAGAAAAGAGATTATCTTTTTCCAAAAAAGTGTTATTTTACACAAATTTAAGTGTATATTTAAAACCTCACACCATAAAATGTAGCATGTGTTCCATTTATAGTCTATCAGCTTGTATTTATTTTTTATTTTATTTTATTTTTTGTGGTACCAGGAATCAAATTCAGAACCTTGTGTTTGCCAGGCAGGCACTTATGCTGCTGAGCTGTATCACTGGTCCCTCTATCAGCTTTTTTTTTTTTTTTTTTTTTTTTTCGGAATTGGGGATTGAATTCAGGCCCTTGCACTACCAAGGAAGGGCTTATTCCACTGAGCCATCTCCTTGGCCCCCTCAATCAGCTTTTAATCTATACTTGTCTTGTGTTTCTTTTTTTTTTAACTGCTATCTCTTGTTGATTTTAGTGTCATTTCTCAACCTAAATTATATATATAAATATAAATATAAAAATATATAATTAATAATTATATACTATATATATACTTTTAAAAATTTGGAAAACAAAAATATCGTAAGTTACAATGCTTTCACCAACATGGTTTTTAAATCAAGATTTCAAGAGTTAGTTCTCTAAAACAATTGCTTCCCATCAAATTTTCCAAAGGATTACACTATTCTGAAATAGTAGGCCAAAATAATGTCAAAACAAGTTTTAGTTTTGATCGTGCTTGTAAACTATTCAAAGCTGTGCAAATTAATTTGTGTGCCAAACAAAGCTCAAGTCCTTAAAAGTACTATTTTCTTTCTCAAAATTAATGATTTGCAAAAGAAATTTTTTTCATTCTTTCCATTTTAAAGAAAGTAAGATTTTTGTTGTTCAGTGTAACTTTTTGCTTTCTAGATGCAAGTGACCAATCATTAATTTAGTATTACATAAAAGAGGTGTAATATATTTGAATCACAGCTGAGAAAATTCATTTTAAGTGACTATACCCTTGCGAGTCTGCTAAGCAGGAAATGATGCACACTTAGAAAGCAGCTCTCTTACCTCCTGGGTTTCCTTCCTCCACTGTGTTGTGGAATGAATTTGGCAGCTGGAATGGGCATGGTAGAATTTGCCTGTAATCTTAACTACTGGAGATATTCAAGGCCAGCCTGGGTAATTTTGTGAGACTTTGTCTCAAAATGAAAAGTTAAAAAGGCCTGGGGATATAACTAAAAAAAAAAATTCATTCTTAGGAAAATTTGTTTTTCATTCCTAGTAAAACGCGCACACACACACACCCCTGAAGAAATTAAGTCATCACCAACAGTATCAATGCCATATATCTTTTGCTGAGGACTTATTTTATGCTTGAATTTAATTTCACACCATTATCTTTAGTATAACACTTAACTCCCACAAGAAGTTATCTGAGGCTTCAGAAAATGAAATTCCAAGTTCCTAAGAGGCACAGCTGACAGCTAATTGTGCAGATGTGTTTGATATTGTAGCTCTAATTAGAATGCTTTATAGCTAATGTCCTTTTATACCCTTTGTTAGTCCCTTTTCTTTGAACTACAGATACTCTATTACTTGTTAGATCTAAAATGGTTGGATTTAGTCACGCTAATTATACTTAGTTGCAATATATGTTCATCTTGTTTATTCTTTTTGACCGCAAAAGTATCAAGGCTTAGGCTTTAATTTTTGTGCTTGATTTTTTTCAGTCCATTTTTAGTTTTGAAATGAACATTGTGTCATGTAGTCAAGTTTTATTTAACAAACTGAAATTTTGTTTCCATAATATTTAGGTCTCAGAAGAAGCTTAATTTTCCAATTCAAAGTCTAGTTCTTAGAAATCTTTTTCTTATACTTTAAGTAATTATAGAAATTCTGGATCCCTGTTACTAAATGGGTGTAATTTGATTTATTTCACATACCAAGCAGATTTCAGTAAATCGTATTTAAGGACATTTACTGGAGTGGTTTTCAGAAATAAATAGTAAATGTTTTTCAAAATAACTGAAAAACAAGCCATGTTTTGAATGTTTTTAAATGAACTTTAATGTTACTTTCTAACTCTAGTACTCTAGATCACCTTTCTTTCTTAATTTCTAATATACCTTAAAAAAAAACCCCTTCCAAACAATTAGCATCAGTTTGCTGAAATTTTGTCATCTCTCACAACCATAGAACAAACTAATCCAGAGGGACCATTAGTGTTGTCTTTTACTTCCTTTTCTAGTAACCTTTGACATTATCCAGTGTCTTAGTACTTGAAAGCCCTTGCTCTTTTGAACCTTGTGATATCATTCTTGCCTGGATTTCCTTTTAAGTAAGTTTTCTTTTGTCTCTTGGGGTCTTCCCTTACTTTGCTTCTTCTGCAACTACCAATATTTCAGAGTAGCATTCTAAGCTTTTATTCTTTTTACACTCAGCCATATATGTTCAATTTACTGATGTTTATAAACCAGTAACTACTAAATCTGTGATTTTGACCAAGGCCTAATTGCTGATCTCCAAATGATTAGTGGACATCTTTATTTAAAGCTATAATAACTTTAAACTGAATGTTTTCAAATCTAAATTCTTTCATACACACACACATATAATGTATATTATATATGTATACATATGCATATGTTATGCATGCATACATATGTGTAAATATCTATTGATCAATCTATATATCTATTTGTTCATTCTTGCTATAGAAAATCCCTTGAGATTTTCTTATTCTTTATTGTCCATTTAAAAGAATGTAGATGCACTTTATTGTAGTTTTAATTTCTCTAATGATTCATAAGATGATTATACCATATGTATATGCATATATGTATGTATATGTGTGCTTGTTTGGGTTTATTTTAGTGTAAGGGTACCTATTCAAACATCCTTGTATGCTATGCTTGTTTGTTATGCATATGGTTGTCAGTTGATAGAATTTGATCATGTATTCTGCATACTAGCTCTGTGTCACATATATGAGCTACAATATTGTTTCCCATCCTATTATTATTATTATTATTATTGTTATGTGGTACCCAAAATTGATCTTAGGACCTTGTGCTTGCTAGGCAAGCAATTATACCACTGTACCATAATTCCAGTACCTGCCTATTTAAGATATTAAGCTAGTTTTTATTTTTAAAATTATCTCTATTTAGTGTCATTTTCAGCTGCTTTAAACCTTCCATCACTACTAATACTGCCTTAATTCAGAATTAGTAATACCTTTAAAATTGGTAGAAAACTTTTGTGAGCAAAATGGCCTATGGATACTCACATGTGACAGATAAAAGCACATTTGCTTTGATCAAGAAGGAATATATGACACTCCAGTGCCATTCATTTTATATTTCTCTTACATTTTACTGGGGCTCTGAGAAACATTTGTGGATTATGGGACTTGGATAGAAATACTTATAAGGTTTTCTAAGTGATAATCATAATGGTAATAACAATTCTCTTAAGTAAAAGAAGGAAAAATCCAAAAGACTTTTCTGCAAACTTTATGATCATTTCATAGACATTATAGAGAAGGCATAATTTTAGGATCATTTTAGCTCATTGGTTGCCAAGAATTAGAAAAGAAAGGATTTGATTGCACTCAATTGCAAAGGCACCCATAATGGAAATCCTACAGTGATTGACCTGTTGTGCTTCATACTGCGGTGGTGGGCATTGTTGTTTTAGTTATCAGAGAAAGCATCTACAAATAAGCAGGGAGAAGGCTACAATGAATCTTATGATACAAAACTTGCAGATAAGAATATTATCATATAAATGGATAGACACAAAGATAGGATAGACAGACAGACAGACACATACATACACAGACAGATAGATTAGATATATAGATTAAGTAGAAAGAGACTCACAGAGAAAGAAAAGGAATAAGAAAAAATATAAGCATATAGGCAGCTATTTTGCAACATGTGTTTCCTAATTTTTTCTACAGCAACAATCTTCAAGTGATAGCTTAATAACAATGAGTACATTTAACCTAACTCTTGTTTTTAAAACCGCTCTACAAGAAAAGGGTACCAAGCTCCATGAGGAAATGGTTCATACTTGGGCTGATCAGGAAAAACACAATATAGAAGTAAAGAAATTAAAGGAGTAAAGGAAAGACAGATAAAAATAAAATAATACTGAGATAGCATCATATTCAAAGGAAATAGGAGCCATACCTGAAAGATTCCTTGGTGACAAGAGGTAGAATAATTTGAAGACAATAAATAATACCAGTGTTTACAGTATAAATTAAAGAAAACATATTTATTAATCCAATGATGCAAGTGAGTAGTTGATCATTCAAATAAATGGAGAAGAAAGGAAGAGACAAATTTTCCTTATGAAGAATTCCAGTTTTAAATTTTTTTTTTTCCAGAACCGGGGATTGAATTCAGGCCCTTGCGCTTGCCAGGCAAACACTTATTCTACTGAGCCATCTTCCAGGCCCCTAAGAATTCCAAATAATAGATGTAAGAAAACAAACCACTCTTCCTGATGTGTTCTTTCCGGTACTGACTAAGATATCGTTTTTCTGGACTGCTGGTTTGTTGGTCATGAATTTTTAAGGTGTTCTTTGTCTTATTTCTCCATCAATTTGAAAAGATAGTTTTGCAGATAGATTACTCTGGGCTGAAAGTTGCTTTCTATTAGGGCTTGAAATGCTTCATTCCAAACCCTTCTGTCTTTTTTTAAAAAATATCAATTTTATTGAGAAAGAAGTAGCAATGAGACAGTTTCAAAACAGGTTAGTAGGACAGTTAAAATAATTAATACACTGCATATTGTTGTCTTTGTAGTAGTTATTCATAGTACAAGATACAGACATGATATCTTGTCTAAACACAGTTCAAACTTTCTTCTCATTGAATTAAGAGAAAGTAGCTATATATGTTATTTTGTATATACAGACATATTATATATATATATATTTTTTCACTACAAAATGGTCCTTCATTTATATTTCCTTTTTTTTGTTTACTTGTTTCAGAGATGGGTATTCCATTGCCATTCATATATTGTAGGTGCATTAATTCCACAAAGTAATCCAATATAGTCCAGTAGTCTATAATAGTAATGGGTTATCTGCATGACTGGCAAAGCTAGTAAACATGGCAGGAGCAAAACTATACATTTATATACACAAGATGGTTAAGGCAATTATCCTGAGAATCTCCATCAGGTTTTTAAAACTAGCAGTTAATTGGTAGGATTCTCACCCTGACTCACTATATATGCTGATAGCTGTGAACTAAGCAACTGCACTGAAGATAGCAATGTGTAATACTAGGGCCATGCTTGGAATCCTTGTCATTCTGGTCTTCTGGAAGCATACTGCTTCTAATGTCATATCAGTTACTGCTATACTCTCTCTCAAGTAAATGTTTGTTTTTAAAAAAGGTAATAAATGAAAACAAGAGAAAAGAAATAAATGTCCTAGGACTGTCGTGCTACAATGTTGTATATGGTCATAGGAATAATTTCTAAATTTCTGTGTAAAAATTTGTAGTTGTTTATTTCTATTTTTAAAATGTCTTTTATTTTTTTTCACATTCTGTACAGATTTAAAGTTTAGCATATCAACAATTGATAGAAAATACCTATTCCATACTATGTCTAAGGCATTTGATATTCAAACAGATACTTAAGCCCAACAGCCTATGTTATAGGGTAATAATATCATTACGCTTCTCTTCTGGAGGGTTAACAACTTAAGTTTACAGACCAAAAATTTAGAGAAAAAGAAGAGCTACAAGGGTAGCCAACATTTTGGCCCTAGCCCTTCAATGTCAGTGAGGATTCAGGACATAAGAGAACCTGTACTGTAACATCCTGTAACTCAATGGTGCCCTTCTGTCTTTTGAGGGTTTTGCTGAGGAAGAAAACAAAACAACGACCACCTCCAAGGAACCCTACACATTTGCGAAAACACAAAATCACAGCAATCTCAATATCATTTATATTGCAGTCTAAATTCATCTGAAGGTCTCTGAGCTAGTCTATAGCCCACACTAAAAAACAAATTTTCTCTATTTCCTGCCTATGATCAAGGAAGCTTATTAATCAGGATGTTCCCTGCCTCAAGGCTGCAAACCACATTCTGTTCTGGGCATCACTAACTCCTGTATTGACCTTCCCTCTGTCCAAAGACCTGGCCACTTCTGTTAATTTAGGCAGAGGCAGGTATCATTTAATTTACCCCGCACCATTTTTCCATAAATAAACCACAGTAATATCAACAACACAAAGGCAATGCAATTATGTTTTCAGTTCTTTTGGGAAAATACCCAGAAGAGGAATACCTGGATTGAACAGGATTTCCAGTCCTAGCTTTTGAGGAGTCTCCACACTGATTTCCATGGTGGTTGCACCAGTCTACATTCCCACCAGCAGTGAAGAAGCATTCCTTTTCCCATGCAGCCTCTCCAGCACTTATTATTAGTTGATTTCTTTATGATAGCCTTGGGTGAGATGTAGACTAGTATCTCAATATTGTTTTAATTTGCATTTCTCAAATGGTCAGTGTTGTGGAAAAAATTTTCATGCATTTATTTGACACTTGTATTTCTTTTTCTGAGATGTGTATTTTCATCTCAGATGACCAATTTTGGATTGGGTCTTTAACTTTTGAGGGCCTATTTTTTTTTCTTTATATATTCTAGATAGAAGACTTTTGTCTGAGTGATTATTGGTTAAGATTTTTTCTCCAAGTTTTGGATTATCTTTTGGAAGGGGAAACCATGCAAGTATATACACAGGATGGCTGAGATGCTTGTGACAATAATTTCTATCAATTTTTGAAAACAGCAGCAAATGTGTACAGTTTTCATCTTGACTACCTATGTATGCTGATATCTGTGATCTAAGCAATGACATTGAGGATAACAATGTGTAATACAAAATCAACACTTGAATATCTCTCATCTTGGTCTTCTAAATGTGTACCATTTCTAATGTCTTATCAATTCTTATACTCTCATTAAAATGTTTTTTTAAAGTTAAAAAAGCAAAAACAAGAAAAAAATTAAGGTCTTTTGAAAGCAAGTAATATTCAGTTATTTATCCACCTTGCATAACTATATCTGTCAATCTTAGCAACAGATTTGATGATAAAAATAGATAATAGATCAACCATTGTTAATTAGCTATTCTTGTTCTGAAAATCTGTAACGCATGTATTGTTGTATGTTACCCTGTTTCTGTCTTTGTTTCTGCTGTTTTCTTTTTGCTTATGCCTTACTCTTCAAAATAAAATGATATAAATAATAAATTTTTATGAAGCTATTGTTAGTGATGAATCTTTTTAATTTAAAAGCTTCCAGATGTTTTCAAAAATCACTGGATTAAACCACTGCTTGCACATATTACTGTAATAGTCTCTTTATTCATCTATCTTCATATTTTCCTTTCTTTCTAACTCATTGTTCACATTGCTACCAGAAGATCTTTGTCCAAATACAAATCTGGTTATCTTAAAACCACTTAATTCCTGCTCATAGCATTCAAAATAATTCATTAGTTTATGCTTTTATAAAGGATAACTCCCAGGACACACTTCGCTACAGATTGTCAGGATTTCCCCAGCTGTTCAAGGCCCCTTCGCAGCTCTCTATCACCAACAATTTTGTTTCTTTTCATGAGAATGCCTTGCTCCTTTTAAAAACTTTTATCTGTTCTTAAAGTTAATTTGTACTTATTCAAAATAATTACACAAGTTTGACTGCTTCTCGAGATGTTCCCTGGTACAAGTTCAAGTAGTTTGCCTTCCTTCTCTGTACTCCCTTTGCAGAGTCCAAACTTTTATCATAACATATTTGCATACTAATGTAATAGTTCATTAATTTCTCTGTCACTTTCCTTGATGTCAGAAACCATGTGTTCTTGTTTACTCAGTTTCACTGAGATGCAATTTATACCCAATATGATTGATCCTATTTTGTATGCAGTTTTATGAGTTGGGACAACTGCATATAGTAGTGTAACTCTACTAAGGTAAAGTTGTTATCACCCTTAAATTCCCTCATATTACTTTGTAGTCAACACTTATTTCCACCCTACCTAATCATTGATTCTTATTTAGACCTTGTTACAGATTTTTTTGGATTCTTATAAAATGGAATTATATACAGGTGATATTTGAACCTGGCTTCTTTTACTTAATAAATGTTTGACATTCACCCCTACTGTTAGTCCTATTAAGAATTTCTTCCGGTGCTGGTGAGATGGCTCAGTGGTCTAAAGCACCTACTTAGAACAAGCTTAGCCAAGCACAGGGACCGCAGTTCAATCCCCCAGCACCACATGCCAGCCCGCCCCGCCCCCTGGTGGGCTGAGCTGGCCACACACACACACACACACACACATACACACAAATAAATAAAATTAAAAATAAAAAAAAAAAAAAGAATTTCTTCCATTTGGGCCAGCCAAATAGCTCAGCAAAGGGGTTCAAAACCTTGGGGCCTGCCATGCTGGCCCCACCTCCAGGGTGTGCTGAGAATGCAGTTGATACTGGGCGTGGTGGTGTGTACCTGTAATCCCAGATCTCAGAAGACTGAAAACAGGAGGCTCACTATGAGTCCAATCTATGTAGTGAGACCCTGAACACCTTGTAGACCCTTCACTAAAAAGAACACAAAAATAAAAAAAGAAAGAATTTCTTTCTTTATTGCTGAGTAACATTTTATTGTGTTGGTATATTATAGATATGTATTCACTTGTGAATAGAAGGTTGTTTGAACTATTTCCAAACTGTGAAAAAAGCTGCTATAAACATTTGCATATTGGCTATTTGTAAGGCAAGTTCTCACTTCTCTTGGGTAAATGGCCAGTGGGATTTCTAGATCATAGAGAAAGTACATGCTTATCTTTACAAAAGGATTCTAAATAATCAAAGTGCTTGTGTAATTTTTCCTTTTTCTTTCTGCCCAGCAGTATGTTACTCTTCATGCTTCCTACCACTTGGAAACCTTAGTCTACATAATTTATCTGCTCTAATAAATGATCACATTGAGTATCTTATGTGTTTATTTGCCTATCTTTGCATTTTGTATTTAATATATTTTTGGTAAGATATCTTTTCAGACTTTTGCTTATTTAAAAGTTTATTTTCTTGGGCCAGCAAGATAGCTCAGCAGACTAAAGGCTTGCTTAGACGAGCCCAGTAGCCAAAGTTTAATTCCTGGCACCTCATGCCACATTGGCCTCACCCCCGGGCATGCTGAGCTGCCAATAGCGTCTAGGCCTGGTGGCACACTCTTGGAATCCTAGCATGAGAGAGGATGAAAATGGGAGGAGCACTATGAGTCCAAACTGTGTAGTGAGATCTTGCTCATACAAAAAATATTGAAATAAAATAAAATAAAATAAAAGTTTATTTTCTCACTATTGAATCATGAGGATTCTTTATATTTTCTAGATGCAAGTATTTTAGTGGATATGTGTTTCACAAATATTCAATTTGCAACTTGTTTTTTAATCTCACTAACTGTATCTTTCAAATAACAGATGTTTGTACATTTAACAGAATTCATTTTATCAAGTTTTTAATATAGATTATGCATATATATATATATATATATATATATATCTATATCTGAAATCTTTCCTTGACACAGGGCCATAAACATTTTGTCTTATATTTTTTGAAGGATTTGTATTATTTAATTTTGTCTTTTTGATCCATATTGAGTCAATTTTTGTTTATGAGGTAAAGTCTAGGTCAAATTTTTTTTTTCATATGGAAATCCAATAATTCCTGCACTATATTGAAAGACAATTACTTCTGTACTGTTTTACCTTTACACCTTTTCAAACCTTAGCTAAATTGAATATATACCTACCTTTTGGACTCCTTATTCTCTGAATGTAGGCATATCCTTGTGTTAATGTAGTTACTGAGTAACGCAGCTTTCAAATCAACTATGGAATCAGGTAAAGTTTTGAATTTTATCCTTTATAAGAATTGTTTTGGCCTTTGAATTCTTCAGCATTTCCACACAACTTTTTTAAGGCAATATCTTACGCATTTCAGATAGGGCTTGAACTCATTCTGTAGCCCAGGCTGTCCTTCAACTCATGATCTTTGTCTTGCCTTGGCCCTGGATTACACGAGTGGAGTACATTGTATCTCTACACTCACAAAAGTTTTTTTTTCATAACTGTGGTCAATATTTTGTAGTTTGCAACATAGAAAATTGTACATAATTCATTAGGCATACAATAATTATTCATAATTTTATAGGTAAATATATTGCTGTTTACTTTTAGTTTAATTTAATAATATTCAATTATAAGATATAGCAATAAAATTGACTTTTGTATAGTATCTTGCAACTTCAGTAAAGTCATCTTTTTCTAGGAGCTATTTTATAGATGTTTTAGGATACTAAATGTAAATAATCAAACTATCATTTGTATTCGTTATGCCTTCTATTTTCTGTCCTTCCTTTTTGCACTAAGACTTTCAGGGTCATGATGGATAGAAATGGTGGATTCATGGGCTGGTGAGATAGCTCAGCAGACTAAAATGCCGGCAAGCACGGGGACCATGGTTCGATCCCTGGCACCATTTGCTGCGCCAACCCCTCCCCCAGGGTGGCTGAGCTGGCCAGAGTCTGGGTATAGTGGCACACGCCCGTAATCCCAGTGCTGGTGAGGCTGAAAACAAGAGGATCACTATGAATCTGAGCTATGTAGTGAGACCTTGGACCAAATACGTTAATAACAACAGCAACAAAAATATTAGAAATGGTGACTTCAGATATTCTTGCTTTATTTCTGACTTTAAGAGAAACCATTTAATCTTTTAAAGTTCTGTAGGTGGCTATTTGTCAGGTTGCATATATTTTTTCCTATTCCTGGTCACTAGATTTTATCATGTATAGATAGTAGTGTTTTCAAATGTCTTTTCTGCATAAACCGAGATTATCTTATGCTGTTTCGTGTTTAAATTGTTAACATGCTGAATTATATTGATTGGGGGATGTACATAATAGGAAAGTCCAGCATGGGTGTGGGTGGTACAAACACATTGGCTAATGTCCTGGATGGAATTAAATGGGGGGGGGGGGTGGAAGCTCCCTGCTTGCTGATACAAATGAAATTATATTAAATGAAACAGAAGTTTCTATACAGCAAAAGAAACAACAGGGGGGCCGAGGAGATGGCTCCGTGCAATAAGCGCTTCCCTGGCAAGTGCGGGGACCTGAGTTCAATCCCCAGTTCCACCAAAAAAAAAAAAAAAAGAAACAACAGGGTGAAGAGACAACCTACACAATGGAGAAAATGTTTATGATTCATATATCTAATAATGTTCAATATGCAAAATATAAGGAATTGAATTCAATAATTAGTAACCAAATCATCCTGTCAAAAAATGAACAAACAGCTGATAGATATTTCTCAAAAGATGTATAAATGGCCAGTGGCCAGATAAAACAAAGTACTCAAAAGGATCCTCAGGGAAATGCAAATTAAAACTGAATTAAAATGTTGCTTCACACCTATGAAAATAGTTACTACTGAAACACAAAAGAAGCAAGTATATTTATAATATACATGTGCAGACAAACATAAATTAGTACCTTTCATTAATATAATTCTCAGCAGAATCTTTTCAAATCAAAATAATACAGAATGAAAAATGGACTTTCGTTGAAGGAATAAAGACTAACTCAACATTTGAAAAAGCAAGTTTCTAAAGTCCATAGTTCTTTGACTCCAAGGTAAGCTGGCATGGCCGAGGGACACGGCTGAGAAGAAACACTCCATGGCAGAGCAGATAGGAGGCAGCAAGCAGGGCCTTTCTTTCCCTTTTATTCCATCCAGGATGTAAGTTGATTGGTCAGTGCCACCCACACCCATGGTGGGCTTTCCTATTACATACATCCAGAACCATGCTAAACTAGTCACTCAACTAATCAAGTTATCACACCCATAATCCAGTCTCACATACCATGACCCAGCTACCTCCCAGAAGTCCCATCTATGAGTACATCAGGCTTTGAGAGTCTTCTCAAAGCTGGCTATAAGCCCCTACAAGCTGAAATTTGGAATCAGCTTCTTTCTTCTTTACTGAAAAATTTGACTAGTCCTGCTATGTACTAATAGTTAGAGGTTTATTTAAAACAAAATTACATTGTGCTTCTACATGTCTGGTCTAATTATCCTATCACTGAGATTTCTCTATTGGTTTCATAACCTTAATTATAATGAAAGTCCAGTGCAACAAAGAGATCATGTTTGAAATGCAAACCAGGAAGAGGAGATTTTTAGCCCAAAGATATTATGAAAATTGCTATGAGCCTGTATGTCTTGAAAAGTTCCAGGAATAGATTCTAAAAGTGATAGACAGGGAGGGAAAACACAATTTTGAGCAGGTTAAATTTATCAGTGTAGAAGATTCCGTTTGCTAGCCTTGGCAACTGCGAGCAGTGTTGACTACCAGGAGGTTAATTAAAGTCTGAACTCATGCTAAATAAAGATGAAGTGCTAGAAGTTTCTTGCTGTAATGAATAAGAATAAATTGAAAATATATAAGTGTGGAAACAATCGGTTGAATGTTATTGTGTACAACTACACCCTGCCTCCCAATCATGTTCCAAATCAGGGCCAAAAGGATACTGTCTTCATCAAGACTTTGGGCATTCCTTCGCAGAGGATGTACACACAGGCCTCATAGTTATCTCCTGTAGTTAGTAAATATCAGAGAAATGCTGCTGTTGCAGTTGGTTTCCTGACTTCAGGGAGAATGATTCTATCTTAGCAAAGCTGAGGTCAACAGGTGCAAGGTGGACATGGTTCTGGCAGAAGGACGAAGCTACAGCAGTTTTTGAAACAGCCTTACTCATAGGGATTCCACAGGTGGATAATTGATGGCTATCTTTCAATACTTACTTTAAGGGTGACTTTGAAAATGTAGCAAGTCGAGTCCTGACTTCCGTAACTTAAACAGAGCTATCTGGTGCCTTTTGGGTTTGCCAATCAGAAAAGAAAAGGAAGCCTGTGCACTCCTTAATATCAACTCTGTAGTATCTTCAAAACATTTATTGTGATTCTGTAGCCAACACCAGAGAGACCTGTGGCCATTTGCTAAGGTAACTATAGCTTGAACCAACGTTGAAAAATGCTACCCAAGCAATGAGTTGGCTGACAGAGAAGAAGTGAATGGCAGTGTTGAACATGGAGGTGCTTGTATACACAAAGCCCAGAAGCTCCATTAATTGTGTGAGGTTCAGACTTCTCAAAGTTCATGCAGGGGTGATCTACAGTTAGGAATACATAGGAAGCACAAGCCAGCATTTACATCCACACGATCTCCCAAGTGGAAAGCTGACAAAGACTGATGTTGGAAGAGTAGTTTCTTTACTAATGTATATAAAAAAATAGGATTCATTAATAAAGTTTAGGATTTAGACCTTAAGTAGCAGGTGCTACTTCAACAGGTGGATAATTAATAACTATCTTTCAACACGTAACAATTAAGGGTGACTTTGCCGTAGCCAGAAGTGGCCAGAAGTTGAAGTATTCTGTGGTTGCTAATAGTGAGCCCACAGCAGTTAGGGTCTCAGGGATTGAGAGCGAGCGGTCTTTCAATTTTAGTGGGAGACCACTTTGCTCAGGATCCAGAATGAATCTGCAATGACTGCAGGATGTGACAGAGATCTGTAGGGAGCTGTGAATGGTTTTCTTTAAGATGGAAGCATAGAATCTGTGTGCCTGTTAAGTTTTACTTCACTTATGCCTGTATTTCCTTGAGTCTGATTTGTACTAATGTCCACTGGATGAAAGTTTCCTGAACAATACTGAAAAACAAAAAATGACATGAATACCTATTAAAAATATTAGCATAATATATTTGTATATTAAAATATGCAGCCATAAAATGTAATTTTCTCCAAGATCATTTAATGATAGAATAAGTATGTAAAGAGAAGGTACAAAGTGTATATGTACTATGAATGCAACTTCATTTAAAAGTATATATATAAGTACCTGTATAGGAAGTGGACAGAAAAATATATTAGTGGGTTAATAGAATTTACCTTGTGGGATAGAATTGCTGTTGAGTTTTCTCTTCCTTTTTCTTCTTACCTGTTTAGTACAAATTTTTCCAGTGAAAATGTATTTTGTGGCACTGGGGAGAAAGCTTGGCAGCCTAAACCCCTTCCTTAGCAAGTGCAAAGACCCAGGTTTGATCCCAGGTACCAAATGCTATACTGGCCCCAAAACCCCAGACATGCCATTCAGGCCCCCAAAATGGGGCATGGTGTTGTATACCTGTAATCCTAGCACTGGGAAGGCTGAGACAGAAAGATCACTATGAGTCCAAGCTGCATAGTGGGATCCTGTACCAAATAAAAATAGAATAAAAATATTTTCTTTATTATCAGAAAATAACAGCAATAAAACAAACAAACCAAAAATAAGTCCATTGGTAGTTGTTCAAATTCTATCTCATCTGAGCCAATGTTGAGATACCTTGCACAATCAAAGCCCAGCACTTGGGGGCTGGAGATATAACTCAGCAGCATAAGTGCCTGTCTGGCAGGTGCAAGGTCCTGAGTTTGATCCCTAGTACTGGGAAGAAAAAAAAATCCATCTATGTATCTATCATCTATCTATCTATCTATCTATCTATCTATCTATCTATCTATCTATCTATCTTTCTACTTACCTATATATCTATGCCTTTAAAGATAAATAATTTAGTTTATAGAGATATAGATAGATAGATAGATAGATAGATAGATAGATAGATAGATAGACAGACATAGCCCAGCCCTGGAGGTGAGTCCCAAACTTCCAAAATCAAAGGAAAATATCCTGCCAGACACACTGTATTGTAAGAAATATCACTGGATTGATTATATGTTAAAATTTTTAAAGAAAAATTAACCAAAAATCAATAAACTTCATGTAAGCACTCAGATACCAAGAGCAAAAAGTAGCCTAATGTAACAGACAGAGCCAACAGTCAGAGGCAGGTAAAAATAAATTTGAAAATAGGAGAAAGGAAGAAATTAGTGGAGCTCTTGACCACTGCCATGAAATCCCATCAAATGCCATTTTCTTTGAGTTACTAGTTCTTGGGTTGTTCGGCTGACTTAAATGCAGTGTTAATGGAACAAGACGAAACAACTCTCTGAAGTACCACATTTAACTTGACCAAGTTTAATGTTCTTTGAGGGACACTTAAGATTCTAATTACTTTACTTCTGTCACACTTGCCTTTGTTAAGTTTCTGGAAGGGCAAGCCGAAATTTGACTCCCCTTCTGAGCTCTTCTCCAACCCTCGGTGGAATCTGATTTCTCACTCCCCATTTCATGACCTGTGGATTTTATTTATACTATTTACGGAATACAAGTTTGTCAGCACAGTGAAGTATCAAGCTAGCCCTTCAGGTTTGAAAACTTACAGAAGCTCAGCTTGACATATATTATGCTGTTTTATGTGACATATTGCGTGTAACTTCTAGTGAGTTAGATAAATGACACAGTGGAACAGACAGGCACATATTTATTAAGAGGAAAGAGATAAGGGAGGCTGTCACCCACTACAAATATACTCCTCTAAGAAGCTATATTTTATCTCAGTGGCTAATACTGTCGCATACTTGCTAAATCTTATTGTGCTTGCTTTTGAATCATAAATTACGCTTTAAAAGCTGGCATACGTTCCACTGTCAGAGTTTACACATTAAATTATAATCTAGACCATTTCTATTGCACAGCCTGGTAAGATTTAATTTAAGCCTCCAGGAAACTGACATTTTCCAGTTAATCATGTAGCAGTACTGCTGCCGTGAATTAGTGACATGGTCTACACTGTCAAATGCTCACTTTAAAGAAATGAATAGGGCACATTTACTGCAGTTTCTGCTTTTCATCATGCTATATGGTTTCAAACTAATTAAAGTTTGTCCAAAATTTGATGCCTAAATTGTTTTCTTCTTAGCTGTTATGGCGTTTTGATGTGAGGAGTGCTATTTTTAACAATTTTGTATTGCTTCTATTAATCTGCAAATTGACTTTCTTACTGATTCATAATCAGTTGTATATTTTGAACTGAACTTTTGGCACCTCACAGAATAAAGTCACTAAGCTCTTTCTATAACTTTGTGTTTGATTTCTCCACTAGGAAGCCCCATATATTCCTTAAACTCAAATACAGGTGATCATTTATTTGAGTCAAATCACCCCATTTGGCCACTTTTATACATCCTCTTTTCTAGAATGTGGAGACCATTCTAATTTTCTTCTTGCTTTCCAAATTCAATCAATCACTATTTCACTATTACACCAAAAATTAATTTGGACACAATTTAGATAGACTTTAGGTAGTCAGTACATACACTTTGTTTTCCTTGTCCAGTTTAGAACCAAATAGGTTTCAGAAAGAGATGATAATCGAATTGGTGAATAATTGGTAACTTCAGCTAAACTCTTGCAGCACTGTAAATGCTGCATGAGTTGATTTGAATGTCACGATATCCCATGTCCTCTCTTCCACTTCCCATCTCTGTCTTAGCAAAGTTCTTGTAGCGCTAAATTTGCTCTTAAGTAGTTAACCTAAGTAAGCTGTCTCCCACTGTCTGGTGGAAAATAAAATTTAAAAAGAGGCATGCAAAACCTTAGTGATTACTAGTAATTGGCATGAAGGACAGACTGATGGCTTTCAGCTATGGCTAGACCATGACAGATGTCAGGTCTTCCTAGCAGAAGAGCAATTTAGAGGTCAGGCAAGAGGTCAGCTTTCATGGCAGGAAAGGTCAGCCCCTGAAACAGGAGAATGTAGAAATACCAAGGCCTTCCTCTAACAAGAGATAGCAGCAGAAAAGGCTGAGTGAAGAGCCAAGAAAGTTAAAGGGAAAACTGTTGTAAGAAGAAAATAGCTGAGCAGGAAGTAATGGCCACTGTGTGTTGGACGCCCTGCCTGTAATTATTAGGGGTCGTGGTCTGAGCAGTCCATATTTCTCTGAAGGTTCAGACGGGTAACATTCCCACAAGATATTTGTTGATTTATGAAGCCAACAGTTACTTCTCTATCACTAATACTTGAAATTTCAATTGACATATGTTTTTACTTTTTACCATATTTTAATGTAAACATTTATGTCTTTTTTCCCATTAGAGTAGGAAATCTTTGGAAGCAGAGACAGCATCGTCGATTATAAATGATCAGTAAATTTTTGCTTTTGGATATTTATTACCATATAAAAGTTGAGCTAGACAAACAAAATAAATATTCAGGTTGTTAAAAATTTTATTATATTATAATTATAAATGGAATACTAATTTTTATAGATTATATTTTTAAACAGATTTTAAGTAAATATTAAAACAACATCTCTATTAACATACATAGGAAGCTCTGCCACACACGTGCCAGGCTTGGACATCAGAAAAAAGAAAATTGCAAAATAGTTTGTAAAATCATTTATAAATTTTTTTATGAATTTGGATGTATGTATATGAAATACACACATTTGTATTTATTGAAATATATTTGACAATAAAGTTGTATATATTTAGAGTACATAATGTAGTATTCTAATATATATTCTTTATGAAGTAGTGATCATAATCAAGTTAAGATATCTGCCTTTTCATGTAATTATTATCTTTCTGTGTGGTGACAACATGTAAGATCTACTCTTTTGGTCAGTTTCAAGTGTGCAATAAATCATTATTATTAACTACAGCCACCAAGCAGAAATTACCCATAACTGGAAGTTTGTAGGCTTGACTTTATTTGATTTTTGTCAGTGGTGAAAGTCTTTCTTTTATTATAAGCATACTAAAATGTTAACCATTTTTATTATAGATAAATATTTTTTCTTTTCATACTTTTCATTTTCTTAAATACTAAGCATTAGAGAAATAGTACATCCAATGGTAAAGCTAAACAACTATGCAGACTGCAGTTTAATGGCTTCTCCTTCAGTGGACAGCAGCTTACATTGTGGGCCTCATTAAGTATTGATGAATTGCTGGTGAGCTTGAGGCCATTGGTTTAACAACTTTTTCTATCTTTACTATTCTACTTGGACAAATCCCCGCTAGAATGTAATTATTGACTCCACTTATATATTATTTACCTAGAAATAGAAAATATAAGACACTTAATGATAAGTTTTGAGGATGATTGACAGTATAAACCATCTACTAATTCTTTGGTCAAACATGCCTTGTCGATTTTTACATACCCAAATTGACTTTTTTAACTCTTCTTCCAGCAAGTGTTATTTTATTCTTTTCTATATATTTCCCAGCTACCTAATCTATCCATCCATACCTATTAATTCTAAGTATCTGTATTTGTGTAGTACAGTAATCTTTTATAAGATTAATATATCTAGATGTAATCTAGTCAAGTTAACTTTATAGGATTTTATTATCTTTGCATCTTTGTATGGAAAAATAACATTGTTTAGTTTCCTATAACACTGAAAGAGTCCAATAAATCCTGAACTTCTTTCATTCAAAGTATTTTTCTTTTGCATTAATGTAAATTATTTGGACTGTTCCTTTCTCACCTTTTATGATTCTTTCTCTTAAGCTTGTTTTGTAAATTATTTAACATTTTATATTTCACTTGTAATGGTCATTTTAAATTCTTTTTCTATATTGCCTGTGACTTCATTTAACTGTGCTTTAGCCCCATGACATGTGAACTATCTGCCTCTTGTAGAGGAAAACAAGACAGGCTCTTAAAACTCATACAAATATCCGTTGTTTGGTGAATATTGGATGTAAATATGAAACTCTTCATGCTTCATTTGCTTTAGCAATCCAACTATTTTTGGTTCATAAACCCAGCATGGCTAGTTCAGCATGCTGTGTTTATAACTTTCTTTTATCTTTTAAATGTGACAATAGATGAGTAATTCTAATATTAATGGAAGCAGAGATCTGTTTTTCCTTGATGTACTTAGCAGCTCTAAGTAGAACTCTTAGTGGTTTCTGCTTCCCAGAACTCATGCCTTTGTGTAAATCCCCTCTTCTTCAGTGTGGGCTGAACTGAGTGATATTTCTAGTGAATAGAATGTGGCAGAGGTGCTTGGGTATCATAGAAGATTAAGTTACAGAAGCAATGACTTTTTTCTTGGCACTGGCCTTCTCTTCTTACTTCCCTTGCTCTAAAGGAAGCCAACTGCCAGGTCGTGAGCTGCCCTGTGGAGGGCTCTTGCGCTTAGGACAGCACAGGCCTCCAGTCACCAAGCTCTGGCAAGGAAGCAAGGCCATCCTCTCTGCAGCCCCTGAGTGACTCTTACCCATAGCAAATGGGAGGGCAGAAGCAGTTTCTCCCAGATTCGAGGCTTCAGATGAGGTTTTATCACCTTGTGGCTGATCTTGAGCCAGACACACCCTCCAATCAATGTGTGCCTGGATGTCTGACCTGCAGATTTAGATAATAAATGTTTATTTTTTGAGCCGTGTCTTATATATTAACAGTCGAAAAGGTAAATAAAATACTCTGCCATTTATGTTGTCTGATATTCCTATGTGAGGTATTTAAAGAGCATATTTTTGTGATTATTTCACTTTACAAATAGGAAAAATTTGAGAATTATGATGTTGTAATATTTTAAATTCAGAACATGCCATTTTGAGCAGGAGATACTGTTTTGGATTTTTCTCCAGTGCTCGCTAAGAGCTACTTAATTCTTAATGTAATCAATGAGCCAAAGAAATGGAGCCTCACATGTCTAATGAGCTAAACATGGAAGCGCATAAGTCCTGCAGAAATCAGCTCTTAGTCCTAACAAAACAAACTTGAGAAAGACGAAGACAAGAAAGAGTGGCAACCGCTGCTATCACTAGAATCTGGAAGATGGAGAAAGGGGAAAGAACTCTAAACACAAAATGATTCTCATATGCAAAGAGTGGAAGACTCGGCCTATTACTATTTTGTTTATTCAAATTAACTATGTTCTTTAATTCTTTCTGGTTTTGTCTTAGTGGCAACAGTGGTTAAGTCACATTCCCACAGGAATTTGTCACCAGTTCTTTGTACTCTCAGAGGACATGCGCTGACTGTGTGAGCGCCTGTTCCAGCCACAAGGCTCAGTGGCTGGCTTCTACGCTGTAGCTGCGTCTGTCACGGTGTTCTGCCCTCCCAGCCCTGGAAATGGCCACCCTGATTATTCAAGGAGAGAGATACTTGGTCAAAGTTGGGCAAGTGAAGTATCTTTCTTAGAAATACAAGCTAGAGAAGAGCCTTGTAGAGGTTGTTATTGGAGGTGGGTTGTTTCATGTTAATGCTCAAGAGAAGAGCTGGTAGCTTGAGACAGTAGAGCTCCAACAGTCTTCATCTTGAGCTCTGTCAAGGCAGTGTGGTGGTTCAAGCTATCTTTTGCTTGTCTTTATGTGTTGTCTTAATAATCAAACAATTTTTTTTACATTTCCCAGATTAGTTAGTAGTTATGCCTTCCCAAGGAAATAGACCTATTGATTTACTATTTCCCAATTCAATAGACCTATGCTTTAATACCTTGTTCAGAACACATCTATAATTTGGTATTTCCACACAGATAAGTTGAAAACAATAGCAAAAAATGAGTTATTTTTTCTTGCTAAATCAGCTATGACTTCTGATGAGTTTCAGTTGTGACAATGAAGATAGGCTTTAAGATATGGAAAAATATTCTAAGACGGCAAAGCCATAAAGTCCCCAGTCCTAAGACTCAATGGGACCCTGCAACCCAGTACACCATAGGGACTGAATGCTAGTAAGATGTCACAATGATTTCCTGACTCAGTCTAGTAGATGTTGTGCGGTCCTTAGAATGTGGTTCATACCACCAAGTCTTAGATATAAATTGTGGCCTTTATATCAGAAAAGTTCTCTTATCTCTTTAATTAATTTGGGGAAGGTAAGTTTTTCATTTTTGTAGTACTGGGGATTGAACCCAGGAACTTGAGCTTGCCAGGCAGGTGCTTATGCCACTGAGCTGTATCCCAGGCCCTAGCACTTCTCTCTCTAATTCTTTGTATATAAAATTAGAGGTTTTTTTTTTTTTTTTTTTTCTTGGACTGGGAGTTGAACTCAGGATCTTTCACTTGCCAGGCAGGTGCTCTGCCTCCAAGCTACACCCCAAGCCCCATAAATTTGTCAGGTTGTTTAGTCTTTTTTTTCCTTCAGTACCAGGGATCCAACTCAGGACCTTGCTCTTTCTGGGCAGGCATGTATGCCACTGAGCTGTTTCCCCAGCCCTAAGGTAAGTATTTTAATGAAAGGTCATCTTACCATAAGCATATTATAGTGTAGTCACTGAGAAGATTACTACTTCTTCCATTTAAAAAGGTATGATGCAATACAATGATTTCAAAAAGCGAGCTATTGGGATATTTCAAATCACAGGTCTCTTGGGTTTTAGTGCTGCTGCACTTCGGAGACTGGTTCAGTTCATGATGGCAGGCTTCCACGTCAGTGTTATGCTCCAAGGCTCCTGGAATTTTTGTGTGATGGATGAATATTTACTTACATCTGTTTGGTGAACTGTTCTGTGGGAGAGCAGCTGTTTCCTTCTGGTTATGAAACCAGGAGAATTAAGTTAAAATGATGCAGTCGTTTTGTTTCTCCTTCCCCACCAGCCATTATGTGGAGAGGGAAAACAATGGCAGCCGCTTATTGGACAAACATTTATGTCTCCTTTCCTACTTATCAGAAGCTAGGGAGAAAATTGTTAACAAAAACATTATGACCCCTGAATCACAGATCTTGTGGTCTACAGAACTCAAGAGTGACCCAAATACTTGCTGAAACCCACCCCAACTGCAAAGGTTCCTATGTCCAAGGAAAGGGTGTTCAGTTGAGCTCCTCCCTTCCTTCCTCCCTTCACAGTACCACCTCACTGCGGCTGTGGGACACATAGGCCAGCACTGTCGGTGTCTTTGCTCTTATGTTGATAAAATATTCTAGCAATCGGCAAATACATTTTAGATGTATAGTATAAGAATTTTGGTGATGTATTAGCTTTCTTGTACATGGAGACTCCTGTTTGATTTCCTGCTGTGTCACTACTGTGGTCGGTGTGCCCTTCATGTTCTCATACCAACATCTTCCAAGAAGTTTAGTTTGATTCAAGTTTCTACATGTGCAAGGCAAGGCAAGTTCCTATCTCCCCTGCCTTGATCACTGTTTCAATTGTTCAAAAATTGTTCATGAGAACGTAAGCACATTTTAAATTCTATGAATAAGTTTCATTTTTTAAATAAAATTTCCTTACATTATAAATATGTTTATGGCATTTCTTTCACTGAATACAGAGTAAGTATATACTCATAAAATATTAGGTAATGATATATAATCAATTTATATATTATAAATAAAATAATCAATAATAGTAATCAGTAATAATGTAATAATCAATTTTGAAAAATCACATTGTTACTTTTGCCATAGGAAAATGATCAATATTAACCTTTTAATATTTTAATGCACGTTTCTGACATTTCATTAGCTATGCATGGAGACATATGTGTTTCTGCTCCCTCTTTTTAATTAAAACTATTGAAATTATTTAAATCTACTGTATGAGACTGGTTTATAATTTTCTTTTATGAAAGGACTTTGTGTCATAGTCACACTTAGATTTCCAAATTATAAGTCTGCATCATTATTTTAATACCTGCACCATAATCCATTTAATCCCATAATTTTTTATTCATTTCTTTTTACATTTAGTTTTT
>NW_004524580.1:16317717-16328091 GCF_000260255.1 Octodon degus
TAATAAAAACAAAGATGTAGACATGATGTCTATTAGTACAAACCTTTCTTCTCAATGAACTAAGAGAAAGTAGTAAAGTAGTTTTGTATCTATCTTATCATATATATATATATATATAATACATATGTATTTTTTCACTACAATACAGCCCTTTATTTATATCCTTTTTTTTTGTTTTGTTTTGTCAAAGATGGGTGTTCTACTGTAGCTGGAGGAGCTGTATTTGGAGAAGTCTTTAAAGGACCTTTTCATACTTGAAGCCAGTCTAAAGATGGTAGGTACTTGAATTCAGCAAAATAACCCAATATCCTGCTACAATGTTGTATATGCTTTGATTTCTAAATTTCTGTGTAAATTTTTTTTTTACATTTTATAGGTATTTGATTTTAGAATACCCATGTTTGTTGGAAAATAGCAGTTCTATATTATGTCTAAGGCTCTTGATATTCAGACAGATAGTGATGTTAAGCTCAACTGTCTCTGTTACAGGGTAATAATATCATTAAATTTCTCTTCTGGATGTTTAACAACTAAAGTGTGCTGACCAAAAATTAGAGAAATAGAGGGGCTACAAGGATAGCCAATATTTTGGCTCTAGCCTTTCAAGGTCAGTGAGGACTCAGGATATAAGAGAACCTCTGCTGAGACAGCCTGTAACTCAGTGATGTCTCAAATTTTCTGATCAACGAGATTATGGAACCACAGTGAAAATGTGGAAAGTGATCAATGATGTATAGTGTGCCTAAGGAGAGTCACCTAGAGAGAAAAATTCTCTCAGGCTTTCACAGAAAGCAAATTGTTCAAACAATGGCCATGATTCATCCACATGGCTGACACTGACAAAGATCTCCAAGGTGCTGTACATGGTTTCAGGGTAAATCCTGAGGGGATTTGACAGCCTTGTCAATACAAAAGTTAAATTTTTAGTTATATAGGCCTTGCTTTAACTTGGTGTTAACCATCCAGCAGAAAAGTATAACCATAAGGTATAAAAAGTAATGCCATATTAATATGCTGAGCTGTAAAAGGCTCAAGTGAGCAACTGACAATTTCCAGTTCTGCTGATAACCCACTACTATTATGGACTAATGTGTATATTTTTAGCTGGTATAAAAACTCTACAAACTTTCTTTACAACTGTGGCTTTCCATGGAGGAGCTACATTCCACCTTTCAGAATACCTTAATTTTTTGCTTTCTGTCTTGCTGACGGACTGTAGAGCTTCCTGGAATTATAAATTTAAGGTTTCTAATCTCATGTTGACTTAGCTTCTTGGCCACCTTTTCTACAGTATGTAGTAAAATTTCCCTCTCATTCTTCATGTTCAATTGTCTTTGTCATTCCTACTCACTTTTCCTAACCGCAGCTTGCCCTTACTCTGAACTCAGCAGTTAAAGAGCCTCTTATCTGAGAAAGGAGAATTCATTAAACTCCCTCAACTTCCTTACTCTCTACCTCTATGGTTACCACTTTTGTTATTAGTGCAAAAAGGGCCTCCGGCAAGTACCATACTGTTGTTCAGTTGGCCTTCAGTAACCACTTCCTGACTGGATTTTCTTCCAGCAGTGTCTCTTCACACCAAGTCATTTTCTACATGGCAATGTAAGTTTATTTGGGAGAAAAGAGGAAGGAAAACAGTAAAGAAAGCAAGAAGCATGGACTATATTCTTTCTCTGCTCAAAATGATCAACTTCCTATCTACAGAGTAAAAAGCTCAAACTAATTTTCTTGCTCCAAGTTGCCTTTCAAGTTCCATAGCAAACTCCCCATTCTGGAGTCATTACACCACTCTCTGATGGGCACTGAGTGTTCTTCTGCACAGTTCTAGTGTTTCCGAGGCCTGCTGACAAATGTGTGGCACCTGAGGTGTTCTGTCATCATTCCCATCCTCACCCTTTTAGAAGGCAGATCCTGCAGCTTTCTCACCCAGCCCAAATGCCATCTGAGAATTCTCTCAGGACTTCAGGTGACATTTTGAAGTTTTTTGTGTGTTTCTGTAACACGTACTTCTTCTGCGCTAAGTAGTGAATTGAAAATTATTTCTTTCAATAATGACTTATCTTCTTTAGTGTCCTGTTCACACCTCTATTAAATGTCTGTCAAACCAGAGTGTAGTAAGATTTTTATACTCAGAATCCCCACAAGACTCTGAGCTTCTCTAGGTAGGATTTGTATTTGTAGAATAAAGGAGTTTGGTCTTTCTCCTTTAGAAAGAAGATAGGCTCATTTCTCCCACTTATTTTTAGCCCACAGTATCTATGCCTGTCACCTAAAATGTATGATATACATTTGCTCAACTAGTTAATTCCCATTGGTTGCATTCTGATTCCATTTTTTTTTTAATTTTATAGAAGGGTCTATAGGGTGTTCCAGGTCTCACTACTGGATGGGACTCATAGTGATTCTCCTGTTTTCAGCTTCCCAAGTGCTGGGATTACCACACTCAGTCTCAATCACCTTCTCAGCATGCCCCGGTGGTGGGGCCGGCACAGCAGGCGCAGGGATTGAAACTGGGGCCCCTGCACCTGCTTACAGATGCTTTAATCCACTGAGCTATTTGGCCTGCTTGGATTCCATTTTTTGACATGGTTTATAGCAAGGAAATGATAATTAATTTAGGAATTAAGGGCATGAAAGCACTTCTCATTAAGAAGTGAAACTTGAGATACTCTACACTTTCACATTTGAATTTTTCTAGTCTCTTCCCAAGGACAACCTCCTGATTTTAGAGCCATTGAGACATTAATTCACTCAGTAAGATCCTGACTAGATCAGTCTTTGTGCTCCTATTCCAGTTTTTGGAGTCATTTTAGGTACAATGAATTTTCTGAACACTTAGGTTTGAAAGTAATGCATGCCAAAACAATTGTTATTCCTGGAAGAGCTTATATCGTTAATGAAAGAGATTAGGATGTTGTGATTCACAGTACCATGTCTTCCATCATGAGTTTTGGCTCCTGGAGATTTCCTCTCAAGTCTGATCTCTGGTTGCCTGAGCCTGGCAGAGTATCAGGTGCATCATGTAAAGGAACCAGATCATAGCAAAACTGGGATCCTCTTTTGCTACACAGCTACTGTGATGCTGTGAGAAATACCTCTTACTCCTTCATAACAGGGGATTTTTCTTCTCATGTAGGTTGATCTCTCTAAATGAAAGCAAACAAAAATTCATCTACACATCTTGTATACTTTCAAGCAATTCATTTCTAATGGCCAACATGCACGCACTGAATACTAATCATGTGCCTACTGCTATAGCAGATGCAAGCATCAGGCCAAACTAAGCTTCCAACCTCCTTTAGGAGCTGATAGTTCTACTGAACAAAAAATCTTAAGATGAGCTTTTTTTCTTTCTCTTCCTTGTTTTGTTCCCCATCGTTTCCCTCTTCCTTTCTCTCTTTCTCCATCCCTTCTTTCCTGTCTTCTATCCCTTTTGTCCTTCTTCTCCTTCATCTTCTTTCTCCTTCACTTCCCCCTTCTGCTGCTTTTCCTCCTTCTGTTCTAGTTAGACAAATCTCTAGAACATTCAAACATACTTACTTTAAGTCCTTAAATCATTAAACAGCACTTTTTTTGTTTGTTTTTGGAGTTCCGCAGAAAGACATGAATCATCACCTGGGGAAACCCATTTCCTTCCCATGACTGAAGCAAGTTAGAATGATCAATCCCCAAGCTGGCTATTTCTCCATTTATGGTTAGGAGATAAAAGCAAGGCAAATAAATATAAAGAAACCAAAGTGCATATTCATTTTGCTTAGAATTTTTCAATCTGCAAATCAAGGTTTTACAAGTAAAATACATTTAAAAATAAGCTTAGGTCTCCTAAAAGAGAATGTTAGTAATTTTTTACCATAGGGTAAACTCACCTTATCAGCATAAATTCTTCTAGCTCACGAGTCTTAACTGTGCTGTTGTCACACACTGATGTCATGAAAGGTTGAGAAATATGCCACAGCTTCACCACTAGTGATACTGAGATATATTTAAAAACCTACAGCGAGTTTGTTTCTTTTCTTAGACCAATATCCCTTTCCGTCACCTGCATCCTGCAATTGTTTCTTCAGGAAAGAGAGAAGTTGTAACTCTCATGCTCAAGATGTCTGTGGGACTGTGGAGCAGATGTGAATTTCAACTGTCAGATGTGTCACAGCTGAAAATGTCTTAAGTCGTGAGTGGAAGCTTAAACTTTTAAAAGGAGCATGAAAGTAATTTTGCAGCATTGGATAGTGTCTGAATGAGGCAAAGTTGAAAGAAGAGAGTGAGTGGGTGTACTAGGATGAATGCCTAGAGAAAGAACAAAGACAAGGAGATGAGTAATGAGAGAGGGCCTAGAAAGCCTTTGAGGACCAATTTATAATTTAAATTAAATTAAGACTTAGTATTTGTTTTGGAGATGACTCTTGACCTCAGTTTTCACTTCTTTAATAATTTTTGAGGTATTAATGTTTCTTTTCCTTTCTTTTTTGGTTTTGCTTAGGTCCATTTTAATCAGGTATATGATCTAAAATATTTTCTCTAGATTTCCATATTCAAGTATCATGTAGCGGATGGTGAGAATATGATAGATAAGAAAAGGCTAGCATTTCCTGACAGGTAAACTTCGGAGGAGACCTTCAGTGTTCTGGAGAAAGCCCGTGGCTTCTATAGCTTAGAAAGCAGAGTTTATTCAGCATTAAAACAAGTAACAGTTATCATGCCATTGGTGCAGTGTCATGGGCCCTGAGACAGCAAATTGTCACATAACTCCTTAGGACCTGACTGAAAAGCAACAGCAATCCATGTTACTATAGGAATGGTTTGCTTGGGGCTGGGCTTTTGCAAACTTGTGGACAGACCTTTCATGTCACCTATATCCCAACAATACATCTTTCTCAGGTCATCCTTGTGGATTTCCCCATAATCAGATAAAGGAGGAATGTTCCCATCTTGATTTTATAACAACATTTTTAGAATTTTAATGTTATAATGGCTTTTTATTTTGATACATAATTAAATACAAAATCCAAGATATCATAATATAGTCTATCTGAGACTTATCATAGAAAGATCTTAAAATCAGCAAAAGTTGGCAGATGTATCAAATGCCTTTTTGACCTGTAATGAGATAAAATTATTTTTCTTTTAGCATTATTAAGGAAATGATATTAATAGGTTCTTAATTTTAGGAATGAAAGAAAGATTAATTTTAATTCACATTTATTATGCAGTATTATTCCTGTAATAGACAGGTGAGCTCTATTTCCTAATGTTACATGCAAGTATTGGAATGATACTATGTTTGAACTGCAGTTTTTCATTTTCATATTCTTTGCTATGTAGAGTTTAGAATTTTTCTTTCGATATCATCTGAAATATTTTAAATATTCTCAACCTCTCTGCTAAATCTTTGATGGAATTTTCTAATGATAAATTGAAATAGTTACATTTTTACTATTTATAAACTGCTTGATATTCTAAGCATTCTTAAATTTAACAAATACTCTTTTTAGAAACACTATCGTTTTCTTTTCTTTTTTGTTTTAGGACCTTACATAGAGTTGGGCAAAATCTTGATTTTTCAGAAAATTTTATAATAGAAGCATAATGTCTGAGATCAAATAAAATGCATCCTACCAATTTTGAAAAAATTCCTAAAAATCAGAATTCCAACAACGTAAAATGTTCTGAAAATCCAGATTTACCTGCTTGGTAGTTTCATTTTCTTCCTTTGAGATAGGACATAAAAGCAATGAATAAATGAAGATCAGTAAAATTTTCTAGGTGTTAGAAAGCAAGCAACAGTATTTGGTTCTTGGATAAACCATATATATTTTTTCTTCTCTATCATAAAATGTTATGGATAAAGTAGTTTTTGTTAGATAAGGCTATCTCTGCTTTCTCTACCACTAAACTTTGGGAATTAGTTTTGAAATATGGAAAACTCTATAAAGTGGCAAGGATGATTTAGCATTGAAGAGCAAATTACCTCACTTTGTAAATGCCCTTAACAATGCTACACATCAGGTTCTTCATAAAAATGCAAAGCATTACTAAACGTACTTCATGCTATTTTTAAGGGTTGTGTGAACAAGGTACGAGAACACATTGAGATTCTCTTTGGACTGTAACCTATTGCCCTTAACAAGAACATCTGGAATAACATAAACAACATTAAATACAATAAATATAACAATAAAAAGTTACAAAAATCTAGAAAAGAAAAATCAAAGGCAAAACGGAGGAAAATATAAAGAATCAGAAAAGAAATAGGATATATTATTTCCATCTCCTGAGAAAACACTGAAGTAAATTGGGCGGGAAAGGAATATACCATACACATCTCTATTTATCCATCTACACTGTTTGTCCAACTGAATATTCAAAGATTGATTATTGAGTAATTCTGCTTTATTGTTTTGCCAACATACATTATCCACGTGATATGATGGTAAAGAATAATAAGAATTCAGAGGTAAATAAATCACTGAAGAAATAATTGCAATATCTAGACAAAAAAATCAATACAAAAGGTCTATAATAATTTTGTTTTTGCCCTACCATTTACCAACACAAACTGAAGTCTTGTTCCTTTTGAATACTGTACTTGTGTATTGAAACTACTTTGATACTGATATTGCTGCCCCTGCTTTTCTTTTTTTACTTCACTATGCAGTTTCACTCCATTATTTGTAAGAATTTGAGGTTGATTTTGTTATATCTTGGCAGAAAATTCTAGTTGGATTTTGTTTTAAAAATCAGCATAAGCACTCTTGCTTTGCATCTCCCATGCTCTTTGAGGGTAACAGCTACCTTGTACTCAGAGGCCAGAGCCACAGAATACATGACCAGAATGGAAAATGGCACTGAGACAGCGTCAAGAAGCCCCAGCCACAAGGACAGGATTTCTTAAAAGGGTGGAATCAAACTTCTTGAGGACACATGCTTTGCCAAGAGGCACTGGAGGGGTCTGAAGAAGCTGTAGGCTGTAACGGCAGGGTGGCGCATTCACACGTGGGGGGCTTGCAAGGCTGTTCTGCCTCCCAGACTCCAGAGCAAGTTACACAGACACAGTCGACCTGCAGGTCTCACTCTCCCCAAGTTCTGAACTGGTGCTTATGTCCCCCGTGCCACGGGCCTCGGGCTCTGCCAATGAAGACCAAGACCAGGGCTCAAACCCTTACCCAGCCCCAGGCTACAGCCCTGCTCCAGGTCCAGCTCAGCCTCCAATGCCCAAAGCAGCCCCGGCCCCATGAATTATTCATAGCAAAGGCCAGGTCTGTCAGTCTGTCAAGTGTCATTTCTGACCTGCCCTCTGCGTGGGGCTGGTGTCCTCCTCTAGAGCTGTACCTATAAAACTGAGACAGCAAAAAGAATCAATACAAGATAGGTTTTAAATAAAAGAGAGTTTTAACTCATTTATGCTTACAATATGACTGTGAGGTTTCATAACATTTTTCCTCATCTTATACTCTCCTTGCAGGCTTTCATGCTGTATCCTGTTTTCTGCTTTTGCTATCTAAGTTCAATATTTTATAATTGTCAGTTTTAGAAGACATCTTCCATTTAGCTCTCTGGCATTCAGAATTCTTAAAAAGCATTGAATTATATTTGCTTACTTACACAGACCAGTCACAGTACAGCTTAAAATGTTTATTTCCATCCTTAACGGCAGAGCATATAAGAAGTCCTCAGATCCCTAGTCCTTGGCACCAACTGACCATCTGCCGTGCTTCCATTATCTATTCTCCTTGCTTTTAAAAATCTGAATCAGACTTCAGCTGTTGTGACAATTACTTGTACATTGTTCAATGTATACTACCAGGAGATGTTTTCTTATATAGTCGCAGTCTTGTGAATGAAAGCTAAATTGGTCATTTTCCTTTTAAAACTTTTATAATTTTTAAAGTTATTTGGTCATACTGAATTTCTGTAATTATGTTCCTTTTCAAGAAATTATAATTATTGACATATGTTAATTGTACAAATCAGTAGGTCTCATTCTTTCGTTTCCATACACACATGTATCACGCTTGTCATGCCCATTTTCCCTCTCCTCTCTTTTACCCTCCATCCTACCACCCCTTGCTGGGGCACTCTTCCTGTCCCTAACTGTCCCTCTTCTACTTTTGGGTCATCTCCTTTGTTTATTTGTTTTTCACATATAAGAGAAAGCTTGTGCTTCTTCTCTTCCTGTGTTTGGCTTATTTCACTTAATGTGATACCGTTCAGTTCTATCCATTTTGTTGCAAATGACCAAAGTTCATTTTTCTTACTTGTCAAATAATACATCATTGTGCATGTGCACCTTTCCTTTCCATACTCGGACTCAAGTCAGTGGTATCCTCAGCCCTGCCAGCCTTTTCAACATGTTTCTGTTTTTCTTAAATATGGAGACAAGATCTTGCTATGTCGCTACATTGCCCAGGCTAACCTGCAATTTATCATCCTTCCGTGTTGGCTTCTGAGAATGCTTGGATTTTAAGCCTGCACCACCCTATCCACTTTAATTTTCTTATCCAGGTCCTCTGTCGGTGAGCACTTAAGCTGATTATGTAGCTTGGCTATTGTAAAAACTAAAAAAATAAGCATTAGTATGTAAGTACCTCTTTTGTATGCTGTACCCAGGATTAACACAGCTGGAGCATATGGCAGTTCATTCATTCATTCATTCATTCATTCATTCATTCATTCATTCAG
The DNA here is from genome assembly GCF_000260255.1 of Octodon degus. NCBI lineage: Eukaryota > Metazoa > Chordata > Mammalia > Rodentia > Octodontidae > Octodon > Octodon degus. The sequence continues at coordinate 16,326,394 of NW_004524580.1, forward strand.
ATACTGAGGCTTGAAGTTGAACCCCAGGCTCCAGCTATATTTGTCAAGTGAGTCAGCCTTGAGTTATACTCCCTTCCCAATGTGTGTGTGTGTGTGTGTGTGTGTGTGTGTGTGTGTGTGTGTACAAGAAACAGAGCTCAGGATCTTCACATTGAACCATATCCCCAGATATAGTTTTTAAAGGTTTTTCCTTTTCTCTTTTACGATAAAGTCTCTTTCAGTCTCTGGATTGCCCAGGCTGGCCTCCAATTTGCTATCTTCCTGTCTTAGCCTCCTGAGCAGTGGGGAGTCTAAGGCTGTGCTATAATGCTTGGTCTAAAATTGCTAATTTTGCATCATTAAACATCTAACTTATATTCAAATTTTTCTCAATTACCTACCCTAAATTGACTTGGTCTGTCTCTTCACTATTAAGTGTCTTTAAATCTGAACAATCCAGTCCTTCCATCTTTTCACTTCTCTCAGGACACTGATAATTACGGAACCATAGGATGTCTTCCATCTGGGGTTGCCTGAATGTTTCCTTGTATAGCGCTCATCTTTTCTCTAATATTCTCACGTTTCCAGAAAATTTAGACTTAGGCTTAATTTGATCTAGAATTGAGACTTTCTAAAAGTATGTTCTGTGCTGATCATACAATTGCATTTCATACCAGAAAGTATTTAACTTTCCTGCTTTCAGTAACACTGAGGTTCTTCAGTTCACGCTCATGTGTATTGAGGAATGAAGTGAGGTTATAAGACTTGTTTCACCCACAAATGTGCAGATCTCCATGTTCTTTTTTCCTACAGAGGGGATACAAAATATGAATTAGAAAGAAAGCTTTGCTACTTCTTAGCCATTGGTATCTTGCTGTTAGCGTTCTCCTCATTATACCACTAGCCTATGCTGACACTACACAAAATAATAGCTAGCTATAACTCATGATGTTGCATTCTACGTTACCTTTTGCTTTCAACTAATTTGTAATATTTAAAATTAAATTCAACTAAACTGCTATTAGAATGAAGTTGTTTCTCAAGGTTATATGTATTTGTTCTATTTTGAGGCATATGGAATTAAGTTTGGGTTGAACAACTTTTCCTAGGTCAAACTTGCAAAGCAAATCCTCAAGTATTTAATTAAAACTTCCCACGATTATTTTTATTTGAATTCAATATCTTTCTCTAAAATAGAAGGTTACTAATTAGTGGACTTGCCTGGCTTTTGATCTCAATCTATGTTTCACTGTGTAAATATCTAGCTATTTCTTAGTTAGTCTCATCTTTATATGCCAGAAAGTCTGATGGTGAGGCTCTGCCAACAGAGAGCTTTTGGGCAAGCACGGTACCAATCACGACCATATGATCTGGAGCTTCCACGACTCTGGATCGGTGTTTCTGTCATTCTTTGAGCTGTGAGAATCGTCCTACCAAGTAGATGCTACAAATATTTATAGAACTTTCTTAGGAAACATTTTATTCTTCCCAAGAGACCAGCTAGAAATAAGCTTGATCAGAACAACCAGAAATTCTTGTCTCTTTCTGAACTAGTGTGTAGATTTTTATATCCTTTCCTTTTCACATGAGAATCTTTACTTTGCAGTGTATAAACTTCACATACTACTTTTTGTTCTTTGTAAAACATCGGTGCCTATTCTTCATCGATGAAATACCTTCATCTATGAAGTTTTCCAGGAAATCAGTAATAAAATTTTC
>NW_004524580.1:16328191-16332946 GCF_000260255.1 Octodon degus
ATTTATTTATTTGGTACAGAGTCTCGCTACCCAGCTCAGATTCATAGTGATCCTCCTGTCTCAGCCTCCCCAGTGCTGGTATTGGCACTCTGGGCCAACATGGCATGCGGTACCCACATCTAATCCATGTCTTTGCGCTTGCCAGGCAGACACGTAGACCACTGAGCTATCTCCCCTGCCTTGTCCTTAGGAACTCTTATTCAGGTAGTCAATCGTCTCTGGTGAGACCTGACTTCTATACATTTTTTCAAATTTCTATGCTCTTTAAAATACTTAATAGAGATTCATCTACACTAAGAGTATTTTAGTAAACATGAAGACAATCCGACATAATTATACATTGATTTATAGCTTTTCCTTGTCCCTGTGTAGAAAACATTGGCAGTTTAAATTTTTACTTTTCTCTGATAACTTTTCCCTAGTTTCCAAGGGTTCTGCTTAGGCATTTAATATTTGTCCAGAATGAAGGTATTACATTTGGAGAGTTTCATCAGACTAGCCAACCTGCAAAGTCAGAATAAAGGGAAAAGCAAATGTTGCACCCGTTAAGGAACCAGACCATTACCAAGGTAATGCAACCATCCGTCTCTGTCCTGCACAATGTGGGATTTTGCATTCTTGTCTGTCGTTTCCACAGCAGCAGCTAAAAGAAGGAATGAAGAGTGGTACCCTTCTCAACTCCTACCCACACACATGCTAAGCTCACAAAGAGAGCAATATTGACAATTTATCAGAGCCACAACCAGTCTTTATCTTAACTCCTTGGTACTTTCATTATCTTTCTAGTTTAGAAAGACTAGGGAGGAAAATAAGAAAAGAACCTCAAAAACTCTCCTTGATAAAGTGGGTAATAATAGCAGCATTTATTTTATTTTTACATAATGCCAAGAAATACTTTAAGTTTTTACATGTGTCAACTCATTTAATCATCAGATCCACCCCTGGAAGTAGGTACCATTATTTGCAGTTTGTAGTTGAAAAAACTGAAGCACAGATACATTTAGCAGTTAAGGTCAAATTGCTAGTGAATATCAGTGCAGGGTTGAAACTCAATCCCATCTGACAAAGAGTCTGCCCACTTAACCAATTTATTACATGTGTTTTAGAGTCAGACAAAATGCACACTAAGAATCTGGGCATTTACACTTCCAACAAAATATATCTACTTACCTTCGATTGGGATGAACTATTAGAAAAAGAAAAAAAATTGACTGTTGTTAATTTCATAGACACTAATCCAGCTCTGTGGTGTCAGATTATGTCCTCAGTGTTACCGTACACTGCATCCTTTTAGATCCTGCTGATCTTTGTCTTTTCCAAACTCTTAGGAAGGATAGTTGCTGCTGCCAATTCCATTTTACATTGTTGCCCATCCTACAGACCTGCTACATTAACCCACTGAAGTGAATGTTGCTCTCCCCACCTTACTTCACCCCAGATTCCAAACCCCTGTTACCTGGTGGACACAGCAAGCCTAGAGCGGTAGAGGGGAACCTATGGCTCATGCATTATTTTTCTTTTAAGACAAAAGATGTTAATATATGGGCTGGTTGTTCTAAATTAAAGCCTCAATATTCAAGTTTAATTGCAGGTGTTGGCACTTTGCAAAACATAAGTGGGTTGGGGTTAAAGTTTGGTACTTACTCTCTAAAAGATTCACTATTACTGGCCTACAATCTCACTTCCTCATTTCCTAGGGCAAAGCTTTCTCTTTCTTTGGAGCTGGACCTCGATGCTGGAGCTGCTTCTTCAATTTCTGCTTGACTGCTTGGGATATAATCTCCCCAAGGGTAGAGTTTCACCTTTAGCCACAAACCCTTCATGTTCATTCCTTTATCTTAGGCCCTGTTAACCACATTCCCTCTCTCAAGTCCTACCAGTAGCCTCTCATTTCTTGCTTTCATCTTAGATTTTATTAATAATTATTATAATGATGCTCACAATCTCAGATTCTCAGTGGTTTATAAAGTCATGGGTGTATAGTACACATACATATACATTTGCCAATATATGCACTTTTCATGTGTTCATAAGTCCAGCTCAGCCATAGTTCATCTGGGCTTGGCAGCAAGCTGTAGGTTGATTTCACATATGCACCACATGTCTTACTATTTTGACTTTTGAGAGGCAGTCCCTTCTTGTGATAATGGAAGAAATGTTCCAGTATAAAATATGCAGTGCTTAATTTTATACATCAACTTTCCTGGACTAAGGAATGCTCAGACAACTAGTAAAATATTGCTTCTGGATGCGACTGATAGATTGTTTCTGAAAGAGATTAGTAATTGAATTAGTAAACCGAGTAAAGATTTGCCTTCATCTGTGTGGACGGTGTCTTCCATCTATTGGGAACAAAAAGGAAGGTGAAGGACAAATTATCTGTCTCTCTTCTTGACCTTGGAGACTCAACAGTACCTGCCCTTGTGTATCTGAGCTCCGGGTTCTTGGGCCTTCAGAATCTGTCATTTGTACCATCACCTGCTCTGTCAGTCCCCTCTTGGTTTTCAAGACTTTGGCTTTCACAGGAAATGACAGTAGCAGCTGTCCCTGCTTCTCCAGCTTGAAGACAACGTGTTGTACGAGTCAGTTCCCATAATTAATTTCCTCATACAGATTTTATCAATATATTTTCCTTCATATATTTTTATGTATCCATAATATATATCCTATTACTTTTGGTTCTCTGGAGAACTCTGGGCAATTCAAAGTCAAAACGTGCAACCCCATTTAAAATTTCTGGTCATGTTATATCCACTAGCATGCCATCAGCCAAAGAAAGTTGCTGAAGCCAAATGTCAATAAAATAAGAAAATGTTTTCCATTTGTTCCAGGAGGAGCATTCCAACATCTGATGCCAAAGGTTAAGGATAAGTATTTCTATCACAGGAAAGAAGTAAAGAACTTGGAAACACAGTCAATCACCATTAACAGGAATGAAATTAAAACGTTCTAAAGTTCTAGTGTCTTCAGGGACATATAAAAATTAAAAAAAAAATGTTTACAGGTCTAAGACACATGCTGAGATTTCCAGAACAACCAAAAAAGAACAGAGAGAGAGAGAGAGAGAGAGAGAGAGAGAGAGAGAGAGAGAGAGAGAGAGAAAGAGATCCATGGCCCAGATGCTAGAGGGACATGAATTTATATAAGGACTGAGGTTAGGCTGACCCTACATTCAGGAGAGAAAAGCTCTGGAAACTTCAAGGATAATTTGGGTAAAGTTGAATTCAGTACATTATCTGTATTATGCAACTCCAGGTTTTCAGGTTTGAGTAAAATTATTTAAAATTTTGTTGACATAGCATCCTTCAAAGACATTAATTTCATTTCAAATTAAAGCTCAATATAATTTTTCATGATATAAGGAGATTTGTGTCCACAGACACAGGATGAATATTTTGTCTTGGTATCTGAAACAATCTGGTTGGTGCTATTGAGTAGAAGGTCACATATAGTCAACAAAAAGACAAGCTTATGCATATTAAGCAGAATATTTGTGCTCTCCTACATTTCTATTGGCACGTCTCACAACTCAGTGAGTCAAAGGGCAAAGGAATAAGATAACTGCCTGGGTGTTCTGCTGTTTATCACAGATTTTCCATCTGTATTTAATATTCATTGGAATTAGGTCAATGAACAGGGCAAAGATCAGTTAGCAAGCATCATAATACCTAACATTCAAGATGCTGTTCAAGGTCCTTTAGCTCAGCTGTCTTCATTCAGAAGCCATAATATGCATCTCTTTTTATCTAGACAATAACTAGAAACTACATGCTGTTTAAGGATATTACTGTAGTTGCAAAGTCATGAGTAGTTCAAACATAATGAATAAATGAAGATGACAAGTTGCTTATATGTTTAAGCTATACACGAAGGTAACTTGTGCTTTTTTTCTACTGGCTAAAATAGCACAAGGTGACCTATGCTAGGATAACAGGTTGTTACCTGTGGGTAATGATACTTTAAAGAGCACTAAAGTGTATTTATTTTGTCTCATCCCTTCCAGCAAAGAATGCACCTCAAATTTTTAGATTTTCCAAATAAAATACATTTCTGAGTCCCATATATGTTAATAAGTGTATTTTTATCTTTTATTCATTTTAATGAATAAAATAAATTCATTAAAATAACAATGAAACAGTTTCAAACAGGTTAGTAGGACAGTTACAATAATTGATACATTGCATATTGTTGTCTTCATAGTAGTTACTCAAAGGATAAGATGTAGGCATGGAGCGCAGGCCCGGAGAGTGAGTGAGACGACCCGGGCCGCGGGATCCTGAACAGACCCAGAGCGCAGGCCTGGCCCAGCACAGAACCCTTCAGCAGAACTCCCTGCAAAGAGGCTAGAGGAAAGACCCACCCAGCTGATTCAGGAGCAGAACATCTTGCCAGAGAGACACAAAGGGTTCAACTCTAACAGCTGCAGCAGAAAGAAGTGGAGCACAGCAGCCAGATCCAAGCAACACCCACCTGGAAGAATCTGAACTTCGTATCTGGACCTGGTGCTAAGGTAATAACTCTATCCAAGCTCTACACCAACGGTCAGAAGACAGGTATACAAAATGACAAAGAGAAGGAACAAAATGCAGTCTCAGGCCCCGAGTCCACCCAGTACAACTGCAGAAGACACTAGCACTGAGGAAACTGGAAATCACACACCAGATATCTCTGAAATAATAGTGTTGACAGTATAGAATCAACTGCAGAAAGGTATACAAGAAATAATTTCGGAACTAAAAAATGTACTGGTAACTA
>NW_004524580.1:16333884-16338280 GCF_000260255.1 Octodon degus
ACGTGCTTATTGTTGCCTATAGAACACTAGGAAGATATATTTATAGAGAAAGAAGGGAACTCTTAGATAACAACAGGGATTAAAGTAAAATAAAAGAAAATATAAAATCCTGAACAACAAATAATCACCCTCTGTCTGTTAAAGCCCATATTGATTCAAAGAATTTTGGGGGTCATTTAGGAGCTTATTAATCAGACTTCATATTTTCTTTTGATTTTTGACACCCAGACTTTGTCTTTTTTCTTGTGAGCTCAACTGTATATTTAAAATTTAAGACTTTCTTTTTGTTCAGGATTATTGCAAGTTTGCAGCAGGGGAAGTCTGCAGGTTGGTCAGTCTTCCTAATACTTTAGGATTTTCATAGAGTTAAACAAATGGATCCCTCAAAAGACAATGAGTCACAGGATGTTTACTGAGCAAATTTTCACAAGTGACAAATATGGGGTTTATTTATGTGAGTGTTCATATTAATTGAGTCACTATGATGATCAATTCTTGAAGCAGGAAACACTTAAAGTTAATATTGGCTGGTATACCTCCTATGATTCTCAAATAATATGAGTATTTCCTCTTTCTTATTAACAGAGAAGTAGGCATTGTGATCTAATATAATATTTTTCCTTTTCAATAGAGTGAGATATTTCAACATACTCTATATTAGAGGTTGCCTTTTTTCTTTAGCAAGTTTTAGTCCTAAAAATTTTAATTTCTGATTATTACTAATATTCTTATTTAAGCTGGTGAGTTAGCTCAGTGGTATAAGTGCCTGCTTGGTATGCACAAGGTCCTGAGTTTGATTATCTATCTAATATATATATATTTAATGACCTAAAATAAGTGAGTGAAGAATAAACAAGTTTTTCATTCTTCTGAGTGGGACTTAGGAGGCATTACAGGCAGTGAATAATAAGGGTCCATGTTTTATAGAGATATATTGTGAGAAAAATGTCCAGGAGGAGGATGGAGGGGACCATTATAAAAGGTTTTGAGCCCTTTCAAGAGCTAAGATTGCAGTGGGAACAATGTTGCTAATTTTGCTGCTCACATCCTTGTATATTTCATTAATAATCATCTCATGGAATCATCAGTTAAAAAAGAAAGACCCAAAACATTGAGTTGCTGTGCATGGAGTCCCACAGTAGCATTATGTTGGAGGCCTTATCTTCATTGCCTCTGAGTGTACCCTTGTTTGGGCACAGAATTCTGCAAAAGCATCAAGTTAAAATTAGGTCACAATAGAAGAGCCTGGATCCCCCTCCAATCTGACTGCTGTTCCTATAAGAATAGAAGAGAAATGATGAGACGTGTGGGAGAAAGGCCAGGTAAAGGCAGAGACAGTAACTGCATATGCAACACCAGTCAAGGGACATCCAGGAGTGTCAGCCACCAGAGGCCAGGAAGAGGCAAGCACAGATTTTCATTTAGAGCCCTCAGCCACTAACAGCAGAATTTCAGGCTTTTAGTGTCCAGAATTTTGCAAATAAATTTTACTGCTGTAAGACACTCAATTTGTAATAATTTATCATGGCAGCCCAGCCCTAGGAATTTAGCACACATGTGCACTATATATCATTTATGTAATCACCATTTTCAAGCAAATTAAGGTTGGATGATTAAACCTTCAGAGAATCCTGTATGGAATCAAGATTGGGATCACAGCAGGATAAGAATTTGGTACTAATAGGCCCTTCTTAGATCACTGCATCTGTTAGAAAGATGTTTTATACCCATTTCAGGGTTTGGTGTTAGGAATGCTTACATTTAGCAAACTCTTAGGTTGGCAGGGTGGAAAGTGTATACCAACCTTTTAAAAATAAAAATGATATATCATTAATAATATAAAAAATATAGACATTTATGCATGATATCACCTTTTCCTCTCTTATTTCTACCACACTCTCTAGAGATACGGAGTATAAAACACATCTTTTGTATGCATTTAGAAATATTTTATAAATACATCTGTGTACAAACACTAAAGTGAATGTATTCTTTTTCTGTATACTTGGCACAGGGTCTCACTATGCAGCTCGGACTCACAGTGATCCTCTGATTTTCAGCCTCCCAAGCCCTAGGATTGCATGCATGTGCCACCACTCCCAGTCTCAGTGGCCGGTTTAGCCAGCCCGGGGGTGGGAGCCATTGCATTATGTGGTACTGGGGGTCCAACCCCAGTCACTGCATTTGCCTAAGTGGGTGCTTAGTCTGCTGAGCTATCTCATCAGCTCTTAAAGTCAATGTATAACGTATAATAATTTCCACCTTCTTTCCTTGTTGAAGATGTTTTTGATATTTTTTTTTATGCCTCTTATAGTAGAAGGTGCATACTATAGTGCTCTCCTTGAGAATGTTACTTCCTCTACACTGCTGTGGTTGACTTGTCCCAGAGGCTCCTTACAGATATTTCAGACTATTTATGGAAAGACAGTTGTAATTCTGAGATACATAATTCTCTTTTGTTTACTCCTAAAACACTTTGTTATAAAACACCTGTACCTCACTGTTTTAAAATGTCATAGTATTCTATTGAAAAGTTACTACATTTAGTATTAAGATATCTAGTATTAATGCACTGGTGTTTATTAGACTGTTTTCAACATAGTACTATGATGTTCTTGTCTATGTCTTTTGGGATTTATTTATTATATATCTAAGGTTAAATTCATGGACACAGAAATGTCTGAGATTGTCCAAGTGAAAAATATGATATCTATTACTAAAATTTTAAACAGAAATGTTGGTATCTTCCCATATAGCTCAATAGCTACAGCTAACTCAGCACAGGAATCTATTAATGAAATCATAGTAAGAGATTGACTTGAATAGCTTTTGCTAACAAGGATATACTTCATTTATAATTCATATTAAATAGTCACAAATACGTTACTAAGCATTTTTGTCTCTGTGACCAAATCGGCAAGAAAATCAGCTTGTGGGAGGAAAGATTTCTTTGGGCTCATGGTCTCAGGGGCTTTGGCTATAATCAGCTGGCTCCATTGCTTTGAGGATGTGGTGAAGCAGAGCGCCAGGCAGAGATGTGGCCGAAGAAAGTCACTTACCTCGTGCCAGCCAGGATGCAGAGAAAGAGGGAAGGAGCCAGAAAGGACCTTCCCAAAGCCTATCCTCTGAGCACATGAGACTTTTTTGAGACATTTTTATCTCAACCCTAACAAAAAAGTAGTGTTTTAGGAGTGAAGAAAGGAGAGTCAGGCATCTCAGACTTAAAATTGTCTTTCCATACATAGTCTAAAATATCTGTAAGAAGCCTCTGGGACAAGTCAACCATGGTGGTGTAGAGTAAGTAGCATTCACAGGGAGAGCGCTATAGTATGCATCAAGACTGGTCAAAGTGGGGCTTGAAAATGCTGTAGAGATACTGACCACAACATTACACTCTGAATAGCATAGCAATCAGACAAAATACAGAAATGTGTCACTGGTGTTATGCCCAGCCTGAATCTGGAGATGTGATATACTGTGCAATGCACAGAATTCTCGGGGAACAAGGACAAGGAGGTGTCTGCAGTGAGCATGCAACTCCAAAAGTCACTGTTTCCAAGCCTGTGGGGGATTCTGCAGATGCCCTGCCCAAACACATCCCAGAAACTGTGAGGACAGCACCAGAGTCCTGTTCCCCTGATTCAGGGCCTAGCATAGCTCCAAAGTTCTTGCTACTCAGTGCACTTGGGGGAAGAGGAACAGGGTGATTGCAGCTGGGCAATGTCCTCAGTTGGTACTGCCCGCCTTGTGCATGAGGTGTGGTTCTTGCCTCTCCAACTCCAGCTCTGGGAGCAGTGAGAGGTGGGGCTGAAGATAAACTCAGAGACCGGGCAATTAGGACCCACTATGGCCTGTGGGCAATGGAGGGGAAGAATGGAGAGAAGTAGTGTGAACTAGTAGAGGAAACCAATTTCCTAACTCTACCCTTGGACTGTGGAAGTCACAGAGGACTGAGAAAACCGAGAAAAGGGAACCAGGAGGTCCAGAGATGCTATGAGAAGGGCAAAGAGAAATCAACCTGGACAGAGAATCCCAGACTGAACCTCACTGGAAGAAGCAGAATCAGTGCTCCAAGGATCTTGAGGAAAATACAGGTCCTGGAACTTAGAAAGCTAAAAACAGTAGCAATACAATGTGGTGGCATATTTATCTTCCTCCAAAGACTACCTGTAGCCAGATTTGCTGATTGGTTTGCATTCTCAAACATTGTTACTTCTGAAATGTGAGTATAAGGCTTAAGTGAGTATGCAACTGTATGTGGTATGGATAAATGTCTTAAATTCTACAGTGTATGTGGCAGAGATACATGGTTAACTTGTTCCAAGACCTATAAAGCCTCTTTAGTTTCCCACTTATATTTTCTTCTCATTTCTCCTATTTTCCTACTTCTTTATAC
>NW_004524580.1:16339500-16345452 GCF_000260255.1 Octodon degus
AAAAAAAAGAATAACAAAGTATGAAAAAGAGTCAACAAGAAATCCTACACATGAAAATTTCAGTTACATTTTTTTGCAATTGAACTGCTGTAAGGGATATTTTTGAAGCGAGTGTTTTCGATGGTTATGTGCTTCCCAAGATGTATGTGAAGCTGCATTACTGTGTGAGTTGTACCATTCACAGCAAAGTGGCCAGAAATTGATCTCATGAAGCCCACAAGGACTGAACTTCTCCACTCTGACTTAGACCTGCTGGTGCTGCCCCACGACCTCCACCAAAGCCCATGTAAGGAGAGCTGGGTCTTAATGGACTGAAGAAAACTCCTTCAGAAAGAAATAATAAATTGAATGTTTACTTTAAAAAAGAAAAGTTTTGGCCATTGACATGACCAATCTGAAGGAAGACTACCAGGCTTAATACAAGGCTGAAGATATAGCTTCTTCACTCAGTGATACCCTAAAAAAATAACAGTTGTATTTAATAGATTCTAGATGAGAAAAACAATAAAATGAAAAACAATGTAAGAATTATAGGAATTAACTAAAAGTTACAAGACAACACTAAAAGTACAAGAAATTTTCCAGAATCACAACAGAAAATTTTCTAATGCTAGAGAATGAAATTGATAGCCAAGTAAATGAGGAATTTATAACTACAAGTAGACACAACCAGAAAAAAAACCTGTAATTCAGCAAAAAGAATGAATAATGAGAGTTGTTGGGGAAAAACCACCACAGAACTTATAAAGATGAGTCAATTTAAAAGAAGAGCAGATTTATCAACACAAACTTCAAAGGCCAGAAGTACTTGGAATGAAGTTTTTTAAGCCTTAAAAAGATAACCCAGATTATGACATCTCACAAAATTATCCTTCAAAATTGATGGAACACTAAAAACTTTCTATGACAAAAGGAACCTAAAGAAATGCATGACCATCAAACTAGCATTGGACAAAGCACACAAAAATCTTGAAACCAGTATCACTGAGAACCCAAAGCAAAGAATATATGTAATAGGATAAGCAGAAAAAAATGAAGAAATCAGAACCATAAGAGTAATGAAATGACAAGATTCAGTAAACACATTTCAACAATGTTACTCAATTTAAATGTCTTAACTCTTCACTCAAGAGACACAGATTGGCAGATTGAATTACAAGATAAAGCCATGATAAATACTGTCTGCAAAAGACACACATCATTCATAATAGAACACATACACTGAAAGTGGAAAAAACAGAAAGGAGTATTCTATGCAAGAGAGCCCTAAATCAAACAACCAAGCATAACTAATCTAATTTAGGACAAAGTGAACTTCAAATCAAAATTTATCCGCAGAGTCAAAGATGGTCACTTCATAGTGTTAAATGGAACACTTCACCAAAAAGAGGCAATAACTGTAAATATATATGCACCAACACTCAGCATACCCAATGGTGTAAAACAAAAACTACTTCACTTAAAAGGACCGATAGACACTAATAGAATCATAGTGAGGCATTTCAGTAGGGCATTCACACAAATATACTGATCAGCTCAACAAAATAATTAACAAAGAAATATCAAACTTGAACCAATCCATTGAATAAATGGATTTAACAGATATTCACAGAGCTCATCACCCAACAACAAATAGAATATAATTTCTTTTCTTTTTCTGAACTTTTGGGAAGGATCTACAGGGTGTTCATTGTCTCACTACTAGATTGGATTTACAATGTTCTGCCTATTTACAGCCTCCCAAGAGCTGGGATTACAGGTGTGCGCCACCACACCCTGTCTCAATTGCCATCTCAGTGTGCCTCAGGGGAGGGACTGGCACAGCAGGCCCAGAGGATCAAACCCATGGCCCCTGTGCCTGCTTTCAGGGGCTTTAATCTTATGAGCTATTTGGCTGGCCCAAGATTTAACCTTTGTTCAAGAATGATTGAATTGAATAAGGCTTAATCCATACATTCTATTTGCTGACTAATATTAATCTGAAAAGATTTTGATTTTATTTGGTAGTAATTGAGGGAGATCCAGCCCAAGCCCAAGCCCGGCAAGTGTGGGAGAGCTTCTGTGCTTGCTTGCACCCACTGGACGCCTCAGAACCCAGCCCAGGCCCAGCATGTGAGTGAGAACTTCTGCTGCGCTCTCAGGACCCCTCCAGACCCAGGCCAAGCCCAGGCCTGGCAAATGAGTGGGAGAGCTCCTTTGCTCCCCTGCCTCCAGTGGACCCTGCTGGATACAGCCCATGCCTGGCGTGTGAGTGAGACTTTCAGCTGTGCTCTCGGAACCCCTCCAGAACCAACCCAGCCCTAGGCCTGGTATGTGAGAACTTCCACTGCACTCTCCAGACCCCTCCAGACCCAGCCTAAGCCCAGGCTTGGTGAGTGTGTGGGAGAGCTTCCATGCTCCCCTGCACCCACTGGATCCCTCTGGACCCAGCCCAGGCCCCACCTGTGAGTGAAAACTTCCATCTCACTCTCAGGACCCCTCCAGACCCAGCCCAAGGCCAAGGCCTGCTAGTGTGTGGGAGAGCTTCCACGGTCACCTTTGCCTGCTGGATCCATCCTGACCCAGCCCAGAACCACATGTGAGTGGGCCCTTCTGTCCTGCTATCTGGACCCCTCCAGACCCAGCCCAGGCATGGCATACAGGCCAGGGGTGAAACTCTGCAGCTGAAGTACCTGCAGAGAGGCTATGGGCCAGAACCACCCAGCTAATCCAGGAGCACAACATCTTGCCAGAGAGTCACAATAGGTTCACTCCCAAGGGCTGTAGCAAGAAGAAGCTGAGCACAGCAGTCAGACCCAAGCTAGCCACAACTGGATGAATTAAAATTTTGTATCTGCACCTGCAGTTAAGTAGGTGCTAAGCTTATAACTGCACCAAAGCTCTACACCAAAGGTCAGAGGATATTGCTATACAAAATGAAAAAGAAAAGGAGCAAAATGCAATCTCAGGCCCTGAGCCCTGCCAGAACAAGTGCAGAAGATACTAGCATAGAAGATTGGGAATCACACACTGAAATTTCTGAATTAATAGCATCTGAAGTAAACAAACAACTGCAGAAAGGTATAGAGGAACTCAGATCAGAAATAACCTCTGAAATAAAAAAAGAAATCTCTGAATTAATAGCATCTGAAGCAAAGAATCAAAAGCAGAAACATACAGAGGAAATCAGATCAGAAGTAAAAAAAAAAAAAGAAAGGATAACTACAAAGAAAGAATTAATAACTGCTTCTCAAGAAGACACTGATTAAAAAAAAAGAGATTAGAAAAATGATGGAATCCTTCAATGAGCAATATTGGAAAGAAATAGATTGCATGAGGCAGAGTCAAAGAGATATAGAGGAACTTAAAATCTCAATCACAAGCTTGCAAAACCATTTGAGTAAAAGTGAAGTTAGAGTTTCAGATCTGGAAGATACCACTTCAGCTAATGAAAAGGTAAGAAAAGATCTCTTAAAAAAACTTGGATCCAGGAAAAAATAATTCATCACTTGCAAGATGATGCAAAGATGAACAATGTGAGACTAATAGGCATCAATGAGAAAGGAGTCAATACAAATGATATAAAAAGAATATGGGCAGAAGTAAGAGCAGAAAACTCCCAAAATGTGGGGAAACAATCTGACATTCAGGTAACTGAAGCATACAGAACTCCAAATAATTTCAACCCAATTAAAAACACACCAAGACATATAATAGTTAAGATCCCAGAAATTCAGCACAAGAATATACTGAAAGCTGCTAGAGAAAAGAAAAAGATCACATTTAAAGAAAAACCCATCAGAATAATGGCAGACTTCTCTTCACAAACCATTAAGTCAAGAAGAGCATGGACTTGAAGAGCATGAAGAGTACTTCAAGTCCTCTATTAAAACAAACTCCAGGGCCAGCCAAATAGCTCAAGGCGCCAGCAGGTGCAGAGGCCAGGGTTCATCCCCGGCCCTGCAGTGCCAGCTCCCCCACTGCGGTGTGCTGAGACGACGAATGAGACTGGGTACAGTGGTGCTCGCCTGTAATCCCAGCTCTTGGGAGGCTATAAACAGGTGGATCACTACAAGTCTAATCTAGTAGTGAGACCTTGGACATCCCATAGACGCTTCTCTAGTGAAAATAAAAAAAAAAAAAAAACAAAAACAAAACAACTCCAGCCCAGACTACTACACCCTGCAAAACTCTCTTTCAAGTTTGATGGAGAAGAAAAATACTTCTATGAAAAACAATATCTAAAGAATTTCATGATCACAAAGCCAACCTTACACAGACTAATAAAATTCATAGGCTGAAAGTCAAAAGATGGAAAACAATACGACAAGCCCCAGCACCTCAGAAAAAAGCAGGGGTAGCAATCCTATTCTCAGACAGTCTCAACTTCAAATCAAGAATGATCAAACAAACAAACAAACAAACAAGAATGATCAAACAAAATAAAGAAGGCCACTACATACTGATCAGGGGAAAAATTTTAGAGGAAGAGGTAACACTCATAAATATGTGTTCACCAAGCACAGGAGCACCCAACTATATAAGACAAATCTTAATGGATATGAAAAATCTGATATCCAATATCACAATCTTAACAGGAGACCTTAATACATCCTTATCCCCAAAAGATAGGTCACACAGACAAACAATTAGCAAAGAAGTAGCAGAACTGAACCAGAGCTTGGAAAAAATGGACTTAGTAGACATATACAACACAACTGAATTCACATTCTTTTCAGCTGCACATAGGTCATTTTCTAAAACAGACCACATACAGAAAATCACAAACAAAAGTATGAGTTGAAGGATAATACCAAGATTAAGTAGAGAAGACTAAGTAAAAATTTCCAGAAAAAAAATCTACCCAGTTAAAAATCTGCAGAGTCAAAGAAATAGTAGAAGATATTTCAGAATACTAATTCAGGTATATTAATTTCCCATAAAGTTGAAGGAAAGAACAAGGTGAAGACAATTTTAACAAAGAAGATGAAAGATATAAAATATAAAGAATAGAGAGTCTAAACGTAGATGATAGATTTATCTGGTAAAAACAACAGCGAAAAATCTCAGAAAAATCTATCTAAAACAAAAATAAAAGTAAAAGTGACTTGCTTAAGTAGATATAAAAAATGTATGTATATGTTCTCAGAAAGTTTACCATACCCAGGAAAAACAGCCAACAAAAACTGATATTCATTCAGATGTGGTAACATTTGAGTCACAACTGAATGCCTAACAAATGCCCATGTATGGTTGTGTAGTTGTGCTCCTGACCTAAGCTGCAGGTACATGTTGGTAGTTTTGAAGGCAAGAAATTGTAACACTACAATGGAAGTTGCACGTTCCCTGTGCATGTCAAAATCACCCAGTATTATTGCAATGTTTTATTTGACAGAGCTGCTGTGAATCAGGTGCTTGAGTTCTCAGTGACTGGGAGTGTCTATGAAATTCAAAATACGCTCACTTATGGAAGCAGACTATGTTCTCACTGGATGGGAAGAGCCTCAAAAGAAGAAGGACTTAATAGGAATGAGTCTCCTCAGCAGTTTCATCAGAAGTTAGGAGAGCTTTTTCCCATGTGTGTGAGGAATGATGCAGAGTTAAAAAGTAGTCTTATTTCAGAATGTTGAAATAGACAAGAGCATGCAGAGCAATAAAGAGATGAGATTATTGAAAAGCATAAGTAGTAAAAAGAAACTACATTTTCAATAGGGACCGTACTCATCAGTGAAATCAAACTCATGTGGGTAAACATCGTGTTGGCTCTCTACTGTACTTGAAAAAGTAAGTAAGACCAAAGACCTATGATAGATATTGTAAAAAGTAAAGAAACTGCTCAAAAAGAAAGAACAACTAGGATGGGTGAAAGGAGAAAAGGAATAAAAAATAAGAAATATATATATATTTTTTTTGTAGAGTGGCTCCATCATTTTACAAGCCCATCAAAAATAAATGACAGTTCCAGCTTCTCAG
>NW_004524580.1:16345557-16347800 GCF_000260255.1 Octodon degus
AAAAAAAAGGTTTGTGGTCCTATTGCTTAACTAGTTACACATGCCTATATCTTGTGATCTGAGCAACTACGTTGAAGATAGCAATATGCAGCACATTAACTGTTGTTAATCTATTATCTTATTTTGAACATTTTTTTTTCTCTTTAAAGTAGAAAAAGAGCAAACAGGTCCAGGGGCCAGAGGTTTGATCCCTGGGCCTGCAATGCCAGCCCCGCCCCTAGAGCACACTGAGATGGCAATTGAGACTGGGCGTGAATCTGAAACATGAATTGAAGCCCATGGAGAGAGTGAAGAGGGAATGATGGATGTCACATCTTACAAAGAAGGATGTAGCCTGTTGTGCCTTCTTTGTAAGATGTGACTGACTATGAGAAAGGAGGGTTCAAACCTATGGATACACAGTGGATGCTGATGAACGCAGAGGACTCCACAGAGAGATGCAGCAGTGGATGAGAACAGTGAATGTGAAAGGCTGCACCACCTAGCCCCGCATGCTGAGTGCTCAGTCAGCCGACGTGAGAGTTTGGCTAGGAGCCAGCTTGGAGAAGGGCCAGCTGAGCTCAGAACTGAGGGGAGCTGCTAGATATATTGAGTGGCTCCCAGCTGTGCTCAGGCCCAAATAAGGTGCACTGAAGGCTGCAAGACAAACGAGTCTGGTCTCATTCATTAGGTGCAGGTTTGCTGAGTTTATCCACAACCCCACCAAAAAGCCGCTACTGACTTGCTGGGATAAATCACCATGGATCAGGACGCTCTCACCACACATTTTCTACCTGCAACATCAGGTAGAAACAATTTCTTATATAACTGCAGAGATGGGGTCCAAAATGAAAATCATGCATAGTGACTCTAGAGCAGATACAGACAACAGAAGAGTGTAAGAAAATTATGGAATCTGTGAATGCTCAGCATAGGAAAGAAATAGAATCAATAAGACAGATTCAAATAGATGTGCAGGAGAATAAAAATACCATTCAAACTAACCACAGCAGATTAAGCCAATGTGAGGACAGGATCTAAGGCAAAAAATAGGCTTGCAGTTAGTTATTATGAAAAGAAAGATTTCTTAAAAACAGCAAGGGATCATGAGAAATCAATACAGCAGTTGCTAGATGAGGCAAAGATGAATAACTTAGAAATGATTGGAGTCAATCTAAAAGCAGGGGATAGAACAAATTATATATATATATATATATATATATATATATATATATATATATATCTTTTCACAGATGTCATGTCAGAAAACTCCCATGGTACAGAAAAGGAATTCAGCATACAGGGGCTGGGGAGATGGCTCAGTAGAATAAATGCCTACCTGGCAAGTGCAAGGTCCTGAGTTCAATCCCTGGTACTGAAAAAAAAAAAAAAAAAAGAATTTGGCAAACAAATAAATGAGGCATATAGAACTCCCCTTAGCCATGATCTAAAAAACTTTATAGCTAGGCATATCAAAGTCAAGATTTCAGAAGTTCAACAGAAGGAAACATAAAAAACTTTTAGGGAGAATAAACAAATCACTTATAAAGGAAAGCCCATCAGAATCATAGCTGAGTTAGCACAAATTCTCAAGTCAAGAAGAACCTGGAGTAAAGTATTTCAAAGTCTAAAGGAAAACTCCCTTCAACTTAGATTGGTGTACTCTGCAAAACTATCTTAAAAACTGGTGGAGAAATAAGATACTTCCATGACAAAGAACATCTGAGGAAGTTTATGACCACCAAATCAGCACTGAGAAATTTTTTTTTTTTTTTACAATTTCAACAATTAACACATTGCATACATTCTTCCTAGTGATTATTTGCTGTACAAGATGTGGACATGATATCCTATTTACAAACACTATTACAACAAATCTCTCTATTCATTAAGAGAATGTAGTTGTATATCTATCCTAACCATTTTGAATACACAGATACAAAATGGACATTCATCTGAATCTCCTTTTTGTTTAGTTCTGTCATTTTAATATTATAGGTGTGCTAACTCAGCAAAATATTCTAAAAGAGTCCAGTAGTTCATAATAGTATAGGGCCTTCCGCTTGACTGGCAATGTCAGAAATTGTTGACCTGAGTCCCCTACAGCTCAACATAACACCATGGCTTTACTTCTTGTACTTTGTTTTTATACTTTTCTGCTGGATGGTTAAAACCAAGATAAAGCAAGACCTATGCAACACAATTTGTAGCTTTTGGATCTGATAAGGTCAGTAAAATCCCCTCAGGATTTATCCTGAGATCCT
>NW_004524580.1:16354945-16365568 GCF_000260255.1 Octodon degus
AGGGGTGGGGGAGGTACGGCGGAGTGGTGGGGGGTGGCCCAAGGTGCGCCTGGGCTGGGACTGGTCCCGCCGGCGAAGGTTAGCAGGATGCTCTCCACACACTCACCGGACCTGGGCTAGGACTGGGTCTGGGGGTTCCCAGAAGTCGGCAGAAATTCCTACTCGGCGGGAGGGGTGGGGGGCGGCTCCTACCTTTTGGAAAAATTTAAAGAGAATACATTGCTAATAGAAATGACATTAGGAATGGTACACATTTAGAAGACCAAAATAACATATATTAGAATCATGGTTTTAGTATTACACATTGCTGACCTCAATGTATTTGCTTAGTTCACAGATTTCAGCATAGAGAGTCAGTCATGATGAGACTTCTACCCATTAATTGCTATTTTCAAAAATGGAAATTCTTAGGACAACTGCCTTACCCATTTTCAATATATACATGTACGGTTTGGTCCATACCTTATTACCTAACTTTTCTCCTTTTTCTTTGTTGTTTAATCTATAATTCTCATTTCTTTCCATTTAACTGTATATGTTATACCTTTCAATTTTATTTCTTGTTGTAGTTCTTATACTAGGGAGACAATATGATAATTACACACGTGGGTCTGGATTAATTCATTTATGAGTATATCCTCAAGTTGCATCTATTTACCTAAAAAGGCTTCAAGTTTGTTTTTCTTTATAGTTGAGTAATAAATCCTCCATCGTATGAAAACATCAAATCTTTTTTATTCATTGCTCAGGTGACGGGCATCTTGGTTGTTTCCAAGATTTGGCTATCACAAATTGTGCTGCTATAAACATGAGTACACATTTATCACTATGATATGATGTTTTCAATTCTTTTGAGAAAATTCCCAGAAGGGGGATAGCTGGATTGAATGGGATTTCTACTCCTAGTTTTTTGAGGAGTCTCCACACTGATTTCCATAATGGTTGCACAAGTCTACAATCCAACCAGCAATGGAGAAAGGTTTCTTTATTCCTACAGCCTCTCCAACATTTATTGTTGGTTGATTTCTTTATGATAGCCATTCTTTCTGGGGTGAGATGGTATCTCAATATTGTTTTAATTTGAATTTCTCAAATGGCCAGTCATGTACAGCACTTTTTCATCTATTTATTTGCCTCTTGTATTTCTTCTCTGAGAAGTGTGTGTACATTTCGGATGCCCATTTTTGGATTGGGTCTTCAAATTTTGGTGCCCAAATGTTTTTTTAGTTCTTTATAAATTCTAGATAAAAGACCTTTGTCTGAATGATTATTAGTTAAGATTATTTTTGCAAATTTGTGGGTTGTCTTTTTACTCTGTTGGTGATTTCTTTTGATGTGCAGAAGCTTCTCAATAAGAGCCAGTCCTAGTTTTTAATTCATTCTAGTATTTCCTGTGCAGTTTGATTTTTGTTCATGAAAAGTTTGCCTACCCCTATGTCTTCAAGAGTGCCTCCTATTTTCTCTTCCACATTTAGTGTTTCTGTTCTAATGTTTAGATCTTTAATCCATTTTGACTTTACTTTAATGCATGGTGATAGACTCGAGTCAAGTTTTAGCTTTCAGCACGTAGAGAGCCAGTTTTTCCAGCACCATTTGTTAAAAAGATTATCTTTCTTCCAGTGAATATGTTTGGCCCCTTTGTCAAATATAAGATGGCTGAGTGTGTTTGTAGTTGTATCTGCATCTTCTAATCTATTTCATTGATCCTCAGGTCTAATTTTTTTGACAACAGCATGCTGATTTTATCACAATAGCTTTGTAGTATAATTTCAAGTCAGGGATTGTAATGCTTCCTTCCTTACCTTTGTTGCCCATGTAAGGTAAGGAAGACCTAGAATTTACTTTGCTATTCGAGGTCTTTTCTGGTTCCAAATAAATTTTAGGGATTACATTAAATCTGCATAACAATTTTGGGTGTATGGCCATTTTCACAATGTTGGTTCTTCCTATTCAGGAGCAAGGAATATCTTTCTGTTCCTCAAATCCTCTACAATCTCTTTTTTTCAGAGTACTGTAATTTTCATTGAATAGATCTTTTACTTCTTTAGTTAGATTAATTCCTAAGTATTTCATTTTTTTATGGTGCTATTAGAAAAAGGTATTGTTTCCCTAATTTCTCTCTCAGTGTGGTCACTATCTGTGTAGAGGGATGTAGCTAATGATTTCAGAAATATATTGAATAGGATAAAGTGATAGAGGACATCCTTGTCTTGTACGTCATCTGAGAGCAAAATATTTCAGATTTTCCCTATTTTGAAGTATGTTTGCAGTTGGATTGTCACAGACGACTTTTATCAGATTGAGGTAGAGGCCATTTATTCCAATTTTCTGTAGGACTTTGATCATGAATGAGTGTTGGAGTTTGTCAAAGACCTTTTGTGCATCAATTGAGATGATCATGTGGTTTTTAGACTTTACCCTATTGCTATAATGTTTTACATTTATAGATTTGCATATGTTGAACCATCCTTGCATCACTGGGATGAATCTTATCTGGTCATGGTGTATAATCTCCTTGATGATTTGCTGGATCTATTTGCTAGCATTTAATTCAGCATTTTTGCATCTATGTTCACGAAGGAGATTGACCTGTAGTTCTATTTATTTATTTATTTACTTACTTACTTATTTTTTTATTTTGATGGAACTGAGGGTTAAACTCAGGCCCTTCCACTTGCCAGGGAAGCGCTTATTCTACTGAGCCATCTCCCCAGCCCCTGGTTCTCTTTTTTAGTTGAATTTTTCTCTGGTTTTGGTATCAGTATAATACTTGCTTCCAGGAATGATTCTAGAAGCACTACTTCCTTTTCAATTTCATTGAAGCTTTTGAGGTGTACGGGGATTATATCTTCTGTAAATTTCTTGAAGAATTCAGACATGAGTCCATGAAGACCTAGGCTTTTCTTTGTCAGTAAGGTTTTTTTTTTATTATATTTTCAATTTCATCCACTGATATTGGGTTATTGAAAGTTCTTATATCATCTTGATTCAGTTTTGGTAATTTGTCCCTTTTCTAGGAATCTTTCCATTTCTTCTGTGTGTTTGATTCTGTGAGAGTAAAAATGTTCAACATAGCTACAGATGATCTTCTGAATCTTCACAGAGTCTGGTAATTTCACCTTTTTTGTACCTTATTGCTTGAATTTGAGTATTTTCTTTCCTCTTTTTGATGAGGTTAGCTAGGGGCATATCAATTTTATTTAATCTTTCAAAGAGTCAGGTTTTTGATTCCTTAATTCTTTGTATTGTTTTCTTTATTTCAATTGTGTTAATTTCTGCTCTAATCTTTGTAATTTTCTCCCTTCTTTGGGTTTGGGATTGGTTTGCTCTTCTTTTTCTAGATGGTTTAGTTACAGCATTAGGATATTTCTTTGTTTCTTTTCTGCTTTCCTAATGTGTGAGTTCACAGCTATGAGTTTCCCTCTAAGAACTGCTTTGATTATAACCCACAAATTCTGATAAGGTGTGCTTGAATTTTTGTTGAATTTTAGATATTGTTTAATTTCATCTGTAACCCATTGCTTGCTGAAGAGGGTGTTATTTAATTTGCATGCATTTATGGGTTTTTTTGTCATTTATTTCCAGTTTCATTGCACTGTGTTCAGATAATATCCATGGGATAATTTCTGTTTTCTTGCATATACTTAAGCATGACCTATGATTAGTACGTGGTCTATTTTAGAAAATGTCCCATGTGCAGCTGAAAAGAATGTGCATTCTGTTGTGGATGGGTGAACCCTCTTATATGTCCACTATATCCATTTGTTCCAAGCTCTGGTTCAGTTCTGCTACTTTTCTGCTAATTTTTTGTCTACTTGATCTATCTTTTTGCAATAAGGGGGTATTGAGTGTTAAGGTCTCCTGTTAAGATTGTGACATTGGATATTAGATTTTTTAGTCCATTAAGATTTGTCTTATATTATTGGGTCTTCCCGTGTTTGGTGTGTACATGTTTATGACTGTTACCTCTTCCTCTTGTACTTTTCCCCTAACCAGTATATAGTGGCCTTCTTTATTTTGTTTGATCGTTTTTGGTTTAAGTTCAAACTGTGAACATGATTGCTACCCTTACTTTTTTCTGAGGTCCTGGGAAGTGTAGTACCCTCTTCCATCTTTTGACTTTCAGTCTCTGAATTTCTTAATGAGTTAAATGTTTTTCTTTTATACAGCATATTGTTGGATTTTGTGTCATAATCCATTCCGCCAGTCTATTTCTTTTAAAAGGTGAATTGAGTCCATTTACATTGATAGTTATATCTGAGATGTATTGACTGACAATTGACATATTGTTTATCTTCTGTTGTATACCTTGTTTTCTCTTTTGTTTAATTGTCCTTTCCATTCTCATTTGTGGAGCTGTGATCATTTTGATCCCTGTCTAGAATATCTTTTAGTAGTCTGTGTATGGTTGGCTTTGTCATTATGAAACTATTTAGTTGTTCTTTCATGGAAGTATTTCACTTTTCCATCAAACTTAAAAGAGCATTTTTCAGGGTCTATCAGTCTGTGTTGGAATTTTTTTTCTTGAAAGACTTGTAACACTTTGCTCCACGCTCTTCTTGACTTGATGGTTTGTGAAGGGAAATCTGCCATTATTCTGATGGGTTTTACTTTAAATGTGATCTGTTTCTTTTCTCTAGCAGCTTTTAACATACTGTTCCTGTACTGAATTTCTGGGATCTTGATTATTATGTCTGGTGTAGTTTTAATTGGGTTGAAGTTTTTTAGAGCTCTATATGCTTTGGTTACCTGAATGTCAGATTGTTTCCCCATATTTGGAAGGTTTTCTTCCATTTCTTCTGCCCATATTTTTATATCATTTGTATTCCTCCTTCTTTCTCATTGATGCCTATTAGTCTTATTTTGTTCATTTTTGCATCATCTTGCAGATGTTTAATTATTTTTTTCCTTTATCCTAGTTGTTTTTAAGAGATCTTTTCTTACTTTTTCACTAGCTGCAATCATGTCTTCAAGATCTGAAAGTCTATCTTCATTTTCATTCAAACAGTTTTGCCAGCTTGTGATTGAGATTTTAATTCCCTGTGTATCTCCTTGATTTTTTGATATTAATTTTTTAAATTTCATTTTGAGAAACAAATATCAATGAGACAGTCTCAAAACTGATTAAAAGGACAGTTTCAATAATTAATATATTGTACATAGTTATCCTCTTAGTGGTTATCTGTAGAACAAAATGCAGACAGATATATCCTGTTCAAACACTATTAGTACAAATCTTTCTTCTCATTGAATTAAATGAAAGTAGTTGTATATCTATCATAACTATTCTGCATATATAGATACAAAATGGTCCTTCCTTTGTATGACCTTTTTTTGTTTATTCCTGTCAGAAATGGGTATTCCATTGGCATCCAAATGCTATAGGTGCATGAATTCAGCAAAACAGTCCAACACAGTCCAGTGGTCCACAATAGTAGTGGATTGTCCACAGAAGTTGTTGACTTGAGCCTTCCACAACTCAGCATATCAACATGGCTCTATTTTACATACCTCATTTTTATATTCTCTGCTGGATGGTTAAGACCAAGAAAAAGCAAGACCTGTATAACAAGAAATGCAACCTCAGTATCCAATAAGGTCAGTCAAGTACCCTCAGGATTTATCCTGCAACCCTGTACCACAGTTTGCAGATCCTTTGTCAGTGTCAGTCATGTGGATGAGTCACAGGCTATTGCTTGACCAATTTGCACTCACTCTGTGAAAGCCTGAGAGAGTGTTTTCTCTGCAGGTGACTCTCCTTAGGCACACTCCACATTATTGGTCACGTTGCTCTGTGGCCCCATAATCTTCTTGGTCAGAAAATTTGGGACACAGCAGAGTTACATGATGTTACAGTATAGGTTCTCCTATGCCCTGAGTCTTCACTGACCCTGAGAGGCTATGGTCAAAATGTTGGCTGTCCTTGTAGCCCTTCTATTTCTCTAATTTTTGGTCTGCAAACTTAGCTTGTTAACCCTCTAAAAGAGAAGCTTATTATTACCCTACATCTTATGCAGTCGGGTTTAACTTCACTATCTGTCTGAATATCAAATTTCTTAGGCATAACATGGAACAGTTATTGTCCATCAAGTATTGATATGTTAAACTTTAAGTCCCTATAGAATATGGAGATAAAAATTTAAAAAATGAAAAATATTTAAACAATATTAATAAACAATTACATATTTTTACACAGAAACCTCGAAATCTAACCTATACAGCATCATAGCAGGACAGTTCTGTGACTTTTTTTTTTCTTTTTCTTGTGGTTTTTTTTTTTTTTCACTTATTATGCATTTAAAAAAAAACTTTTACTTGTGAGCAGAATGGTAATAATTGGTATGTCATGACAAGAAGTACGTATTTAGAAGGCCAGAATGTCAGGCATTCCAAGCATGGCCCTTCTATTACACATTGCTAACTTCAGTGCAGTTGCTCGGTTCACACGTATCAGCATATACAGTTAGTCAGCGTGAGAATCTTACCAATTAACTGCTAGTTTCGAAAACCTGATGATGTTTCTCAGGATCTTTGCCTTGCCCATCCTGTGTATATAAATGTATGGCTTTGCCCCTGTCCTCTTTCCCAGCTTTTCTCCTTGCCCTCTCCTCGTTGTCCAGTCCTCAAGTTCTCACTTTCCTTTTAATTGTGTTATACCTTTCTATTTGTGTTTCTTATTTTGAGTTCTTATACTAGGGAGAACATACGATATTTACACATGTTAGTCTAGTTTATTTCACTTATGAATATATCTTCAAGTGGCATGCACTTAAATATAAATTCTTCAAGTTTATCGTTCTTTATAGCTGAGTAACACTCCACTGTATAAAAACACCACATCTTCTTCATCCACTCCTCAGGTGACGGCCATCTTGGTTGTTACCAAGATTTGGCCATCACAAATTGTGCTGCCATAAACATAGGTACACATATATTACCATGATATGACATTTTCAGTTCCTCTGGGTGATAGCTGGCTTGAATGGGATTTCCAGCCCAACTTTCTTAAGGATTCTCCGCACTGATTTCCATAACGGTTGCACCAGTCTACATTCCCACCAGCAGTGGAGAAGGGTTCCCTTTTCCCCACACCCTCTCCAACATTTGTTGTTGATTGACCTGTATATCTCTTTGAGTGTGCTTCATGCGATCTATTTCTTTCCTATATTGCTCATTCAAGGATTACCTCATTTTTCTATTCTCCTCTAGTTTTTTAAGTCTTCTTTAGAAGAACTTGATAATTCTTTCATTATAGTTCTTTTCTTTTTTTTTTTTAACTTTTCAGATTATTTCTGAACTGATTTCCTCTATACCTTTCTTCAGTTGTTTCTTTACTTCAGATTATATTATTTCAGAGATTTCAAGCATGTGATTTCCAATTTCTTCTATGCTTATGTTTTCTGCATTTATTTTGGGTGGGCTCAGGGCTTGAGAATGATTTTTGCTCCTTGTCTTTGTCATTTTGTATAGCACTGTCCTCTGACCTTTGATGTAGAGCTCTGGTGCAGTTATTACCTTAGCACCTACCAATATTATTACCCAAGAGACATTCTTGGTTAAGGCAGTTACAGGTTTTTATTTATAGAATTATAATTAGCACCACTAATAATGGGTAGTGACATTTAGCGGTTGATAAACTTTTGTAACTAATGGGTTTGTATTTTAGACTATAAAAGCAAACATTATGACTATATAGCTAAGCATATATTAAGTTGGGAAGCTTTGTACTTTATCAGAGTTCTTTTTGCTTTTCTAGGCTGAATTTTAAAATCATTATTTTACATCTCTGCAAAATCACTTATTTATTTCTACAAAAATGAATCCTGTTGAAATTTTAGAATATCACATCTGTATGTTGTCCCTTCGACAATTAACACTTTAACCATAAGGGCTTCTGTTTTAAGAACCTTGTACATCTCTCTGATTATTTATCCCTCCTTTTATTTTACCAATGTTCTGTAATTTTTGCACACAAATATTCCTTGGATTTTTGTCAGTGTTATTGCTTGTAACACGTTTTCACTTTTTTTTAAAAGTGTTGTTCTATAACTTAAATTTCAAGTGCATGTTTAAATAAAATTAATTTTTTGATTCTAATTTTATGTCACCCAACCTTACCAAAGTCACTTTAAAAAAAAAACCTCACTTCTAATTATGGCAGATAAGAGGAGGAGGAGGAGGAAGAGTGGGGAGGAGGAGGAGGGGGAAGAGGAGGAGGAATTGGCACAGGGGTGGGAGCATCTGCTACCATGGTCATCTTCACAGCATAACTGCACCATGGAAGACATGGCCTTTAAGTCCCAGAGTATTCAGCAGCTCTTGCAAGCTAAGAAGTGGGCAGCAGAAAAGGTGGAAAATGCCAGGGAGAGAAAGGCCCAGAGGCTGAAGCAGGCAAAGGAGGAGTCGCAAATGGATGTGGTGCAGTACCTCCAGGAGCGGCAGCAGGAATTCCAGAACAAGCAGCAGGCAACCATGGGCTCCCAGTGGAATTTGTGGGCTGAAGTGGAGCAGGCTATGCAGCACCAGGTACAAGGCATGCACAGCTCTCAGCAGTGGGAAGCAGAGCGTGTCCTGGCCCAGCTGCTCAGCATCTTCTTCGATGTGCAGCCCAGCTCCACCCCAACTATCAGGCCACTGCCTAGGGCCAGCCTGGGGCCTGCTGCTCGTGCAAGTTTGCCCCACAAAGAAGTCTCTCAAGCGTAGATGCTTCCTGATGCTTGAGATCTGACATGATGTTGTGCCCTCCATCTGCATGGCCTTTCTTTCTATGTACTCAACACATGGCCTTCCCTCTGTAACAATAAAAAGGTGTCAGTGAAATAACTGAGTAAATAAAAAAATAATTATGGCAGGTTTTTGTAGATTCCATTATGTTTTTGAAATAAATATGCATGTTCACTCCAGAATGTTTAATATAATCTGTCTCCAGTTTGAGGCCTTTTATTTCTAGTTCATGTAGTATTTCAATGGCTGGAATCTCTGGTACAATTTTGAACAAAACTGATGAACAAACATTATCATTTGATCCTTGATATTAGGAAAGTGACATGGGACTTCATCTAAAAATGATCTGTTTCAGGCCTTCCATAGATACCTGTGGTAGGCTGAATCATTTTTTCCCCTTCAAAGGTATTCATATCCTAATTCCAGGCACTGAGGAATATCATTCCTTACACTGCAGAGTGGATTTCATAGGTTTGGTTAGTATGGAGTGTGAATTGGACAGAATATTGTAGATTAGCAAGGTGGGCCTAAAGTAATCTCATCTAGTGGGGAAACTAATTGGGCTTTTAATAAGAGAGCAACAAAAAGTCAGAAAAGGAGCTATGATAGAGGCAGAAGTTCAAGCATTAAGAAATCATGAGCAAAATGGCAAAAGAAAACTCTGAAACCCAAATGGCAAGAAAATGGATTCTTCTCTGGAACCTTTCAAAATAGTATATTTCTGCCTAACTATTTTAAGCATCTGTCCTCCAGAACTGTAAGATAAAAAATCTGTATTGTTCTAACCCATTAACTTTATTTTACCATATTTATTATAATTGTAATAAAAGGTAATACAGTGCCTCTTAATAAAGTTAGGAAGTTTCCACGTATTTCTAATGTGGTGACACTAGTGGCAAATTTTGTCAAATTTAGAGTTTGAAGAATAGATTGCCAAGGTCAGTAACTATTGATATTCACATAAGGATTTAAAACTTTTTTGTATGTTGATTGGTTTCTAAAATTAATCCAACCATACTGTCTCTGTTACTCTTCTCTTGTTGCTGGGACAAAATACCCAACATGCAAAAATGAAGGAAGGAAAGTTTTATTTAGCTCACAGTCACTGGAGGTTTCAGTTCATACTCAGATGGCTCCAAGGCAGATTGGCATTGGCAGCAGTTCATGGTGGCTGCAGAGAGCACAAGGAGGAGTAGCAGCAACAATGGCAACAGAGAGGAAGTTTATCTCTCTTAAATTGTATTCAGGTTATTTGCCCCAGGCTGGGGGAAGTACACACATCCATAATCCCAGAGGTACTGAAACCCATAATCCCAGTGGATGAGTTAAACTCAAACTCTAGAAGTCTCTGTCCCATGACTGAATGAGGCTTTGGGGGGACAACTAGACACAAACCATAACAATACCATCATAAGATTAATCTTATATGGTTATATGATACTATCCTTTTACTTATTATTTGATTTGATTAGCTAAAATTTTGTTAAGAATATTAAGATATTGGTCTCTTTTTTTCCTTTACTACATAAATTTTTGATTTCTACAATAGATTCTTTTAAATTTTTTGTATAAGTCAGTGTTGGACTGGAATTTTTTTAATTAAAATTATTGGTACAAAAGCTACTGTGATAAAATCAGCATGGTATTGGCAATGAAATAGACTTGAGGATCAATGGAATGGATTAGAAGATGCAGAGGCCTCTATGAACACACTCAGCCACCTGACCTTTGACAAAAGGACCAAATATTTTTACTGGAAGAAAGATAGCCCCTTTAATAAATGGTGCTGGAAAAACTGGCTCTTTACATGCCGAAAACTAAAACTTGACCCAGGTCTATCACCATGCACTAAGCTAAAGTCAAAATGGATTAAAGATCTAAATATTAAAACAGAAACAC
>NW_004524580.1:16365668-16367218 GCF_000260255.1 Octodon degus
AAAAAAGAAAAATAATTGGTTGGAAAACACTGAGTCAGTTCAATTTTCTTTTATTCAAGAGTAAAAGAAAATTTTATTCAAGAATGCCATTTAATGTGAACAATCTTGAATAACACATTTGGAAGAAACTAATTTTTCATAACAAAAAAGACTGTGTGTTGCAAAACTCATAAAAACTAGCCAGCTGGTCTTAGGACTATCTTAATGAAGAACATCCCCTTCAAATGCAAGGGGATGTTTCCATAATTATTTTCTTGAAGTTGATAATTTAGTAGATGTTAATGTTTAACATCATGATGCTCTTTCATAGTTTGACTACAATGAAAAGTGACCACAGGAAAAGTGCATGTGTTTATAAATATCCTCATGTATCATTAAGCCCATCCCTGGATGATGTATTAAGAATTTCGTTACAGATTTAAATCAGAAATACTACTTTTTGTGGTCATAAATAAGTATCAACATTAAATCTTTCTTCCTTTCCTATCACTATTTTTCCTCTCTTTCTAGGCAGAAGGTTGATATTTTTTTCACTGAATTTCAAGCCACTTGATACATGCTTTCAGATTTTAAGTGTAAGAATCCCTCAGTGATCACATGGATCTTAGTTATTTCTTACAGAGCACAAATTGACCTTGTTCTTACTTTTTTCCAGGTTCATGCTTCAGAATGGCACAGGTGTTTAAATTCTGTGGAATTTAATCCATGATGAACATCTGGTAACATGATCCTTGAAGTCAATATCTGGTTACATATCTAGATTCTCAGGTACAAGAAAAAAATGAGCCTAATTCCTATGCATTTTAATTTAAGATGAGAGAAGTCAAAGGCTGTTAAAGGATTTGATAAATCCTTTGACTAAAACAGCTTCACTGAGGTGTAAGGGACATAGTAAGTGTACATATTTAAGTGTCCAATTTGAAGTTTCCTCATAGATATATACCTATTAATCGATAATCACAGTCACCATCATGTATATATCTGTCACCCTAGAAGTGTTCTCATACTGCTTTGAATTGCTCCCTCTATTTTCTCCTCCACTGCTGTCTTCACACAATCATTAATTATTTCAAAATAATCTTTTATTTTGAAGAATAGAAGCGAGCAAGAAAAACAAAAGCAAAGACAGAAATAGGGTAATATATAGCAACACATATATTGAGATTTTTCAAAACTAGATTAGCTGATTAACAGTGATTGATATATTACCTATTTTTATTGTCAAATCTGTTACTCAGATTAACAGATACAGTCATGCAAGATGGGAGATATGATTGAATATTACCAAATGCTTTCAAGAAATCTTAAATTTTTTCTCTCATTTTCTTTTATTACCTTTTGGAAAAATTTTTTTTTTCTTTTCAAAGTTTTATTGATAAACATATAACAATGAGACAGTTTCAAATCAAATCGAAAGTAGAGTTTCAACAAATAATACACTGCATATATTCTTCTTAGTGGTTAATTGCTCTACAAGATGCAGACTTGTGAACCTACTTACAAACACCATTAGAACAAATCATTCTATTCATTAAGAGAATGCAACTATA
>NW_004524580.1:16371380-16375405 GCF_000260255.1 Octodon degus
GGTAGGCAAAGAATTCATGAATAAATATCAAATTGCACAGGTAATACTTGAAAGAATTAACAACTGGGACCATCTCTTATTGTGAAGTTTTTGCACTTCAAAAGAAATTACCAACGAAGTGAAAAGACAAACCACAAATCTGAAAAAAATCTTAAATAATAAACACTCAGACAAAGACCTGCTCTCTAGAATTTATAAAGAACTAAAAAACATTAGGGCCCCTAAATTTAAAGACATAATCCAGAAATGGGCATCCAAGTTGTATACACACTTCTCAGAGGACGAAATTAAAGAAGCGAATAAATATATTAAAAAAAATGCTCCACATCACTAGCCATCTGTGAAATGCAAATTAAAACAATGCTGAGATACCATCTCACCCCACAAAGAATGACTATCATAGACAAATAAACAAACACCAAATGTTGGAGAGGCTGTGGGGAAAAGGGAACCCTTCTCCACTGCTGGTGGGAATGTAGACTGGTGCAACCATTATGGAAATCAGTGTGGAGACTCCTTAAGAAAGTTGGACTGGAAATCCCATTCAAGACTACTATCCTCCTATGGGAATTTTCCCAGAGGAGCTGAAAACATTATATCATACTGATATATGTGTACCTATGTTTATAGCAGCACAATTTGTGATGGCCAAATCTTGGAAACAACCAAGATGCCTGTCAGATGAGGAATGGCTGAAAAAGATGTGGTGTTTTTATACAATGGAGTATTACTCAGCTATAAAGAGTGATAAACTCAAAGCCTTCGTATTTAAGTGGATGCCACTTGAATATATACTTATAAACAAAATAAAGCATACCTACATGTGTAAATATCTTATAGTTTCCCTAGTATAATAACTCAAAAGAAGAATTAAAAATAGAAATGTATTACACAATTAAAAAGGAAAGCAAAATTTTGAGGATTGGACAATGAGGAGAGGGCAAGAAGAAAAGTTGTGAAACATGACAGGGACAAAACCATACATTACTATGCACAAGATGGATAAGGCAATGATCTTGAGAAACATCAGCAGGTTTTTAAAACTAGCAGATAATTGGTAGGAGTCTCACCCTGACTAACTGTATATGCTGATATGTGGGAACCAAGGAACTGCCCTGAAGATAGCAATGTGTAATAGAAGGGTCACACTTGAAATGTCTGTCATTCTGGTCTTCTAAATACATAGTTTTTGTCAACATATCAATTATTACCATACTGTCTCTCAAGTGAAAGTTTTTTTTTAAATAAAGGGTAATAAATGAAAAAGACACAAGACAAAAAAGTCACAGGACTGTCCTGCTACAATTCTGTATATGGTTAGATTTCTAGGTTTCTGTGTAGAAATATGTAAGGGTTTATTCCTATTTTTTAAAATTATTTTTATTTCTTCATATTCTGTAGGGACTTAAAGTTTAACATATCAGTACTTGATGGAAAATATCTGTTCCATGTTATGCCTGAGATGTTTGATATTTAGACAGATAGTTATGGTAAACCAAACTGCATATGTTGCAGGTAATAATAAGCTTCTCTTCTGGAGGGTTAACAAGCTAAATTTGCAGATCAAAAATTGAAGAAAAGGAAGGGCTGCAAGGCCAGCCAACATTTTGGCCCTAGTCTTTCAAGGTCAGTGAAGACTCAGGACATAGGAGAACCTATACTCTAACATCATGTAACTCTGTTGTGTCTCAAATTTTCTGACCAAGAAGATTATGGGGCCACAGAGCAACCGATCAATGAAGTGGAGTGTGGCTAAGGAGAGTCACCTGCAGAGAAAACACTCTCTCTGGCTTTCACAGAGTGCAAATTGGTCAAGCAATGGCCCATGACTCATCCACACGGTTGACACTGACAAGGGATCTACAAAGTGCAGTACAGGGTTACAGGATAAATCCTGAGGGTACTTGACTGACCTTATCAGATACAAAAGTTATACTTCTTGTTATACAGGTCTTTCTTTATCTTGGTCTTAAGCATCCAGTAGAAAAGTATAAAAATGAGGTATATAACGTGAAGCCATATTAATATGCTGAGCCATGAAAGGCTCAAGTCAACAACTTCTGTGGATAGCCTACTACTATTGTGGACTGCTGGACTGTGTTGGATTGTTTTGCTGAATCCACGCACCTATAGTATTTAGATGCCAATGGAATACCCATCTCTGACAGGGCTAAGCAAAGAAAAGAGATACAAAGGAAGGACCATTTTGTATCTGTATATATAGAATAGTTAGGATAGATATGCAACTCCTTTTGCTTAATTCAATGAGAATAATAATTTGTACTAATAGTGTTTGGATAGGATATCCTGCCAGTTTCTTGTACTATGGATAACCACTAAGAAGAGAACAATGTGCCATGTATTAATTATTGAAACTGTCCTATTAATCAGCTTTGAAATTGTAAAAAGAAATTAAAAAACTAAAGCAAAAAAATTATTGGTACTATTCACCAGTGGAACTACCTTGGTATAGAGTTTTCTACGTAGATAGGTTTTAAATTATAAATTTAGTTCTTTTAAGAGTTACATTATTATTCAAATTATTTCCTCTATAGTGAGTTTTGCTGGATTATATCTTCCAAGGAATGTCCATTTTATCTAAATTATCATGTTCCAAGCCTGGAGTATAATGTTGTCTTTCTTTTACCTCCACTCACTGAAAGCTGGAAAGTCCTCTTCCTAAAGAAATTGAAGAAAAACCAAGTGATATGGTATGAATAACAACATCTGGAACAAAGATCGAAACTATTTGACAGATAAATTTACCTAACTTTTATATGCATGGTTGATCCAACTTTAATACTTTTAAAGATTTTTAAAACTCTTAATAATATTGGATAATGATCTTGGTTGCGGAATTAAAATTATAGCTTGTCATTTCTCTTCTGAACTTCCTAAAAGATTTTTAGTTAGAAAAGCTATAGCCATTGTTTGCAAAGGTTCATGCTCTTTATAAACAATGGTCTAGTCAACTGTAATATCAAGAAGGATATTAGTCTCTCTTTTTAAATTAAATACCATCACAGTCTACTCAAAGTAATAAAACTAAAGCATGATGCTTGGGTTTGTATAACGAAGCTGCTGTCTTTGAATACTGAGAGTTAGCAGAGTCGTAATGAAAGAAAACTTTAATACAACAGTGGTGTCCTACCCAAGTAAAAAATCCTTCTTAAATGAAAAAGAGACATGTTTGAGTCTGAGTAGGGTTCTCTTTTTTGAAGATTAATCTTCCTGCATCAGTGCCAATTTCCAGGTTTCAATCAATTTTAGTGCCAATCATGTATTGATTTCTAGTTAATTAAAGTTATTATTTATTTATTTTACTGATACCATTGATTTTGCGCTGATTATTGAAAATAGTATTTAAATTTCATGATTTAATAAGAAAAATTACATTACTTAAGTAAATATTGCTTTAACTCTGGTAATAATTTAGAGACGGAGGAACTTGAGTCCAAGAATGAAGGTCCCATACTCAATATTGTGTAATGTGGGAGTCTCTAACCAACGTCTATTGATACTTACTGTAATAAGCCATCTTAACATTTTAGAAAGTAATATTTTTTACAAGGAAGCACTTCAGGTGTTTTGCCTGAAGCACATTGAACTATTATATTCATTTGTTTGGTTATTTAGTTATTTGTGAACACACACTTATTAGATATTACTATGTACATTCAGTTTTGCTAGAAGATAAAGAAAAAAAACTTGATGGATAACTATAAGTCTTACTCTCTAATAAGTTTCTGGTTTAGTTAAGGCCAGAATATTTAAATAAATACTCAGAAAGATTTGTCTTACGAGCTAAGTGAGATGAAGTTTAGCATCAAATGTTAACTGAAAAAAACAATTCCAGAAGACTGAGTGATGACAACCCGTTTGTAAAGCAAAAAAGAAATAAGCAAAAATAAGCAAAATGAAAATTTTAGGTACATATTACTGCAACACACACACAAATAAAGACAATGAAGGTGATGGGGATGGTAATGATGGTGATGATGATGATGATGGTGATGATGATGATG
>NW_004524580.1:16376175-16376846 GCF_000260255.1 Octodon degus
TTTTTTTTCCTATGTATCTCATAATTTTGAAAAGTTTTATATGGCTATTCAGGATCTAGCTAAAGGCACACATATTAAAGTCATAGGTCATGTTTTCCTTTTCAAATTTAAAAAAATAGATTTTGATTCAGGCTTAAATTTACAGTAAAATTGAGCAGAGGTACAAATATTTCCATGTATCTTCTGCCTCCCCAGGCACAGCCTCCCTGGTTAGCGAGATTTCCCACTGAGTGATACACTGTTACATTTGATGAACAATACAAATTTATTCACTACAGTTCTGGAGGTCAGCAGATTTTTACTCATCTAGTGAAAGGAACAGTTAATGCTTAATTTTTTTCTTCTTTTCAATCTGTTTTTACCAATTTTTCATGCTTATATCTGGTCATCTAAACAACTAATTTTAAGATGGCGGTATGTAATATAACAGCCATTATTGAATTTCCAATGTGTTTTTCACTATTTTTTATTCCCTTAAAAATAAGTTTAAAAGGTTGACATGACTTTCTTCTGAAGGTTCTAGAGAAAAATAAGCCATTTTCTTTCCATTCCAGGTTTTAGAGGGCCCTTCATTGTTTGGTTATTGGTGTAATTAGTATTTTTGGATCTAAGCCATTTTGTTAGGTGAATAATCTACCACCTTTAAAAAAAATCTTTATTTCTCTAATGAT
>NW_004524580.1:16378768-16388150 GCF_000260255.1 Octodon degus
ATTTTTAAAAATTAAAAAATAAAGCTAAATCATAGCCTCATCTTGTGAAAGGATAAGAAGACATCCAATGTCAGGTGTGAAGACAACAGCCAGCACCAGTTTTCACTCCTAAATGAGGCTATTTTGCACGATTCACCTCATCTGAGTCTATAGAAAGTCATGACTTAGTGAACTGGCAAAATCTATGTGCGAAATTCAGCCTGCTGTCTTTTTTATATTACTCTTAATGGCTTTTATGGTCAAACAGAATTGAAAAGCTGTAATAGACTGTGTGGCCACAGAATGAACATTATTACTCTCTGATCCTTTATAGAAAGTTTGTTGGCTTGTTTTAAGCCCTCAGGGATTACTTTTGCGTGTTTTTACATAGTAATATATAACTTGTGCACCCCACTATATCCCGTCTATCCCATCTAATTTTTCTAGCTCTAACAATATTATACCTATCTAGGCATTTCCCTAAACTAAAATAGTAAAAATAAAATAGGTGTTTCATTACCTTGTGTAGTGGTCATTCCATTGTGTCACCTTGGCTGGATTGCCTCTGCTGTTCCACAACCTGGGCAGTGGGGACCCTGCCGCATGGAGCAGGTTGGACCTGCCGCAGAGCATGGAGGACCTGCTCCAGAGTCACTCAGCACAAAAGAGGAACATAAAGCGGTTAAGGAGGGATTCTGTGTTCCACCTCTTCAGAGGAACTTCAGTCTTCGCAGTCAGCTTGCATTTCATTTCCCGGCTTCCAGAGCATACTCTTCCGCCTCCAGCTTGGATCTTTCATCTTTCTGTCATATAGATTCTTCAGTCTTCCATCACAGACCCATTGACTGACTGATAGAGAATTGCAGGGCACATTGCAGTGAGCTTCAGACCTTGGGACTGAATCCTTCAGTCTCCGGTGTGCAGACACTCTCTGCACACTTCCTCATCCGACTCTGCAGCTGACCGTCCTAAGCCAGTCTTGTAATTTCTTATACATTGTACATCTTGTGTGTTATCTGTTCCTTGTATTACATCTGTTCTTCTAGTAAAACCCTGACTAATACACCGTGTATGCCTATTTATCACCAAGTCTTAGTAAACGTTTATGTCTCTATTGGATGTATACTTTTACAACATTCATCTTTCGCATACATCTTTCCTAGATGGTTACACTTTTCTCATTTATTTATTATTTATTTTTAACTAAAGTGCTATTTTTGTTAGGTAGTGGAAACAAGTATGTGAATAATCATAGTTATTGTAATTGGTAATAAAAATATAATGAGAAAATAAGATAATATGTGCTGATAAAAATAATATTACGGAAGTGTGGAGAAAGGCATTTGATTATTTTCAGTTAAGGCAACAAGGACTTTTGTAGTTAAGGTGATAGCTGAGATATGACGTATCATATGAGGCATGAGCAATATGGTGTGGAGCAGAAAGGGAATTTTATACGGAAAGGACCATATAACTCAACATTACATGGGCAGAAAGAGCATGAGCAGGGAAAGGATGATGGGGAGAGGCAAGTACAGGATAGTTCCCACGGGGATTTTATCCTGGGAATACTTATACACTTTCTATGGAGTGTCTGGGTATATTGGGTTTCAAATAAATTAATTTCCATATTTTCAATTTCTATATTTATCCTTTCAAAAATTAACCAATCTGAGAAAAATTCTGGGTTCAAACTATTCATGTTGGTTCTCATTTCCTACCTCTTTTCATAATCACTCATTCCACTGATGAAAAAAGGAAGGGAGAGAAGCCAAAGAGAAGAATAAAAAAGGAGGAGAAGAAGGAAGAAGAGAGGAAGAGAAGGCAATAGATCAGTGATCAGAATATTGTTTTTTTATTTTATTATTATTATTATTATTATTATTATTATTATTATTTTATTTTATTTATTTTTTTTTTTTTTGCAGAACCAGGGATTGAACTCAGGCCCTTGCTCTTGCAGGGAAGCGCTTATTCTACTGCGCCAACTGCCTGGCCCCAGAATATTGCTTTTGAACTTGAAACTCATTCTTACTGCCCTGCTTGTGATGTGGGTGCTGAGACTTATAAATGACTTTCCTTGCTAGAAGCAGGTGGTGAGGAGAAGGGGCTTCCCATTTGGCTTATGAACTTCTGCACCAAGCTCACTACTGAAATCTATGGCAGCCAGCAGGATAACGGGCCAGCAGTGGCATCCGCCCAATCCTGTTTCAGCACTAGACTGCGTTTCTTTGTATGCCAGACTTGGCCCCTCAATCATGGACCAGCTTTGGCCTCACCCAGTAGGGCTGCAACCACATCTTCTTCAGTGAGGTCCAAATCTCATCTTGGGAAAAAGTGACCACTCTTCAAGCTAGATGCCTTCTTTTGATATTCTCCTGTGGTTCTATCATGTTCTTTAACCTCTACTTGCATTTCTTTCTGGTAGCTAATTTTACATAAATACTTGCCACTTTTCTTATACTATACTTCTCAAATTGTTTTGTGGTTTATTTCTTATGATGGGACCCTGATACAGAACACTATTTATATATCTAAACTATTATATGGTGTACAGTTAGCAAAAATGAAACATTCTGGATAAATCTTTATTAGTAATAGTAGCAAACAATGATGTCTCATGTTTTTTTTATAAATTTCTGCCAAGGTTGATGGGGGGTTAGAAGTGTCGAAGTTTTAGTATATTCTGATTTTTGTAGCCTAGACTGGTCTCAAACTCCCAACAATCATCCTGGTTCAGTTTCCCAAGTGCTAGGATTACAGGCATGCACTACCACATTTAGTTATTCTGATTTTTCTGAATTGAGCTGTATTCACATATGGAGAATGGGTACTTCCATGTCCTGAAACAGTGAGACAACAGGAAGCAGATCCTCTCCCCTATCTCATCCCCATGCAAGTAACTAATAACATATACAAGTACATTTCTTTGTTCAAAAACTTAATTCTTTCCCTAAAGAATTGTTTGTGAGAATTCTGGTCCTAAACCAAATTGGGCGAGAGACAAATCAAGTTCCATGGTTAGATTTAGTGTTGACCTTATGAGGAAATTTGATTTGGTTCGCATCCAATTCAGTGTGTAACCAGAATCATGGAAAGAATGAAGTTCATGAACCAAGATATACATATGAAATATATATGAAATAGTGGTGCTCTCATGTGAGAAATAATATAGAACAGTTATTCCTTCAGAGAGAATTCAGATGAGTTGAATAAGAGAGTTCATTGCCCTCTCTTACTACTTGGCATTCTTCTAACTTTGGGACAAGCACAAGGTAACACCTAGAATGTTAAATAGAATCCTCACCTGGACAATGCTTCAGTAGTGGCTGAGTTAGACAAAAACAAACACTAACTCACTAAGGCAAAATAAACACTAATCCAACAAATGAAATACAAAACTAACACGCATAACAAAATTGAAAAGCAAGTCAAGAAAAGATCAAACTTTTTACCTTAATTCCATCTTGGGGGTGGGAACCTCAAAAAATTTTTAAAAATTCCAGAACACAACAAAATTCAACACCAGTAATATAATACTTACAGTGTCTGAAATGCAATAGGGCAGGAAATTGTAGAGAAAACTGAGAATTAAAAAATCAATACATGAAATGACAGATTTCAGAATTAGCAAAAAGGATGATTTAATGAGATGCTGTTAGAAAATGAAGTTCATTTTCTAGGAAAATTTGGTCTAACTTGGTTGTTTAGCCTATCAAGGTTTGTTTTGTTGAGTAATTTATAATCTATTATTTTGATGAAAATAGAATTTAAAATTGATTTGATTGAATTAGTGTTAACAAATATATATTCCTCATAGCTAGATTTCTCCTAAAGTTTTTTAGTGTATTAGATTGAGTGCCTCTTAATGGACAAAAAATAGGTAGAAGTATTGTTTGAAAATCTGGGTTCATGCCTTTTTGGAAGATTTTTCTCAAAACTCAGAAATTGTGTAATACTAATAACTAGCTAAAAAATAATTTTACTGTCAAATGATTTATCAAATTTTTTGGCTTTCAATTAAATTATGAAAGAAATAATTTAGTTGTCAAATTTGAGGCAATTAGAAATTATTTTTGATAGTAGATTGGCATGTGATTTTTTGCATGTTACTTGGCAGGATTTCAAAATTAAAATCCTATAACTGATTTAACAAAGTTTCTTCCATTAGCATTTACTTGATTCATTTGACAAATATTTCTTAAGGTTTTATATCCATACAAGTCAGAATTAGAAATTGTGGGAATCAAATCCTAGCTAATTAAAGTTATCAACTATATAAACTAATTGAGAAAAAGCTACATCTATATCTTCAATAAATACATTCCAATACGATAAACTTTTTAAAAAAATCATTAAATTTATATGTTTTGATTAATTACTTGCTAATAACTATAGTGATGATAAAACCAGAATAAATGTTAACACTTAGGCTTTTTGATAAGTGCTTCCCTGCCAAGTGCAAGGGCCTGAGTTCAATCCCCAGTTCTGCCAAAAAAAAAAAAAAGAATAAAATAAAATATTAACTCATGAAGTTTTTGTGAGAGAGAAGACTCTTAAGATAATCAAAAAGCCTTTGACACATCAGATATATTTTATATAAAATGTTACACAGATAGTAAAAATATGAGTTGAAGGAAAAAAGAGTATACAAAATGTCTCATTTTTAAAAAATCTGCTTATAATTATTTATAGGAGATGACAGAATCAATTCACTGTTGTTTAGATTCTACTGATATTGAAGTGAGTGATGTATCGGTTTTAATTAACACTTGTGTTTGGAGTATATTAGAAATTGTAGCCTTGGGCTGGTGAGATAGTTCAGCAGACTAAAGCACCTGGTTAGGCAAGCTTAAGCAAGCACAAGGACCGGGGTTTGATCCCCTGCACCACATGCTGCACCTGCCCTGCCCAGGGCTCACTAAGCCAGTCACGGAGTCCAGGCATGGTAGCACAGGCCTGTAATCCCAGCACTGGGGAGGCTGAAAACAGGAGGATCATGACAAATCCAAGCTGCATAGTAAGCCTCTGTAACAACCAAATACATTTAAAAAAATTATAGCCTTGTGATCATTCAAGCACATCATAAAGTGTAAATATCCGCTTCGGAATGTAAAAGGATTGCAATGCTTTTCAAAATTACTAAAGTAAGCGAGTGCAACTATTTGAAAACTGTGTCTGTAGGACAAAACTGCTTGGGACTTTAATCAGGAAATTTTAATTTTAATATTATATTTTAGATAAAAAATCTGCGTCTTTGCTAAAAGTAGATGTGAGGTAGATCAGAAAGTTTACTGAAAATGGTGTTTTGATGCGTGAGAGCATCTTGGTAATTGATAAGAAGTACACTGCATATTTTTGGGGGACAGCAGCACTTGTGGGTCCTGAAATATCTGAGTCATGTTGGGTTGGCCTCCCATCAGTTCTTGAGTTTTAGACTTCACCCCCTGACAGTGTGTCTGCCTACATTAATCTTACAAAATATACACGACCATGTTTACTTCTTTACTAAAATTCTTCCGGTAGATTCCCATTATACCAGTCAGCATGAAGGCTAAGGTGTAGTAACAGATAACTCAAAACTCAGGGAGTGGCTTAGTGAAGATGATTATTTCTTTCAAGGAATCATCTGAGGATGGAGGTAGGCAGGGAAGCTCCCAGTTCACAAGGTCATCATACACATTCAGGTTTCTTTCATCATATTAAAAGTTGTCCTCTACATTGTGTCCTCAACTGAATTGCCGTGGTTGACTTGCCACCACAATGTTCACACTTGGGAGCACTAGGCAGAAAATAATTTCAGATGCTGGTAAGCAATATCTGGAGTCAGCCAACTAGAAACAAGAAAGAGCTAGGTCAGGCATATTTCCAGCCTGAGATCTAGGAGATCCCTTCATATTCTACTCCAGATTCTGCAAGGTCAACAGACTGTAGCTCACTTGGCCCACTCACACTAGAGATGGCAATCTGCTTTTTTCAGTCCATGAATTCAAATCTTAATCTCATCCAAATCATCTTCATAAACATAACCCAGAATAACATTTGTACAAATATTATTTGGGAACATATGGTCCTCACCATCATAATTAAGCAATGTTAGAACATTTTAGAATCAATTTGTATGTTACCCACAAATGTGTTTCCACCTACTTCCACTTACATATCATTTGAACACATAATCATATGCCTATGGCTAGGTGCACACAGA
This sequence comes from Octodon degus, assembly GCF_000260255.1. NCBI lineage: Eukaryota > Metazoa > Chordata > Mammalia > Rodentia > Octodontidae > Octodon > Octodon degus. The sequence goes on from NW_004524580.1 coordinate 16,384,956, forward strand.
GCATACAAATGTGCTGTACAGCTACCTGGCCATGAATTAATGAAGGAGATAATAGAGTAATCAAGACAAATATCTGTCTGCACTCCATATGTGCAGAATATTGTTCACAGCAAGGTACTTACATCACGTCTTTATCCAATCAACAAATATCTAGCTCAAATTTAATCTTCACCCTACCCAACTATCTTTGCATTTGATTGCCTGTCCATAAAGATACCATTGACAAGAATGTTCTCTTCCAAATAATAAATTGTTGGCCTTTTTCTTACATAGAAGTGAGGCATGAATGGAAGTAGATGGATCGTTTTGTGCAGAATGATGTGCAGCAGACTATAGGAATAAGGTTTATAAGGGATGATTCATGGTACAGGAGTAGTGAATAGACTTTATGTTCAGCGAAGCTTAAGCCTACTGGTGGTTTGGTGAGTGATAATTTTTCCCAGGTGAAGCATGAGTGGGAATCAAATTCACTTACGCAGGAATTTGTGGGCAGTTTTTGTCTTCACTTTTCTCTCTTTGATCTCTATATACTGAAACTGGATCTGATTGATGTATTACTCATTCATTGTGAGATTATTGTTAAAAATTGCTTTAAGAAAGAAGAAAAACTTTAGCAACATAACCATACTTTCTGATTTTTCCTAAGTACCACTGAAGTTGTTCAGTAAGTAGTCTTCTAATTTGTGTGTTTTTCTCTTATAGATCAGTGAGCTGGTAAAAAAGAAGCCCTTCAATTGTGTGGCAAATGTTTTAGGTATCTAAGGCCTCAGTTTAAATGAATTTTCCTTATTAATTGGCATCTATTTTTCTGCATCCATTTCTTATTCACTAGCAATATATTTTGAAAACTTAATTTTATTACAAAAATTGCCTCTCTAAATCAAGAAATCTCTACTGCATTCTGTGTGAGGATCGAGTGCCACAGAAAAATGGAGTGGCTATTCTCCATGCCCCCATGGTGGTGTGTAGTGAAGACCATTCTAGATGCACAGGAGACAAGTCAACCCATCGCACATGATGGAAAATCTTAGGGCACTTGAGCTTCATTTTCTTGGGAACTTAATCCTACATAAAGAAACTGGTCAAAATGTTCCCAGTCTTTCTTGAGAAAAGACATGTCCCACTGAAATAGAACTGTGAGATTTTTTTTTAATTGTGTATTTCAGTGATGGAAGTGCTCAGATGCAAACTGTGAAATGCAGTACCCTTTTCCATAATGTAAAGCACACATGATTCACTCTTCGCTGTTTATCTTTATCATGACGAGTACTTCTAACGTTTATTTTGTAAGTGATGCATACCGATAAAATAACTGTTTTTAATCCTGCTTCTACCAGAAAGTTAAAAATAACAGCCCCTTGAGACTAACAGTGAAAACACAGTTGGAAATATTTGGAACAAAAAGATTTTGCAACTAAAAAACTAGACATTATTGTAAGAATTTTGGTTTACTACTTTCTTTCGATTTTAACCCCTAAGAATAATCCTTTATTTTACAAATTTAATGGAATATAATTATAACAGTTCAAAGGGTTTCATAAGAAACATTATCACATTTAACTATTGTAAATTGTACTGTTATTACAAAATTGTCATGATAGTTGGCACATAGGAGCTACCCAATAAATACCAGCCTTCTCCTTCCGCTGCTCTTCTTCCTTGTCCCCCTACAATCACCCCTTCCTCCTCCTCTTCTTCCCTTCCTGCTCCTATTCACTCTGCCTCCCGTTTCTTCTCCTGTTCTTCCTAATTTCTCTTTGTTTCCCTTACTTCTTTTCTCAAGAAGAAAATTATGCGAGTGCACACTATGTGTAGAAAGACTTTAAACAGATATGGAAAACAAGAAAATATCTTTTCTATCCTCACTGACAATATATGCTATTGTTAAGATATCTACATTGAAATTAGTTTGCCCAGCAACCAAACCACGTTACTTCTTTTCATTCCTATGAATCTGTTGTAACTGTACTGGGCTTTACATCAGGAATTTCAGATGTTTGCTTTAGATGTGCCCTAGTTGCTACTGTACTCCAGTAATGGTTTCTTTTGGAGGATAAAATGAAATAAGTACAGTTTTCTGTAGATTACAGTGAAGGTAGAATATTTATTTGTTTGTTTGTTTGTTTGTTTGTTTTCTGGCAGAACTGGGGTTGTACTCAGGCCCTTGCACTTGCCAAGGAAGCACTTATTCCACTGAGCCATCTCCCTAGCCCCAAAGGTGGAATATTTAAGAATACATATATTCTTCAATTTAATTGGACCTTTGAAAATGCTTGCTAAGTTCCTGCTCTGTATAGAAAATTTTACCTTATATCAGTTGTAGCTATTGAATCCTCTTCACTGGCTTCTGTCAGAGAACTGAGTGCTACAGAAAAACTGAGTGACTCTTCTACAGGATCCTGTGGGGAGTAAGTAGTGAGGACCACTCTGGATGGACAGAAGACAAGTTCATTCATTGCATATCACCAAAGACTTAGGGTACTTGGGTGTAACTTTTCTGGGGATTCAACCCTACACAAAGAACGTGGCCAAAATGTCTCAGATCTTTATCAGGAAAAGATATGTTCTACAGAACTAGAACTGTGATTTTTTTTTTATATTGTTTTCAATGTAGAAGTACAGAGATGCAAAATGTGAACTGAAATTTTCACAATGTAAAGCACATATGATTTGCTCTTTGCTGTATGTCTTTAGCATGGCTAGTACTTTTAGTATTAATTTTTATATTTATGTCATATTTCACAATATTTTGAAGCAAAACCTATTATCCACTCATATGTAGGCCACTATCAAAACTGCGTATCACTCTAAGGTCTGTCATTGGCACTGTTAGGATTGGATCTTCAATTTGTAGAATTTTAATACCTATTACTACTAAGTTATTTTATAAACAGCGAAGGGGAAGAGAAATGAAACTAAAACACTTACTGATCATATACCAAATGCTAGGACTTCTAACAGTTTATACTTACACTTTCTCAAAACCATTCAAACTTCAGTATCATCTACTATTATTAAATTTTGACACTGAAATTGTTTTGCTTGATTGCTTAAAAAAGCCAAACAGAAACTGAGCTTAATGACTACTGAATATTTAAACCTTTTTCAAGTGTCACACAGTTATTAGTCACACTTTCAAAGAATTCTAGAAGTTCAGTTTTGTGAAGTTCTGAGCTATCCAGAGGCAGATCCAAA
>NW_004524580.1:16388255-16393991 GCF_000260255.1 Octodon degus
AATTTTGAAAATGTAAAAGTACTATAAAGTTAGCACATGTAAATAAAGTAAATGACTATCCCATTTTGTTGCAGGATGTGAGGTTAATAGAGCTAAAGCTGGAAAAATCTTGAAAAATGATGCATATAATACATCAGAAAGTGGGTTTATGTTATGCAATATAGATATGATATTGCCTATATAATATATGATAATATTATCTCAGCCGTTAAATTGAGTATAATCATCTGTCCTCTAAAGATGAGAATTCAGACAAGTGTAACTTGTAAAATAGCTTCTATTAAGTAGAAAATTGATTTGGATGATTTTAAGATTGAGGTTTCCCAAATATCACCCCTTTAGCAGAGTGCATCATTTTAAGGAGGCAGTAGCATTACTAGATAGCACATTCAATTCAGAGTCTATCAGGAAAAGTGTGGGCTTTCTAACCAGATTTCAAACTTGTCTTATCTTGCTCAGGAAGTCCTTAGGAAGCCCTACTAGGAATTAGGGCACGGTGTTCTGGGCTATGCCGAGGAGGCCACCTCTATTTCTGCTTCCGGCTCGCGCTCTCACTGGGGCTTCCGCTGCAAACCGCCATGACAGGCTTTCTCTTTACACCCACTCATTTTTCAGTCTTTCAATTGCCATGGGTGGCTGTTACATGGTGTATATTTTAGCGAAAAATGAAATTGTTTCCTGTGATAACATCTTCCTTTTATTACGTGATAAGAAAGATCAGGGCTAGAAAATGCAATAAGCATAAATAGTGTCTGTTTGGAAAGCATTTCTTCCCCTTTCATCTAAGCCAATGATCTTAATACAATGTTTTCAGCTATTCTTTTGAACAAACACTGCCTTTCTCGCCAGCATCTTTCCCTTTGAACATGGACTTCTGGGAATTCACCTTCACTGGTCTTCCAGGTTTTGCAAGGGCATGTGGCTCCTGAGAGTTTGGAATTGTGGCTGGTACAAATTGAGATGTATTACACATGTGGAAATTATGCTCTTTTGTATAGCTTGGGTTAAAATATAATAAATTAATTTTACCTATTTTATATAAACCTCATTATTGGAAAGTTTAAAATGACCTCTATGGTTCACATTTTTGTTAGACAGTTGCTATATAGTATCCTGATAACTTTATTCATCTAGGATTAGAGATATCTGCCAGAAGAGACTCTACCCAATCCTTTTTTGTTTATCCATCTATTTATCTATTTATCCATCTATTCATCCATTAATCTAACATGTACTTGCTAGGTTTTATGGATATAATGATTGGAAACAGACATTGTCATTCTCTTCGCAGATCACAATGAAAGATTCATTAGCCAAATATTTTATCAATAAATGCATAATTAGAAGTTGGGTTAAGTAAGAAGTTGGAAGAAGATTTGAGCCCTGAGAGCCACTGAAAAGGGAAGCTGTCTTATACAGTCTTGTGGACATGGAGTATGCACAAACTGTGTGGGGACTGTGTGTTGGCTTCTTAGCTAATGGTCAACAGGTTCTAACTAGGGAAGTACTGAGCAAGAGGAGGACAAACATCTCAGATAATTCTTTCCAATAAAGAGCACTTTAACAAGAACACCGATGATATCAAAAACAAATAGCATAACAAAATTTTCTGAAGAGGAGGTTGGGCAGAAAGATAAAGATCAAATTAAAGATTATGTATATTGAGGAGATAAATGGTTAAAAATGAGAGAGTATCAACAATGGTTCTTGCAAAATTATACTGACCCATTACAAGCTAGTAGGCAGCTCTTACCAGTGAAGGGGGCCACATGAAAATCATTTGTTGTTATTATAATTCATGCCCTGATCATATGTTGCAACTTCTATGTTTAGAAATGTGCTACAGGAATAGGGAAATGCCCATCTATATTTTTTCTGTAGAGTTTAATGTCAGAGCTCTTTTCAATTAAGTTATTCTGTTTCAGTTAAGCCAAAATGAACAAGACCATAAGGATGCAGAAAAAAAAAAAAAAGACTTCCTGAAATTTATATCAAAACTCTCAACCTACCATCCTGAAAAGATATAGGAGGCCAACAAGAAGGAGAAAGAAAAGGAGAGGTAGAAGCAGAAGGAGAAAGAGAAGAGGAAAGGAGGGGAGGAGAAGCAAAAGAAAGAAGGAGGGGAGAAGGAGGAGAAAAAGAACAAGAAACGATGTTGCTGTTGTTTCTTATGGAGCAAAAAGAGAAGCCAGGCCTGGTTGTGCATACCTGTAATCCCTGTCCTCTGAGATACCGAAGCTGAGAGGTCACAAATTCCATCCCAGAGTGAGCAATTTAGTGAGTTAATGAGACCCTTTCTCTGAATAAAAATAATTTTAAGAGACTGAGAAGTTAGCTCAGCATAAAGGCCTGGGTTCAATTCCCAGTGCCATCAAAAAAGGGACAGGAAGGAAATAAGGAAGGCAGCACAAAGGGGTAAAAGGGGCCAGGGCACCAAAATATTCTCATCTGAGTATGAATAAATCACGGTCCATTGGGCTTTTTTCTTCTTAGTTTGTTTATTTATTTATTTATTTATTTATTTATTATAAGGTAGGTTCTTCATGTTATGATTACTGAACAGTGGCCTTGATTCTAAGAATGACTGTGGTAACATATGCAAAAGAAGAATCAGTCCCTTATGAAGGTTGTTATTTCGGTGCTCTTTATCAGTGAGGATTGCAGCTAGCCCAAGGCAGTGCTGACTGCCTTCCTTTAAATGGATTGGGAAAGAAAAGAAAGAAAAAACTCATAATAAAGCACACTGCAAGTCGCTTCCTGTCACTTTAAACTTTAGGCACTTAAATTACAAATTATTCTTGGAAAAGACTATAAATAACTGAAGTTGTTGGAATGCATGGGAAACTAGAGTTGATGCAGAGTGTGCAGTAATGAGTTTTGGTTTTTAAATAAGTGAGTTTTTCTGTTTATTTGATGATCCAAGGTTTAGCATTTTACATAACACAGTGAGATGGACCTAATTTTGAGTAATGTGTATAAAGCACTCAAAACACACTCTTGCACACCTGTGGAAAATTGAGTATGCATAGGAAACTTGTTTTTGTGAGTCTCATTGGTTTTGGAAAACCAAAATATATTTACCTTTCTATGAGACTTTTTGAAAAACCTTTCAAAATAACAGAAGAAAACTTAAAACAGATTAAAATTACACAAGTGGAATCACAATTTTAACAGATTAGATTGCGAATAAAGAATATAAACTTTTTTAGAAAAGTGATGGTGGACTTTAAGTCCCTACAGAATATGATGAAAAAACATTTAAAACATTAAAATATATTTTAAAAATAGGCATAAAGAATTATATAATTCTTATGTTTACACATAAGTCCAGAAATCTAACCATGTGCAACCTTGTAGCAGGACAGTCCTGCAACATTCATTTTCCTGTCTCCTGCCTTCACTCACCACCCCCTTCTTTTTGAACAATCATCTACCTGAGAGACAACAGAGCAGCAACTGGCATGTCATGACAAGCAGTCCACATTCAGAAGACCAGAATGACAGGCACACCAAGCATGAACCTACTATTATAAATAGCCATCTTTAGTGCAGTTACAAGTGTCTGTATATATGGTTAGTCAGGGTGAGAATCATTGCAATTAACTGCTAGATTCAAAAATCTTCTGAAGATTCTCAGGATCATGGCCTTCCTCATCTTCTACATATAACTGTATGGCTTGCCTCTGTCATGTTCCCTAGCTCTCCTCCTTGCTCTCTTTTCATTGTCTAGTCCTCAAGTTCTTGCTTTCCTTTTAGTTCTATTATACCCTTCTATTCAAAGGATGTACAATCTGAGGTACAGGATCTCAGGATAAATCCTGAGGGGATTTGACTGACCTTATCAGATACAAAAGTTACAACTCTTGTTGCATAGGTCTTGCTTTATCTTGGTCTTAACTATCCAGCAGAAATGTATAAAAACGAAATATAAGAAGTAAAGCCATAGTGTTATGTTGAGCTGTAGGAGACTCAGGTCAACAATTTCTGACATTTCCAGTGAAGCGCAAGACCCAATACTACTATGGACTATTGGACTCTTTTAGAATATGTTGCTGAGTTTACACACCTATAATATTCAAATGACAGAACTAAACAAAAAAAGGGGATACAGATTAATGTCCATTTTGTATCTGGGTATTCAAAATGGTTAGGATAGATATATAGTTACATTCTCTTAATGAGTAGAGGGATTTGTTGTAATAGTGTTTGTAAATACGATATCATGTCTTTATCTTTTACAGCAAATAACCACTAGGAAGAATGTATGCAATATGTTAATTATTGAAACTGTCATATGAATTTGATTTGAAACTGTCTCATTGCTATTAATCTCAATAAAATTATGAAAAAAAGATTGAAAAATACAGTAAAAAAAGAAAGAAAAGTGATGGTAGCTTTGTATTGGAATAGATTATCCCACTTGTCAATAAAGTAAGATAAGATAATCATTTTTTTTAACTTTTACTCTATGATACCTGGAGCTTTAATGTATTTGTTAATAGATTGATCAGTTTTTGCTTATTTTTAACTTTTTCTTAATTTGTGAAAATTAATGATGCATTAGTCCACATTAGTGGACACATCTGTTTCATTTAAGTCAGTAAGAAATCTCAAAACTAAAGCCTTTATCCATGTTCACCCAAGCTTTCCTGTGAGTCAGTTTTCAGAATTTTTGATCTTAGAAGTCTAGCAATAGTGAAAAGAAAGGTTTCTTTTTTGTTTTTTGTTTTTTTTTCAGAACCAGGGCTTGAACTCAGGCCTTTGTACTTGTCAGGGAAGTGCTTATTCTAGTGAGCCATCTCCCCAGCCCAAAAAGGTAAGACTTATACTCATTCATTTTCTCTGATCATTTTTCTCATATACATTGCATGGTATTTAAGAACCAGCTTAATGCTCTAAAAATTCTGTCAGGGATAGAACTTTATAATTACAAATTACATGATAAATTTAAAATTACTTGGATAAAGGTGCTTGCAGACAGTAAGACTGGGTTTCCTTTCTGAGTTTTTCCACCCAGAGATGATCATAGCAAGACCAAACTAGGCACCTTCTACTCTTCTATGCTGTAAGAAGTCTTCATTGAGATTATTAGACAAGGGCCATTATGTGGGATACGAATAGATTTTGTCACCAAATAAAATGCCTATCATGTGCCAGCCGGGGGTAAAATGTAACGGATGAAGAGCTACATTTTCATTATTCTTCATTTCTTTTGTTCTCTTTACTGGATAAGGAAAAGAAACATTGAAGCTAATGAAATCAACCATGGCTTATAGCTGCTTCCAAAGAGCCTTCTGACTCTGAAGACTGAACTCTTGACAACTTGTCAGGAATGATTTCTTTCCTGTAAACCAAATTGATTTAACCAATTTCAACCTAATCAAATTTTACTTGATCTGCTCTACCTTCCAGGCTATGAGCTCAGTGCTGGAGGTATAAATTGGTCCCTTTACTAGTCAAGATTCTCCAAAATAAGCAAAACTAATAAAATACATTGTATGTATATAGAGAGGTGATATCTAGCCATAAACAAGCTGCTATCAAAATGTTTTTCAGCACTTACTGTATTTTTCATTTTGAGAGAGTGTTTGGAAGAGGGCACCACATATTTGAACATCATTTCCTGACTGTGTTTCATGCGAGGAGAGTATGTTTTATAAGCATTAGAGATTTTAAAAATATATAAAGTTAAGGTTTTACCCTCAGGAAAGTTAAGACCCTGTGGAATGTCAACCC
>NW_004524580.1:16394136-16396742 GCF_000260255.1 Octodon degus
CTTTTTTGCTATTTATTTATCTATTTACTTGGTACAGGGTCTTACTATGCAGCTTGGGCTCATAGTGAGCTACCTATCTTAGCCTCCCCAGTACTGGCACGGCATGCGGTATCAGGGATCAAACCAGAGTCCTTGCATTTGCTGGGCAGGCGTGTAGACAGCCGAGCTATCTCCCTGGCACCTTTTATTTTTTTAATCTTTTATTTGCAGGACAATTATTTCTAACGGTGAATAATACAGGACTTTTATTCTTGGTGCAAAATTTTGAAAGCTGAGTAAGAGTTCAATAAGTGATGCTTTAGGACAAGGTCATTCCTGACTTAGTTAACCTGATTAAACAAGAGAGCAGGTCAGAAAATTCGAGATGAGGATGGATCAAGACTGAATTCTCAAAGAAGCATATCTCTCAGAGAAAATATGATGCTCCCGAGGAAGCAGTTAGCACGTTGGCTAATACTATTGCTGTTCTGAAAGATAAACCACTTCAAGAAAAAGGATCACTCACATTTACTACTTTTACAAATACTTTCACACTCATATTCAGATTTATTCTTCCTTGACATTTTACATAGATATAGCTTGACAATTTTATGACACCCACAGATCTATCAAATTTCTAGCCTTGTGCTAAGTGGCCATTTGAATATGTATTTTATAAGAAAAGGTTCATGATGTAAGAAATGTATCAGTTGAAATAGTACTGGTTTTATATTTTCATGAATTACAATATACTTCTGCAAACCCTAAGATTTGTTTAAATTTTACTACATGGATTTTTTTTCCAATTTCCAAGAAGAAAAACTCAGAAGCTTTAACTCGTATGTGATGTTTAAGCCTGTGTGTGCTATATGTGTGTTATGCAGGACATATGTTGCTCTCCAATTCACTGGTTTCTTTCTCTTTTCTCTGCATAATTGGATTTTAATATGACAAATGTGGTAGGAGGTTTTCTACCCTAAAGGACTTCCTGCCTTCAATATTTAAGAGCATTTAGACTTAACTGCCTAATGAATCCTTCCTTCAAATGAAATGTAAGCTCTGTCTGAAATTAACCTTTGAGAAACCTTGAAAGATTTATATTGACCCAGATATATGAATATAGCAATTAACATAACTGTATTTATGTTTAGCAGGAATACTATAACTTCATAAATATTGTCTTTTGGCCTCAGAATTGTTTTACGATAAACTGAGTCACTTATACTTTGAAAGTAAAGCTCCGCCCTCGGGGTGCACTGAGCCTGTGATTAAGACTGGCTGTGACGGTGCCTGCCTGTAATCCCAGCGCTTGGGAGGCTGAACACAGGAGAATCACTGTAAGTCCAGTCTACATAGTGAGACCCTGTAGACCCTGCTCTAAATACAGAAAATAAAGTTTAAAAAAGAAAGTAAAGTCCTTCCTGTAGCTTAATACCCTTACAAAAGCAGAAAATACAGTCATTAGTCTTAACCTGAAAAGGAAAATCTAATTTAACACATTATTTAACAACGCACAAAAAAGTAATAATTAATTTGATCCAATTTTCATGGTAAGTTTTCATTTACTCCCCAGAGTACCAGCTAATGAAATTGCTTCTTAATCGCACTGATTCCTGGAGAATCTTTTGGAATTTCATTATTTATACTGACATCCATGGACAAGGAAATATCTGTAATTAAGTAAACATTTTCATCAAGGTCAACAGTAGATTATCCTTTTATATGTCTCTTAATTACTTTCTGATCATCCAGATATAGCACCTGCAAACTAAAGGAGGAAAGGTCTATTTTGACTAACAATCTATAGATGTGTCAGTCCACAGTGGGCTGGCTTCAAGGTGGGGCAGCATGACAGAAGGGCCTGGCAGAGGAGAAGCTGTTCATGGCATGGCAGGCAGGAATCAGAAAGAGGGGTCGAGGGAAGAGGGAGGGAGTTGTAGCCTACCAGGTCATGCCTCTGCAACCCACATCCTCCCCCGGGCTTCATCTCCCAACATCACATTCAGCTATAAACTTATCAGTGAATTAATCCACTGAAGGGCATTATACTCCTACCACCCAGTTACCTCCCCAAAGACCCATCCGTGTGAGTGCAAGCGACGTTTGGTGGAAGGCGCCTAGATATAAACCATACCAATGTGGTTTTCTAAACTGTTGGATTATCAGAAATATATTAAAATGAATGCTATGGCTTGTGTTTTGACGGCAAACGCAAGGTCCTGAAAGAAAAAGAACTTTCTAGATATTTCCCCAAATCCTCATGCATTCATAGGTAGGACTTGTCAGAGGTGACTGGATCTAAAATATGTGATATGGCAATAAAGTGTATAATGTTGCCATTAAGGGCGTGTGGTACTTAATTACTCCACTGATAGTTTGACATAGTCCTGGATGTGAGTGCTGCCTGGTCTAAGGCCATATAGCCTAGATGGAATATGAGGAGCAGAAAGAGGGCTTGCTGCTTTTCCTGCCTCTTGCCTTCTACCTTCGTCCTACTCACTGTTTCTCTCTGTGATGCCCCTCTGCCACACCACCTGCCTTGGAGCCGCTGATTGCGGACCGAAATCCCTGCAAACAGTAAGTCAAAACAAATCTTTTTCCTTTAACCTTGGGTTTGAGTATTTTGT
>NW_004524580.1:16398044-16407438 GCF_000260255.1 Octodon degus
GTCCCATTATGTAGTGCAGGGTGGCCTTTAACTCATTTATATAGCCCAGGCTGGTATCAAACTCATGGTGAATCATGGTGATCCTTCTGGCTCAGCCTCCTGATTACAGGCATATACTACCATGCCTGGAACTTTGCTTTCTTTTTTTTTTAATGATTATCTAAAGAGAATACTAAATCGCAAAAGAAAACAAATTTGGAAACAATACAGAACTTCACCAAACAAAACAATAGGAATTCAACAATGGTGGCTATATTGCATAATGTTGTCATCAAATTAGTCATTCAGATTTCCAGACATAAGCATGCAAAACTGATCTTAAAAAAGTTATAAGAAATTTAAAAAGACATGAAAAAAAATTAAGCATTAACAAACTGCTTTCCTATGTAGACCAGGAGAAATTAGCAGTAGAATTATTCAAGCCATCCTATATACATACATAAATATATCTCTTTTTGTGCATCCAAGTTTTACCTTCCCTTTGAACAAATTCTCTTTTACAGTATCTATTGTACTTTTCATATTTTATTTACTCTTTCAGGTCCTTATACTAGTGAGACAATACAATGTTTGTACATGTGGATCTGATTTTTTTTTCACTTCTCTGTATAGTCCCTAGTTACATCTATTTACCTATTAAAACTTTGACTTTAACATTTTTATAGCTGAGTAATACTCCATTGTGTGAAAATACCACATCTTTTTCACCCATTCACAGTTGATGGGCATCTGGGTTTTATTTAAAGATTCAGGTATGACAAATTGCACTGCTATACACATGGGTACACATATATTCTTGTGCTATGATGTCTTTAGTTCTTCTGGAAAAATATCCAGTAGTGGAATAGCTATGTTGAATAAGACCTTCAATCCTAGATTTTAAGAAATCTCCATACTGATTTTCATAGTAGTTGTGCCAGTCTACACTCCCACCAACAGTAAAGAAGGGTTTCTTTTTCCCCACAGCCCCCCTCGCATTTGTTATTGGTTGACTTTTGATGATAACCACTCTTTCTGGGGTGAGCTGGAATCTGTGTTGTTTTCATTTGCATTTCTTGAATGAGCAATGATTGTTGGACTTTTTATATATATTTGTTTTCCATTCGTGTTTCTTAATCTGAGAAGTGTATATTTATCTCAGATGCCCACTTTTGGATTGGGTCTTTGAATTCTGGGAATCCAAATTTAAAAAAAAAGTCTTTATATGTATTAGATAGAAGTCCTTTGTCAGAGGCACAGTTGGCTATAGTTTTTTTTCCCTCAATTTGTAGGTTTTCTTTTTACTATGTTGGTCATTTCTTTTAAAGCGCAGAACCTTTTCAAAAATATTACACCCTGTTATTGATTCTTTGAGGCATAACTGGCACATCTTGCTGGTTTTTGTTTGTTTGTTTCCACATGAATTCTACCTACTTCTAAATCTTTAAGATTTTACCCGGATGATTTAGTGTTTATGTTTTAATATTTAAATTGTTGATTCATTTCGACTGCAGTTTAGTGCATGGTAATACAAATGGGTATAATACTAGCACTCAGCATACAGAAAGCTAGTTTCCCCAGTACAATCCAGTACAATTTATTAAACAGGTGATCTTTTTTTCTTTGTCAAAGACAAGGTGGTTGAGTGTGTTTTTAATTATGTCTGCATTTTCCAATCTGTTCCATTGATCCTCAGGTCTGTTTTTATTTTATTTTGCATTTTAGGGAAGGGTCTACAGGGTGTTCAGGGTCTCACTAGTAGATCAGCCTCATACTTATCCCCTGTTTATAGCCTCCCAAGAGCTGGGATTACAGGCATGTGCCATCACGCCCTGTCTCAGTCTAAACCCTTGACACTTTGCCTCTGGGTGTCATTAAGCTTTAAACCATCCTGCAACTCACAAAGTGAAGATTTATATTCACTAACTCAAAGTAAAAACCCATAAACATTGAAAATGTGCCAGTCCTGTAGCATTGCAGGTCAGTGAAACACTACCTGAAAAACAATAAAGCAAAATACAATTTAGAAGAAAATTATTATTATTATTATTATTATTATTATTATTATTAACTAATTAATTAATTTGTTTGTGGAACTGGGGATTGAACTCAGGCCCTTACGCTTGCCAGGGAAGCACTTATTCCACTGAGCCATCTCCCCAGCCCCTAAATTATTATATTTTTAAGGAAGGAAAAATAGTCCTGGTGAAATAAAAGTGTATTTCAACTTTTTAAACACCAGGATTTTAGGAATTATGTTATTATAGCTTGATAGGTATTTAGTACAGTTATATAGGGCCTCACAAGGGTTTTAGTATGTTATATATTTCTTAGACAGATCATTGAAAATTCCCATGACTCCTATTAGTCCTTTGATTTTTTTTTCATATAAATATTGTTTTCTGTAAAATCCAACAAAATACTTAGAATTTTAACATATAATCTTTGAAACATAAATTGTGTTAACAATATTTTAAAAATAACCCTAATATTTTTGACAAATATCACAGTATACTTGTATCTTGACCAAATATATTTTTAACATGCAGCTTAATTTAGAGCTTTATTTCAAAGTATATTTGTATAAAAGTATATGTTTGAGGGCTGGCCTGACAACTCAGTGGACTAAAGTGCCTGCTTAGGCAGATGCAGGGACCAGGGTATGATCCTCAGCCTGCTAGGCTGACCCCACCCCAGGGATATGCTGAGATGCAGTTGAGACTGGGTATGGTGGTGCACGCCTGTAATCCCAGCGCTTGGGAGGCAGAAGATAGGAGGAGCACTATAAGTCTGATCTATGTAGTGAGGCCCTGAACACCCTGTAGACCCTGCCCTAAATACAGAAAAAAAATTACTTTTTTAACTTTAACTTTTTTACTTTAAAACAGTTACTTTAAAACTATGCAATAAAATAGATTTTTAATCTTATTTAATGTTTTGTACTGTCATTTCAAAGACAGTTATCCTGAATATTACTAATACTTGAATTTGTTTTTCAACTTAGACGGTGTTTTTAACTTTTCGTTGGTGTTTCATTTAAAGAAACTGTAATTCTGTTCTGTTTATGCAGCTTTTGCTCAGAGATAGTCTGTAAAATATTTTTATGGGTTGATAATGATGAAGTTCATGTATATTCATTAGACTGCAGGGGCTATATATTTTCAAAATTTCTGTTGAGTTTTGTAAGGACTTTAAATGACATCTACATTTTTCTGTCATTTCCTTTCTGTTTCTATAGATTTAAGTACTTCACTCAACAAGCTCTGCAAGTTACCATTTCAAAGATTAAAACGAAGTTAAAATAGCCCTAGAGATGCTGATCCAATCTTTTAGTTTTGTAAATTTAATCTTTTATGTCACTGAATACTTTTTGTGGGAAGATTTAATATGGTATGAGGTACAGATTCTTATAAGGTGTACTTATAATTTGTATGCGATAATCCATATGTTTGTTCCTAAGGTCAGTTTTTGTAAGATATTTTTAAATAATGCCCTGTAGCTTAATCATTAAGCAACCTAAGATAGTCAACCACAACTAAGAATTTTAAATACGATTTTGCAATTCTGTGCTTTATAAAGAAAAGAACTCACTTAAAGTGTGTTTAATGATGTATAAACAGTAGCTATAGAAAGTCTTAAAAGATTTACCACTTAGCAAATTGTACGTAGGTTGATTCTTTCCAACCTAATAACAAGACTATTCCTTATTATAAATTGTCAATCCGGCAATAGTGCTTAATTGGTTATGTTTATTTATTCTTCAGCTAGTTGTCTTTAATATTAACATTTCACTAAAAAATCCATTTAAGGAAGAAACTGTCATGGAGGCTTGGTTTCCTTTGTGTCTACACGGGGACACACTTAAATACAAAATGGTCTAGGTCCTACTGTGGAGAACCAGGAAGCATTGCTTGTTGAATTTATCTAGACATTATTAGATTATTAACCTGAAAGGGCAAAACAGGATTCTATTCTTGTTTCTGTTACAAGTTAATAGCATGAATTGGAACTTCTCAGTCAGTCTGTGACTGTTTTAACATCTACCAAAAAAGCCAGCTAAATTGAGAGTGGTGAAGTTTGTTCTCGTTTTATATTCTTAGTTCATAATAAAGTTGCCTTTTTTAAGTTGCTCATATGGGCCCTTATTTTTAAAATTACATCTTAACTGATCTATAGAGCCATAAAAAATGTATGTACTTGGATAATATTATTTTGACGAGTGCATATATTATATAACATTTAAATCAGACTACACATAATGATTCAAACATTTGTCATGTAATTAGGGTGTAAAAATTCATACATAATTTTTTCTACTTTTAAATATACAGTACTTAATTGTCTACATCACCATACCATGCAACAGCGCACCAGCACTCTCACTTCTACTATGTCTTCATACTGACTGACCTACCTTTCCCACTCCCTCTCATCCTTACCTTTCCAGACCTCCAGTAACAGCCATTGCACTTTCAATTTCTGGGAGAGCAGCTGAATTAAATCCCACAAGAGTGAGATCTTACAGTGCTTTGTAGGAGTTTGCCTCCAACTGGAGGACAAATAAGGGTGAAAGACAAAATGACACAGAATTAGTTTGGAAAGAGGAGGCCAGGGGCCTCTTTCCTGTAGTGGGCATAAAACCCTGAGCATTTGGCTCATCTTGCTTTTATTGACTCAGACATGGCAGCAAGAAATTAGAATAGCAGAAGATTCATCTGCCTCCTGTTCCCTGTACCATATGACCAGGTGAAAACCTGGATCTCTATGTGTTGGCTTTTTCATGGAGCTTGCAATGTGCTATCACGCCTCCTGCATGCTGCCGGAGGAGCAAAGCTTGCCACTATTCTCCTTTGTCCTCACAGAGAAGGCCAGTTCAGTCTCAATCCTCATTACCTGGTCTCCTACGCCTACATCTCCCCGATTTTGTTTCTGTAATAGTAGTAGCTGAATACCCAACACCGCTGTTAGTCATTCTACCTTTTGTCTTGCGGCTCAGCCTTTAATGACTGACTGTTTTTACTCACAGTTGTAATGTATCTTTACTGGCTCCTTTCAAGGACCTAGCTATAATATTTCTAGTGAACTTAATCGTTCCCCCAAGGAAGCACCCCTAACTGCTGTGAGGGGGCGAACTGTGAAGACTAATCTGGATGCTTGCAGCTGAAGAGGGGAGTAGTTGTGATCAGAGATAGTCAGATATTCTGATCTAGGGTAAGCATATAGCTTTTGAGTATGCTATTATGTTAATTGTAGCAATGGAATTATCAGGATTTCTGGGCAGGCAGTGATAATAGACCAGATTTTCTGCTTCATGGGGTAATTTTCTTCAGTTGTCATGAGAGAAGGGCCTCACTAGTGAGGAGAGCAAATTCAAGTTTCACCTTGGGCCCAAAGTGGGGGGATTCCTCCATGGTCCTGTGCCCCGCAGAGGTACTCATACCATCTGTCCACCTCCTGGAATGACACAAGCAAACCCCACCCCCACCCTAACAGGGTAACCGGTCCTTTCTATCTCCTCATCTCTGAGGAGCCCTACAACACCGTGCTTGCTCCTTTCTCCCACTCTCTTGTGCTTCTAAACAATATAATTTGTCTACAGTACTACCTATATCCCTAACAGGATTGAAAAAACTAGTTGTTAACATTGCAAGATCAAGGGACATTGTGGCTTATTATGACTTATTCTTCCTGATTTTATAACCTGCCTGGGTGACCCAAGCTCACCCAAGGAGGAAGCCATCATCAAAACATCTGCATGTCTGTCAATAAACCAAAATATTTTCCTTTAATTTTAAGAGTATGCTTGGGCCAGTGGCCTGTGATTTCTTGAGGGGAGAGCACCTTTCTCTGTGGGACTGCTGTTAAGCCATTTAGCTTCTTGGCCAATAGCTGTGGTCTGACAACCATTAAAAAAGCTAATTGAAAAATATAAACTCCTGGCTCAAAACCCTAAGTACCATGTGACTGAACGCAACCTGAATTTTCCCCAAACAACTTGAAGCCATAATCTCAGGAAGTACTTCAACACTCTGTAGATTTAATCTACTTTTTCTTAAGGTTAGACTCATAGTACCTAAGGGACGAGGTTCCCAGATTCCTGTGGGGATTTTAGCAGGTTCATATCCACCAATCAAAGTCACCCATTCATCAGTGTGAAGGTCTAATCCTGTGTCTACTGGGGTTTTGGTGACAATGGACTCAATAGTCCTCTGGAGACCCACTGAGGATGGGGGTTTTAAGCCTTTACTGGGAATGCCCCTGTTGTTTGTCAGGCCTGGAGCCAGGCCTGTATCCTGTTTCCCACCAGTGGGGTGCTATTTCAATAATATTTAGAACAACATTAATTAGCCCAGTGATTTACTTTTTGACATCTAGGAAAAGGGCTCCATGCTTTACCCTCCAGAAGAGGGACAATTGCACCATTTTTTCCTTGGGGTTGAGTGCACTGCTTATAGATATGCCATGTTTTTCTACAATTAAAACATTGTGGAGTGGATACTTGGCTTAAGAACTCAATTCATCTCAAGGGCTGGTTACAATAGGAATTGTTAACTGAAGGTTCAGACTCCTCTAGAGCCTTGAAAGTCTCTCTCTTGTGTACAGGCAGATTTCAATGTCTGTAAAGAGACACTTGTCCAGGATTTCTTAATTATCCCATACAGGAAAGTATGGTTTAATTTTCCTTCCAGAACTCTTTAAGAGTAAAATCTATATCAGAGGCCATCTGGAAACACAAATGTTTGGCATTTGGGTCATAACTCAAGACATTGCTCATAAATTAAAACTAAAAGTCTGGTCATAACCCAAGTTACTCATATGTCTGGCTGGCCATAACCTGAGGGTCTTCTGTATTTTTTGAAGAAGGCTGATTTCGTTTAATTAAACTAAACATAACTTGAGCAAATATAGTGGATTTATGACCTTCAGTACCAACATCTTGGCATACTTTCAAATAGTATCCAAGATTTTTGGTCACTTAAATGGTTCAAAATGCTTATTTACAGTCTCTATTGCCATTCTCAAAAGCCAGCTATAACACAATAATCTCTGCAGCTTGGGCAGGTACTACTGTCATCGAGAATAGGGCATAAGGCTTCTGTAAATCCTGAAGAATCTGTAAAGTGGAATGAGAGGGAATACCTTCCTCAGGAATAATTTTCCAAACTTGTTTCATCATGAGAGCTATTTGTGGACAAGTCCAGGGTTAGCTGTGGGATTATATATGAGTGTGGACCTATTCATAACTACATTTCTTCAATCATTTCAGGATGCCCTGCTGTTCATTTCTATATTCTTGTTCAGTTGCCAACCCTTGAAAATTAACATGGAAATTTAAATGTTGTCCCACAGAAAGATAGGACCTAGCCATGTGCTGAATGACTAGAGGAGCCAAACGTAAGACTTTTAGAACTGTCTCAACAAGCCCAGTAGGAAAGGTCCTTGAACCTCATTGTTCATGAAAATGGGTTTTAATTCTTTAACCAACATATACTCCAGAGGATTAGCCTCATGGACACTCAACTGTGGTTTGTTAGGGTCAGGATGAGTATTATTTGGAAATGCACACTTCCCAAAGGGCTCTCACTTAAGGGCAGCTTGTTTAGCCAGTCTTTGGCAAGGAGGTATTCCTTTTGTGCCAACCACTGATGGAAAGGAAGGAGGAAGAAGAGGAGTAAGAGGAAGGGACCAGAGTGCTTCACCTTCATTTTTATATTTTCTCAAGGATGCACTAAGTGTGTTATATTTTCCACCAGGTAAAGAAAAACACCTACGTGGACCAAGCTCCATATGGAGAAAGTACCAGGGGACATGACAGCACCCTGGCCATGAACACATTTTCAATCTTGTCCCACAAGATCCTAACTTTCTACTCTAAATGTGCTAGTCTGAGGAAACCAAAAATTGTGTTTGATACCTTCTTATAACTTCAAGAGAGCAACCGGGCACTGACCTGAGCAGCAGAGTAGCGCAGCAGAATTTTCAGTAAAGGGGTATAATGCTGTACTTCAATCCAAAAAGTCTGGCTCATTACTCTAACATAGTTCCATATGCACTCACTCGTGTTTTCTTTACAGTCTGTTTCTGCTCTGCTGCAGATCTCCCCATCACTCACTCACTACACCTGCCCCACTACATCTTTCTCTGTTCAGGCACTACTTGTAGGAAAACTGCCAATGAGTTTATCCCAGACCAGGTGGCGGGAGAGTGGTGTGTGAATGAGGACGAAAAGAGGGACCAGGGCTCTAGTGGACAAAGAACCCTGAGCACTTGGCTCACCTTTCTTGTATTTGCTTTGACATAGGGGCAAGCAATTAAAGTAACAGAAGATTCCTCTGTGTCCTGTTATCTGTACTGCATGCCCAGGTGTACTTGAGTCTCCACCATGTTGGCTCTTCCTGGAACTTGCAGTGTGCCCTCATGCCTGCATTTGGCAACAGAGCACAGCTTGCCATTTTTCTCTTTTGTGCTCACAGAGAAGGACAATGAGGCCCCAGTTCTCATTGGTTAGTCTCCTACAGCTTGGCATTCTGTGCCTGGTTCAGTTCACTCAATGATCTCTGGTTCTCTTCACACTGTTACAAATGGCAGGATTCTATTCTTTGTTGTATGTGAATAGCATTGCATAGTGCATATTTACATCTCCTTTGATCTGTTCATTAGCTCATGGACATCAGATATTTTCATTTCTTGGCTATTGTATATAATATTGAAATTAACATGATAGTGCAAATGTCTTCTTAAGATATTGATTTAATTTCCTTGGGATTGTCTTAGTTACTCTTCTCTCATTGCTGGGACAAATACCCAGACACTCAAAATAAAGGAAGGAAAGGTTTATTTAGCTCACAGTTACTGGAGGTTTCAGTCCATACTTAGCTGGCTCCAAGGCAGAGGGGGGCAAAGCAGAGAACAACCTTTCATGGTGGAGGCAAAGAGCAAGAGCACAGGGGAGAGATAGCAGCAGCTCAAGCAGCTAGCATCTCTTCCCACCTTACATTGTAATGCAAATTACCTGCACCAGGGCAGGTGCAGCATCCACACCAACAATAATCAACCACAAACTCCAGAAGCTGCCCCAAGACTGCATGAGGCTTTGGGGGGACAAGTATACACAAACCATAACAGGGATATACATCTAGTGGGATTTCTTTTCTTTTCTTTCTTTTTTTTTTTCCTTTTTGTAGTACCAGGGATTGAACTCAGGACCCTGCACTTGCCAGGCAGGTGCTTATCCTACTGAGCTATCTCCCTGGCTGTACATCTAGTAGGATTTCTTGATCACATGGTGGTTCTATTCTTTAACTTTTTGAGGAATATCCATATTGTTTTTCACAGTGGCAGTACTAATTTTTATTCCCATCAGCATCGTGCAAAGGTTCTTCTCTCTCCTTACATCTTCACCAGCACTTCTTAT
>NW_004524580.1:16408668-16415355 GCF_000260255.1 Octodon degus
CTCTCTTTAGGCACACTCTAAATCATTGATCACTTTTCTCTGTGGCCCCATAATCTCCTTGATCAGAAAATTTGGAACACCACTGAGTTACAGGACATTACAGTACAGGTTCTCTTATGTCCTCAGTCTTCACTGACCTTGAAAGGCTAGGGCCAAAGTGTTGGCTGTCCTTGTAGCCCTTTTTTTCCCTAATGTTTTGATCTGCAAACTTAGGTTGTTAACCTTCCAGAAGAGATGCTAAATTATATTATTACCCTATAACATAGACAGTTGAGTTTGACATTACTATCTGTCTGAATATCAAATGCCTTACACATAACATGGAACAGGTATTTTCTATCAATTTTTGATATGCTAAACTTTAAATCACCAGATAGTTTGTAAATATCTTCACCCATTGTATAGGTTGTGCCATTATATGGAATCTTATCATTTAAACATAAAATTTGTTATGTTCAAATAAGAATTGGTTTCTTAAAAAGAGATATTTTAACTCTAACTCTTAGTCTCAATGATACATGTATTCTTATGTTTATAGAAGTATAATTCAAAATAGCTAAACCTTGGAAGTAACCATTTTATCCTTCAACAGATGAATGGATAAAGAAAAGGTGGCATTTGTACTCAATAAATACTACTCTGCCATAAAGAAGGATAAACTCAAGCCACTTATAGGAAAATAGATGCATCTCCAGACCAAGGTTAAGTGAAACAAATCAGGCATACAAACTTGAATATCATATGGTTTCTTCTATGAGAAATCCAAGGTATAAATGAAATCAAATTGAAAAATAGAAAATAGGCACGAGGAAACAGGGAGATAGAAAGGGAAGGAAACCAAGAGATGAAGTGGGAAGAGGTACTATGAGAGAGTGGGAATTAAAAAGAATTAATATGTGTTAACAATTCTCCATAATGAACATAATCAGCATGTACTGCAAATGTATACAAATTAAAAAAAACTGCAAACAATGAAAAAATCTATGCTCCCAAATTTTAGCATGGTAAAATGCATGACATGACTATTAAATGTAGTTATTCAAGATACTTTGTTTTTTGCTAGTGTCCCAGTCATCCACTTGTTTCCACTTAGCTCTTGTTTCCACTTAGTGTTACTCTTTTCCCTTTCCCATGCTTTTTGGTACGTGTGGCAGAGGAAAGCTCTCAGCAACCTGCTTTCCAGGCTTCCTTGCTACAGCTGACATGAGCATTGTATCCTGTAACTCCACCAGAGACAACCTGCTTCAAAGGATCCAGGAGCTGACAGCCCCCAGCAGAGGCATCTTCCTTCACAGTCTGCCTCATCTTTAAAGCTGAGACACCTAACATCCGCTCAATGACTGAAGCCAGTGGAGATCCCAGAACCCCGGCTGGAGGATTTGCGTGCCAGCATCAACTGCTGGCCTACCTGGATCTGTATGGAAACCATCACAGTCTGATGCCCTTGTAACCCAATCTTTTAATTTTTCTTCTTTCCTTACATTGGACTCATTTCAGCATTGGCTCCATGGGCCTCCTCTCTCCATTTTTCTTGTCCACTTTATCTTTCATAGGTGTCACCTCTAACAATCTCCTGTACCTCTAGATACCCTTTAGCATTCACTTCCCAGGAGCCATGAACTCACATATTTTTCAATTGATTCTGACAACCTATGTCTAAGGAGATATATTGGAGGGAGACAAAGAGAAAACAGAGAGAACCTGGAGCTTCCCCCACACCCCTGCTATAGGAAGCAGCAAAACTATGGCTGATCCTCTTGCATGGTGCCCACTCTGCCCTGGGGCTCTACTTCTCCTGGGTCCTGACTCCTGATACACTCACTAGATTCTCAACTCCCATCGTACCACCATCTGCTTTGGGATACTAGCATCTTTCTGATATTGTGAGCCTCTTGTTTACCTTGCTGTCCTTTGTACCCCAAATAACCTTTCAGTAAAAGTAGTTAATAAGTAAACATCTTTCAGAGAAAAAATAGTACCATCCTCTTGCTGATCATACACCTAAGTCACTGAGTTACCCGCATACTTGCCCTTTTAGTACTAAGCCATGTTTTGCCACTATAATAAAGTCCTCGAGACTGAAAACTTTATGAAGAAAAGAGGGTTTTTAGCTCCCAATTTTGGATACTGAAAGTCCAAGTTTTAGCAGTCCCGCAAGTTAGGTCTCTGACAAGGGTTCCCTCAGCAGCATCACAGTGTGGCAAATGGTATCATGGAATGGACATGGATGAGAGGAGAAGACCACCTGGCAAGACAGGCATCAGAGGGAGAGAGAGCCCAGTCTTGCTCTGGTTGTAACATGCTTGTTACATGAGAAATACATTAATCCCTTACAAGGGCAGAGCTCCCAGTGAACTAACTTCCTTCCACCAGGCCCTGCCTGCTGTAGATTCACCATCTCTTGCAAGCTTCCAGTATATGAATTTCTAGGGGTATACTCATCACAGCCAGACCACAGAACCTAGTAACAGGCTCCTTCCATTTAGACTTTGCAAAACATTCCTTCTCCCTCTCATGGTGTCCCAAGCTGAGGGATCCACTTTCCTCCACAGCCATGGCAGCAGGCATGAAATTAGCTTCAACCAATCAGAAATCTTGGCAGGGATTGCTAAGCATGGAGAAGGGAGAGGAAATCTCTTGAGATTTTGGACATTAAATACTGTAACCTGGTGTTATCTTTTTTTGTGTTAAGAATCTATTTGTTAAAAAGGGACAACACCTAGGGAGCCTAGGGAGGCTGATTTGGTGCCATTTTCAAAGCTCCTTGATATATGGAGAAAAGGGCACTGTTACTACAAGTACAACCCAACTCACAATGTCCTCAATTGTGAATGTCTCTTTTATCTGGCTCTATCTTAAGGATTTTGCATAGAGTAGAAGAGGTGTTCTTGGAGACAGAGTTAATTTGGGGTCACAGTTCGAAAAGGAGGACAGATATGTGTATGCAAAGTTGTTGGCGAAGAGTGAGGAAATTTGGAAATCACCATTCCCAGTCTAGGTTGACGTATTTCTTTTTCATTTCTGAGTTCAGGCTCCTTCTTTAACTTATGATGCTTGCAGCATCCTTTCTTTTCATTAGATGGCTGCAAATCCTCACTAAGTCTCTGAAGTCAGCCCTTTGCTTTTGCTACCACCCAGTGCTGACATCTGTGACTAAGCTCTCTGGCGGGTTGGGGAGTTTTTGATCCAGATGCCATAAATTAGAGAAAAGAAGCTTACTGAAGATTAAACTGTTTATTCATAATACAACAGCATTACTTGTGGCAGGGAATAAAATAGACTTAAAAGCATATGAATGAATTGTGGAAAACAATGTCTAAATAATCATCTGTGTTTTTCTTAGTCTTGAATAAATTGCTGTATTTCATATCTTCTTTCATTCCATTGTTGTATGAGGTATTCTTGTGAATAACTTACTCCATGCCATGAACAGAGAAGTATTCGGATGTATCTCAATCTGGGCTGGGCCTTCAGATCAGTACATTGTTTTCGAGGTTACATAAACTTAACTGAGGCCAAGTGATGTTTTCTTTCAGGTGCTCTCAGCCTCCAGAGCCCATTGTAGTTTACTTGAATTTCCTGCATGAGTCCCTCAGGCGCTGTCTCAGAGAATGTGTCAACCTCGGTCACAACACTTGCATTTATGCCAGTTGAGTAGCCTTCTATTCACCATGCTCCAATTAGCTCATAATGAGTTATGTTGTGTCTGTTGTACCCCAAAAATGTGTAAAAGAAAACCAAAAGCAATATGGTCACACTCACCTAGAATTTCAGCACTCTGGGGGCTCAGACAGGAAAATAGCAACTTTCAGCCCAGCCTGGACAACTCAACATTCAAAAAGAGGAGAGTTGGAGATATAGCTTGTAGCTCTTACAGTCAATGCCCACTATCACAAACAACAATAATGGCAATGATATAATGAAAAGAAAGAAGTACCAAAATTTGGAATATCAAGATAAAAAACACAGGATCTTGCTTTAGAAGGGTGTTTGTTCAAACAAAAGCAAGAAGGAAAGTGACACCTTTTCTCCTTCCATGTCATTGTTCATAACCTGAGATCCTCTTCCTTTCCCTAAAACCTTCTCATGTTTTAAACTTAATTATCTCAGAAACACCAATATGCCTAATGACATGGAGCCATGCTTTTATTATTGCTTTTCTGGGTCCCTATTAACTTAAAAGTTGAAGTATAATGATACATCAATTTCTCCATATCTAAATTATTTTAGAAACTTTATTAAAAAAATGTAAGATAAAAGAAATGAGACAATGAATTCAGTCTACATCACCTAGCAACATGGAGATATTTAAATCTTAAAATCATGTTCCTGTGGCATAACCAATAGAGAAAAAAATGTATTTGTAAGATAACACATATACATGGAAGGTGTGATAAAAATATAGTGAGTATTTAAAGGAGGGGGAAAGTATTGCAAGAAGAGACACATTGCCAATAAGCCCCTCAAAATACTATCCCTTTGTTTCAAATATACATGCTCCATAGTTGCCATTTTCAGTGGAAATTATGAGTTTTCTTTTATGAGTGTTTTTAATTATGCTGTTGTGCCTTCCCAGTGTTGTAGAATGTCTCAAAATGTTGATGTTTCATGGTCACTTTGACTTTGAGGAAGAGCCAGATGTCACAAGGTGCCAGGTGCTGCAAGCACAGTGAACAAGACACACACTGAAATGTTTTTCTGAGCTTGCTTTTCTACTGGGTGACACCCAGCAGTAGCATTTACCATAAGTTTTTAATCAAACTTCTCAAGAGATAAAAGAGGACTCTCAGAACTGCACCAAAAATGGCAAGAAAAATAGGACCTGTAGGTTGCACAAAGGAGAAAATACTTTGATGGTGACTAATGACAATGTGTTTTTTACTGTAATATATCTTCTAAATATAAATATTCACCACATGGTTGATCCCAACTTGTTTGCCTATGTATGAAGCCCTTGCTATTTCCAAATCTCATATATATATATATTCAATATAATTTTTCCCAGCAGAGGAAATTATCTTTTTTTCCCCAGAATGACCTGGTCATGTGCTTGTTAACACAAACTATCAGAACAACTGATTCAATGGATAAACCCTGATTGGAGTCAAGATTTGGGGCCCTTGAGGTAAATGTGTCAAAATATTTCTACTATTCCTTCGTGAAGAAACAAGTTGGTAATCACATATCCACATATCCACATATGACCATGAACCTATCTGTCGCACTACATCTGTAGTGGAGTGTATATTAGACAGTGTTAATAATACACATTTTAGACACAAACAGTAATCACTTTACAAAGGTATGAAAATAGAAGAAAAGATGTACTCTGAATTTTTACTTTTATTTTTGAGGTTTTAGTTTTTTAATAGACTTTCATCTGGTCAGACATACATTTTCCAAGAGGATTCATTGGTAGGATTAGAGCATTCTACTCTGTTGAAAATTAAAAAAGATGGAGTTTGCTTCTAATATAGGGCAGAACTTCAAGAAATTAGCAGGCCACATTATCAAAACCCCTAGGCAAACAAATAACAATGAAAATAAGAATGCCTAGCCTATAGCCCATCTTTCTACCAACGGATAGACAGGTTGACTACACTTTTCTTGGAGAGTACAGATTAACATGTACAAGGTAGTAATTAAAGCCACTTAAAATTGTAAACAAAAACTATTGCATGTGTAATTCATTTCTTACCAGTTCAAAAGTAATTACAGTATTCTCAGGCTATAAATAAACATAAATATAAATATCATGTTTTTGTATATACATTTATCCTATACAACCTGCAGTATTAGTGAACAACTCAAAAATCAAAGGTTATTGTAGGTTTATTTCATGTCTGGAGAACCTAAGCATCTCAGTCTCAATTGATAGATAGTTCAACAATGATTTCAATGCATGCTCTTTTCTGCTCAAGTCAAACAATTAAACAGTCCTCTGAACACAAGCCTAAGTAGACAGCAGGTCTCTTGCAAAGCCATGCCAAACCTGCTCTTGCACAATGACTGGTGAACACACAACAAGCAGGATCACATGTGCAGCCCCCCCAAAGGTATTCATAATTACATGTGTAAGCTGTCCCCTTAATTCATCATTTCAGTGCAATACTTGCCCGGAGACCTTCAAAACCATTGAAGAGTAACAGATTGCAAATTGAATATAGAAAACTAAGGCATGTTACATCAAATCGAACTCGATCTTTGCAGGGAGCTGTTTCGGAAAGGTGAGGGTTGTACTTATACTAGAATGCTCAACCAGCTTCCAACTTGTAAGAAAATGCATGCTTGGCAAAAGGTCTGGCTCAGGTTTTTAGATTGGGAGAAGACACAACTTTTACTGATGGATAAAAAGTATTTATCATGCCAGTTTGATACTATTTGTTCCCTGTCCTTTACAAGACAATAAAATATAGTGTCGCTTAGTGTTTAAGAGGAGAGAATTTACAGGGGCTTCTTTGTGGAACTCAGCTGCCCCACTTCTTATTGTGACCCTGAGACCTTGAGCAAACTTCTTACCTTCTCTAAGCAATAGCTTGGCTGAACTTAATTTAGTTGTTTAATAGGGAAAGAATAGTAATGTTGCCTACCTCTTGAGGTTATCAAATAACAGAAGATAATTTATTGAAAGTTTCTAATGAATTACCTAACATAAGCATACAATGAAAAACATAGAAAAGAGGGAAA
>NW_004524580.1:16416411-16417036 GCF_000260255.1 Octodon degus
CACTTCATGGTAGTACAAGTTGAAATTTTAAAGACAAGGTTCATGGTAGTTCTGTAATGCTACAAAAGAACACAGATATGGCAACCATTGGGGGCTTATTAGATAGCAAGTCTACGCTTGTTATTGTACTTAATTATATTTGATCCTTTAGGCAGCCTTACAAAGAAAATATGACCAAAAAATGACCATAATCAATCTGACTAAACAAACTCAAAGAGAAAACAAGAAGTATTTTGACATTCTGAATTGTTTGAGTAAAAGTTTGAGGAGTTTATCTATTCCATAGTAATGTATTTTTTAGGCAAGTTAGTGCATTTCTGGATAAGTCTGGCACATCTACAGTGAACAAGATGTTGCCTTGATGCCTAGGGATGCACCAAAGGAGAGCCACAAACTATCCTTGCCTTCATGAAGCTCCTAATCAATAGAGATGGACATTTAAACATTGCAATTAGCAGGACACAGATATTCCAAGTACAATCATTCACAAATAACCAAATAGACAACTAAGAGCCCAATTTTCATCTCACTGGCCTTAAATTATAAGTAAAGGGCCTTCTGGGAGAGGAGAGAAAAAATATTAGACTACATATAAAAATTATTTTTGAAAGTTTTATTACCAAAT
>NW_004524580.1:16423996-16425966 GCF_000260255.1 Octodon degus
CTTTTCACTAAGAACTAATTTTTTTTTGTTTTTTCAGGGAGGGTCTACAGGGTATTCAGAGTCTCACTACTAGATCAGACTTGTAGTGATCCACCTGCTCACAGCCTCTCAAGAGCTGGGACTACAGGCACCTGCCACCATGCCCAGTCTCAACTGCAGTCTCAGCCAGCCCCAGGGGCAGGGCTGGCACAGCATGCCCAGGGTTCAAAGCCCTGGCCCTGTATCTGCTTGCAGGTGCTTTAATCAGCTGAGCTATTTGGTTGGCCTCGAGAACTAATAATTATTTATATTTACTACAAACATACCTATGTAACTGCACATAACATACATAATTATTTTTACCTAGTCTATCTAATCATCATCACAATACTTGTATTCGAATTTTTTAAAAGTTGTATTATGTGTTTGAAAAGTGAGAAGTGAACAGAAAGGTAAAATATAGGAGAGTTTTGTCTATATTTTTCTGCAAACCTAGCTATAACAATTTAGTAAATACATGTTTCTATACTATGTTAACAGTTTCTTCCTCCTCTTTTGAAAAATATAATTAACAAATATTTAAAAAGCATTCATGAGAAACATGACAAACTTTTTGCATGTCTGAGGCATGACTTGTCTCAGGACATGTGCAAAATTCACATATGAAACTGCCAAAATGAGTTTGTTAGTGAAGTTCATACCAGATATATAACCTTAAAAATCATTTATTCAGAGATGAAAATCCAAGCCAATTCAATGAAATCCAATTCAATATCCTTTGAATTATTAAAACAGAGAGTACAGATTAGGAAAAGAGTAGCTAAATGTATTTCTAAGACTAAACTTTGTGAAATTTCAATATCTAATATTCATGTTAGTAAAAATAAAATGGAGGAGAATGGTGACTAAGAAAGAATAAGCAGAGAGAAAAAGATTTTTCTGATGAGGGAAATGAGTATTTAGAAATGAGGGAGTGGCGAACTGAATGCTACTGAGATGATAAGATGGTATTCAATTCAGCAACTAATAAATCATGACAATAGGAGAGCTTGCATCCTGTTTGCTTAGAGCTGCCTTAATTAAAGCCTGCTGTCCAGAAAAAATCATTGTGGTGATGTGGTTTTTGTAATAGCTGGTAACTTCATCAATGATCATTTCAGTAGAGAAATACTAGCAATAGTGAAATGAAGAACAGACTAAGGAAGGCAGAGGAGGTAAGGAAATGGAAACATCAAGAGTGGGTAAATTTTTAAAGGGTGTTTTACTATAAAAGGAGGAAGAGCAGATCATGGATGGGATGCACTTTGTGGGAATATCTGTCAGCACAGGAGGGGCTGAGGAGATGTGGTGAGGATGTGCATCATTGAGCAAGGTTTCTGAGAGTGTAGCAGAGGGTGGAACTCACAGTGCAAGGGGGAGGCTGAGGAACAGGAAGGACAGCTGCCGCAGGAGAGAAAGTATGGAGGGAAAATTACTAGCAAACATGAATGTTTGCTGATGAATCAGTACAGTGACTTCAATCTGCTGACATATTTTCTTGGAATCAGGACATGAGGATATTTGCTGAGAATGAAGAGGCAAGGTGGTGATGTTATGTGCTGAAGGAAGCAGGAAGGTACAAAAAGTGAACATGCGCACAGTACAGCAGAGTGTGGTCACAGAAAATCCTGTTATGAAACTGCTTGATGGTACTAAAGGCATAGTTAAGACAGATGGCCACATCTCAAAATGTGACTTATCCTTTGTACCTATTTATGTAATAAGAGCTTATCTTTCATTTGAATAAGCCATTGCTCTTCTCTTTGCTTCTTCTATTTTATTCTGTGATTGTCGTGTGATTTTCACCAGGAGCACCCAACAGTTTGGTACCATGCACAGTTATATGACATTAAGCCTTTTTCCTAAAAACAAAGATGGTTCTGTGTATCAAAAGACAGATAAGCAGTGAAAATGTGAAACTGGAAATACAGTGATTGAAATGATAAACTGTG
>NW_004524580.1:16426646-16427837 GCF_000260255.1 Octodon degus
GGTTAAAATGAACAGAGAAACACTGATCTAAAAATTGCTCAATTTTAGTTAAGTGATACTAAGTGATGTAGCATAAGACACTAGATTCATTCTTCTTCCTTGTCTGAGAGTAGTGTTTAGATGAGGTTTCTCTATTTTTATAACTGAAATATCATGTTCGAGACTATGTGTTGAATATAAAATATCTAATTTACTCTCATGACCATATTTTGATGTTGTATACTATTAGATCTCTTCTAAAAATACAAGATACCCAAGTAAGTGGATCCCTACTCATTTTATTCCTGATCCCAGCATCTTTGGTCTAAGCACTTCAGTGAATTAACTAATGGTCAACTTGTCACACCCACTTGAGCAGAATCATGTGGTTCTGGAAGTGGAAGGCCCACCTGAAAATAGTTGCCAACAAAATAAAAGGAGAACTGGAAGGAAGATTGAGTGATGTTGATTCTCCTAGAGAAGATTGCCATGCTGGTTTTCCTGATGAGAACTCAGAGGAACTGAGGTCCTTGCTGTCACTGAGGAAGGCTGTGGCTCTCTTTGTGGGAACCTCTCTGGTCCTTACCTTGAGCAAAATTTCCTGAAAGGTCCCTCAGCCTGCTGGCAGAGAACTTTCATCCCACTGTTGCAGACTTTCTAGCTTCCACCACTGACCTTTGGGCCTTCTAGGCAGACCCCTATTACAGACTCGCATGAGTCATTGTCATTGATTTCAGCCTCCAGCTGGCCTTGTGCAGGACACGGCCATGGGATCCAGGACCTCACCTGGATCCTTCGAGTCTCTAGTGTGGGAACAGATCTGCACACACTTCTGAATTTGACACTATGAGTGAATATTATAAAATAATCTTATAAATGATGCATAATACATAATCTTATAAATTATGTATCCTGTATTAAATTTTCTCTTTTGCAAACCTTGTCTACAACAAACACCATACTATATTTTTCCTTTTCATATCCTTAATGCTTAATTACCTATTAAAGACAAAAATGTTGTACGTGTTGAAATGTTATAGATTTGGCATTGATTATATAAAAACAGACTCCACAATAATTAATATTAAGCAGGCTTTCATTTTTAGTGACATAATTATATATAAAACTATAATGTTCCTGGATTCTATACAAACATAACCAAAAGATTATTTTGGGCATCTTATACTTTAAATTATACTTTATGCTAAGTAT
>NW_004524580.1:16428722-16443816 GCF_000260255.1 Octodon degus
AGATAGATAGATAGATAGATAGATAGATATATTTGTATTTTAGGGAAGGTTCTACGGGGTGTTCAAGGTCTCACTACTAGATTGGACTCATAGTGATCTGCCTGTTTACAGCCTCCCAAGAGCTGGGATTCTAGGCGAGTGCCACTGGGCCCAGTCTCAATTGCCCTCTCAGCATGCCCCAGGGGCAGGGCTGGCATGGCAGGCCTGGGGATCGAACCCCCGGCCCCTGCTCCTGCTTGCAGCTACTTTAATACGTTGACAAATTTGACCACCCCACAAAGTATAGTTTTAAAACAGGAAGAAAATCTAAACTCTCAGATAGATATCTATTAAAAATCTGTCAAAGACCAGATGTATATGCAATTTACTCCAAAAGTTTAAAGAAGTAGTAATACCAATCATATGCAATTATTTTAGAAAATAGAAAAGTAAACTGTCCTACCAGTTCTAACAAGGTAGTATAACCCTGATAGCAAAAATTCACAAGGGTAATATGAAAAAGGAAAATAATGGCCAATGTCTAAGGATATTTTAAAATGTAAACAAAATAGTATCAAGGGAACTCCAGTGATGGAAAAAAAAGGATAAAACAGCATAACAAAAACTGTGTTTAGCCTGAGATGACAATATTATATTAACATTTGATAATCATTCACTATAATTTATCATAAAGATAGAATATAAAATTGTTCTAGAATGATCAAATCAGGCTGAAGGCCATAGTTGCTCAGATTAATGATAGAGATCCTACATAAGAAATGCTCTTGAAATTTGGGCTCTTTTTGTATCTTGAAAAATTGTAGTTATATGAATGGTTGTAAAACTTTGTCTGATAATGTTGGAACCATGGAAATGGGAAACTGGTGAAAAGTGTGAGGTCAGAACTAGGCCTCAGTGCCTAAGGCAGTCATGCTACCTCAGTCCTGAGGGAAGCACCCTGCCTGGTCAATGTCAGCTGGTAATCACAAGGCAATCTTGTATCACGTGATACTAACTGCAAGGGTATAAATAAATGCCCCTACTGTGGTGCTGGCAGTCATCTCGCCAACCAGGCAGATGGGCCACCACCTGACCCAGCTCTTGTCTTTTTGCCTGTCTCCTCATTCCTGCTACCATTTTTCCCTGGGTAGAACGGATCACACTGAGAGACCAACAGATCCCTACATGATAAAATTCTACGTCTTTTGAAAATAAAAAATCTCTTAGCAAGGTAGGAATAGAAGAATTCTGTACTTGTGAAATCTGAGATAGATACTCTCAGAAAAAACAAACCTTCCAGGTGCCATCACTCTCAATTGGAGAATATTAAAACTTGAGATCAGAATGTAGACAAAATATTCACTATCACCATTCCTATATGTCTTTATTAGAAGAGTCAGCCAGTGCAATAAAGAACAGTTACTAAAATGACATTAACAGAGACCTTGACCCAGGGTTTCTGCAGATCATGTTTTTGTTCATTACAACTCATGTGTAGGATATTTGTGGAAGCAAATGAGAAGCAATTAAAATAAATTTAAATAGCAATGTTTCTAAATTATAGTATTCCGATTCATTGAAATATTATCAAACTATGAAAGTGAATGAATGAATGCTACATGTAGCAAAATAGATCTATTTCACAAATATATTAAGCGAAAGATGCTAATAACAAAAGAATGGGGGCCAGGGAGATAAGTCAGTGGAATAAGTGTTTGCCTGGCAAGCTCAAGGTCCTGAGTTCAATCCCTGGTACTGCAATAAATAAACAAACAAACAAACAAACAAATAAAAATAAAACACATGTTTAAAAAAGAATGCAAGATTTTTTCCATATATATAAAATTCAAACCAGTGGTAAAATCATTCCAGAAAGATTTTTTTTGGGGGGACTGGCTCAGACTGCCTTAGAGGTGGGTCTGGTAATGCATGGGGGCTAGGGATCGAATCGCGGTCCCCTGCGCCTGACTGGGTTTGCCCCAGCAGGTGCTTAAACAACTGAACTAATTCGCAAGCCTCTAAAATTATTCCAAGATGATCAAATCAGGCTGAGGGCCATAGTTGCTGAGATCAATGATAGAGATCCTACACAAGAAATTTTGGCATGTTCTGTATCTTGTTTGGGGTAATTACACGTTTCAATATGAAAAAGATGTCAGACTACATACAGCATGCTTGATGTTTCTACTTTTATATTTATATATTATTCAATAAAAATTACATACATTTACACAATTCTGTCGCCTTTAATAAAGTGTGGGACTCCCCTTTTAGAATTGCCTTCATGATGTGCTGACCAGCACAGGAAAAACCAGTTCAATTACTTTAATCACATTTCTTGTTTGACCCCATGTCATATTTTCCAGCTGGATCACAACACTGGCTCGTGAACCTGAGCATCTGATGAGTTTTGAATATTTCTACCAAACATTATTTTTTAGCATATGATGATTTTCTTTATTTCATGCATATGTACAGATATGCTTCAGATTCTTAAGGTGCGACTCCTCAGAAGCCTCAAGGACCTTCGGAGTCATACTGACGTTATTGAAAGCCTGTCAACTTCTGAAGTGATTATCTGTCCTACATGTTTCCATTCTTAGTATTACCTCTTTCTAGAGCATCTTTAGGACATAAAGATGCACAAGAAACTCTTTTTCAATCTGTATTCCAGGGATAGGAGCAGAACCGCCAGGAGGATGGGGAGAAAACAAATATATCAACAGCAGAAGTAAAGCTAGTAAACTAAATCTATGCCAACTCCAAATCCACACCCAGACATTTATTATTTAAAACATATCCTTTAATTTTATACTTTCTTAGTACATGATACATATTTCTTACAGTAACTTAGAATTAGAGTACTAAAATTTTTTTTCTGTTATTCTGTGATTATTTTGTAATAATGACCTTAAAAGTCTGTTTGCAACACTTGTTTTAATATTTATTTGGTTGAGACTGCATGGAAAGCCAAACACTTTCTGACACATAATTTATTATTAATTAATATGGACTGGCAAGTGTATTGCAGAAAACTTTTATATTTATTACTAAAGCATTTTGGTATATATTTCCATGATGAGCTTTCATGCTGTATAACTTTTTGTCAAAGTATGTATAATTCATGATTTAAGTGAAAAAGATTGAGGAGGAGGAGGAAGAGGATGAGGAGAAGGGAGAGAAGGAAGAGGAGGAGAAGGAGGAGAAGGAGAAAGAGAAGAAGGAGAAGGAGAAGGTGGAGAAGAAGAAGGAGATGGAGATGGAGACAGAGAAGGAAGAGGAGGAAGAGAAGAAGGAAAGAGAAAAAACTATCCTATATTTTTAGTTCCTAAAATAAAATCTTTTTATACTTTAGTTACATACACATAATAGCAGGTTGTTAAAATACAGACTCTTGGGAATGCACACAGAAATAATTATTAAATAAATCTAAGACGAGCACCAGATTTCAGCTTCTGTATTGGACACCTCAGCTGATTTAGTGCTAGTGGTCCTTGAGCTGCATTTTAAGAAATGTTGCTTTTGATTTTAGAAAATTTTAGCACCTATTCCTTATACTGAGTTGTTAAAAAAAAGCTAAGTTCTATAATAAACTATAATCTTCTGCAGTAAAATTGTCAAGACAACTGAAATGTGGGTCTTCTTTCTTTTCTTTCAGTTCTAAGAAAACTATTTATGATCCAATTACTTCAGGGTCTCTAGCTTCTCCTTTTATGGCAGATTCAGAAGATAGTTACTTTGAACTGAGAGATTCTGAACATGTTTCAAGTGACCAACATTAAAAACTATTCAACCAGATTACAGGAGTAGTTGGGGAAATGAGCATTATATACACTGGCAAAGCAAATAGGGAAAAGAAGATAACAAGAAAATTACATGCAATTTCCCACCTCACAGGTTGGTAAAAAGCAAGAAGCTCAAAAATTCCTACTCCTGGCAAAATTATGGAGAAGCTAACATAGACTCATCACTCATATCTGTGTTATCCGAATATTCTTGGAAAGGTTTGGGTAGAAATATACTGCTGCTTACCCAAATTCAAAGTACACATCCTGGGCCGGTGAGATAGCTCAGCAGTCTAAAGTGTCTGCTTAGGCAAGCGCAGGGACCACTGTTGGATCCTGACACCACATTCTGCACCAGTCTAGCCCCCTCAGGGCAGGCTAAGCTGGCCACACAAGACAATAAACAAATAAAAATAAAAATGCACATACCTCGGACAGTCTATGCTCATGTGATCATATGTACAAAAAGTTTGTCTGATTGTATATATCAAACTTATTTTTTGAATAACACTTTCCATGAGCAAAACAATAGCAATCAAAATCAAATTTTCATCTGTAAGAGAATGGCCGGTAAGTTAGAGACTTCAAGGATATCTTTTAAGTCTGATAAAAACACCTTCTTTCCCTTAGGCCAGAGCATGAGCAGGATGGGTAAGTGTTGCGGCCTGTACTGCCAGCAAGTTCTGCAGTCACTGCCAGGACCAGAAGTGGCACGACAAGCAGTAAAGGAAGGCCCATCTGGGCTCAGCCCTGAAGGCCAATCCCTTTGGGGGTGCTTCCCATGCAAAGGGGATCGCTCTGGAAAAAGTAGGGATTGAGGCCAAGCAGCCCTATTCTGTCATCAGGAAGTGCGTCAGAGGCCAGCTGATCAAGAACAGCAAAAAATAAAAAAATAAAAAAAAATCACAGCTTTTGTCCCAGGATGGGTATTTAAACTTCATTAAGGAAAATGATGACGTGCTGGTTGCTGGATTTGGTCGAAAAGGTCACGCTGTTGGTGACATTCCTGGAGTCCTCCTTAAGGTTGTTAAAGGAGCCCATGTGTCTCCTTTGGCTCTCTACAAAGGCAAGAAGGAAAGACCAAGCTCATAAATTTTGATGATGAAAAAGCATTAGTAATAAATTTTCATATTGAAAAAAACAGGTCTGATAAAAATAAGAAGATCGATATAGTGACCTAGATGAAATTCTATGACTTATTTTGAGTGAAACAAACAAAATGAAGTTAAAGTAATTTGCATAATGTGCTTCATTTTTGATGAGGCAGAAAATTTTCACTGTATATTTATCTGAGATTTGACACTGTGTGGTCCACAATATGGTAGCTAGGAGGAACATATGGGTAATTAAATTTACATTAATTAAAACTAAATAAATATTCATGAATCACAGTATCATTTTGTATGCCATAAATATATGCAAGTAAAATTTGTCAATTTAAAATTTAAAATATTAAAAACTGAATAAATAAATAAATAAATAACTTAGCTCTTTAACCTCATTAATCACAATTTCAGTGCTCAACAGTCAGAAGTGGCGTGTGGTGGACAGGTCATTTCCACAGCCACAGAAGTTTTGGATTGACAGAACTGATCTACAAAATGTTTAAGAGTCCATACTAAGCTCATGAAGCTAAAACTGCAGCTAAGGAGAATAAGAGAATTAGCAGTTCATTGTACGTTCTACATAGCTGTCTCATTTAAAATATATGTGTAATTATTATATAATTTTAAATCCAGGTAGCCAAAAGTGACATAAATTCTCTTGTCTGCATTATTTATTTGGGATATGTTTTCCAAAACCTCTGCACTTCTTAAAACAATTTCACTTTGTTTGTAATTAGTTGTTTGGCCATTCATCTGAAGTCTATAGTACAGTTGAATTTTTCATCTCTGAGAAGTAACAGACCATGATATATAACAGCACAACATTCACAATACTCAGAGGACAAGAAAACATGTAATTGAATTCTAACCTTTCCTTTCAGACTTGACTTCTCCCTTATAGCCAAGGGTTTTGCAAATCAAAGTCATACAGTGTTTTGCTCAGAATTGTACTACTGCCCCTTAGTTTACAAAGGATAAGTGGCATCTTGTGTTTTGCTTGCTTTCTAGCTTCTTTCTTTCAAAAATATTGAATGAAAACTTGAAGTCATTCATCCTTGGCTGCTTGTTTTTTCTCTGTTGTGTTAACATATTACTATCTAAGCAGTTAAATAATTGTTAACTGACCACCCCTGTAAGTGTAGATGAATACATAAAGCATCTAGAAGAGTTCATTCGCAAAACGGCTCTGTCTCTGCTACTCTCTGCTCCTGCCTCCCAACCACGGGATTCCCAAGGGTCTCCCATCCACCGACACTGCTTTCTTCATGGAATGCCTAGGACTGGAGGATTTTGTTGGTGAAGATTTTACTACTCTGAAACACTATAAAGTGAAGACAAGAATGGAAATCTGGGTGCAGTGCTGAATTTTTGTCACTTCTTTATTTAGTTCATTGATGACAAATAAAATGTGCTTTGCCACAAGGGAAAGGATTGAGGTATGCACATACGTGAAACCAACCTACAGTTCCTATGAAGGATCAGGCTTCTTTTGAGAAGCAATTCAAACCAAAGAAGAATGAATCTATCTCATTTGACTGAGAAATAGCTAACCAACTGGGTTTGAAGCTAGACACGAGGAAAACAAACTGCATTGTGCAACTGAGATCATGTAGTTTTTAATGGAAAAATAAACTAATAAAATTCCTACTTTCCCTTGTATACACTTTCCTGCTTTAGTTCATGTAAACACTGACACAAGTAAAAGTGGGTATTTTGGGTTGACTTGTCTAAATATTGAGCTTGGAGACAGTCATTGATTTCTATCTAAAGTTAAAGGTGCAAAGTATGATGCCAACTCCCTGGAAGGGAAAGCTGCCTCCACAGACAACAGCAGATCCAGTAGCACAGGCTCCAGGAGGAACTCGAGGCTGTTGGGGACTGTGAAACAGAGCTGTGTTTTACACTGAGGCAACTCCTATGTGGCAGGCCACAGCCAGAGTGAATCTACAGTTGGATCTGCCATATAGCCAGAGAGCTTAATCAGGCACCGTTTCAGGAATGGGTTGATACTTTCAATCCGGGATCCAGAACAACTAAAAATAAATTTCTTAGAACCCCTTAGAAGTTTAATCTCAGGTTAGGAAGGATATGGGCTATCCTACTTTATTATTTCATAATTTATATTTTTATACTTATACAATTTCAAATCAAATTAAAAGTGAAATAAGATATCTTGTCTGAATTTTTTATTTGGGACATGTTTTCCAAAACCTCTGCTTTTCTCATTAAAACAATTTCTCCTATGTTTGCAGTCAATTATTTAGCCACTCATCCAAAGTTTACACTAGAATTGAATTTTCCATCTTTGAGAAGCGACAGGGCATAGCATATGACAAAACACTGCCATTCATGACATTTGGAGCACAAGAAAAGATGTAATTAAATTCTAACCTTGCCAGGCATAGTGGCACACATCTATAGCCCCAGCACTTGGGAAGTTGGGCCAGCCCGAAATACGAAATGAGATGCTGTCTGAAAAAGACAAAATTCTAACCTTTCCTTTTAGACTTGACTTGTTCTTCTCTGCTTTGCATACAGAAGCCAGACTAACCTAAAAGTAATACAAAATGTCAATGAGCCAGAGAGCAGATTCTCTTAAAGAATAAATAAAATAGATCAACAACTAGCCAATCTTACAGAAGAAAGAATTAAAATATTTAATAAAATCAATTAGAAATAAAAAAGAGAAATCACAATGGACATTGCTGAAATCCAGATTAATAACAGCTGCTTTAAGAACATGTACTCTAGTAAATTGAAATATTCAGAAGAGATTGATGGATTCCTAGATGCATACAAATTACTAAATCTAAACCAAGATGATCTAAAAACTAAACAATATGATAGGTAATAAAGTTGAAGAAATAGCAATTTATAAAACCCAACAACTCCAAGAAGCACAGGTCCTAATGGAGTCATTGCTAAATTCTACAATAACTTTAGGAAAGATCTAACACTAGTAGTTTTCAAGCTCTTTAATGAAATTGATCAGGAAGGAGTAGATCCAAAGTCATCCCCAGGGTAAAGCTAACATTACCCTGATTCCAAAACCAAAGATTCAACCAAAAAAGAGATATAGGATCATCTCTAGCAAACATAGATATAAAAGTCCTCAACAAAATCCTGGAAAAATGGAAATCCACAAACCTGAAGACAGTGTTTGTTATGACCAAGTAGGATTTATCCCAGAGATGGAGGAATGGTTCAACCTATACAAGTCAATAGATGTAAAACATCACATAAAGAAAAGCAAGGACAAAATTCAGATGATCATCTCATTTGATGCGGAAAAAGTCCATAACAACATCCAACATCCCTTCATGATAAAAACCTTGAGGAAAACAGATAGAGAGGGACCTAACCTCCATCTGATAAAAGTCATTTAAGCCAAACCAATGGTCAACATCCTTACTAAGGATGAAAGCTTGTCCTTTAAAGTCGGAACAAGAAATGATATTCGCTTTCATCAGTCCTGTTCAATATAGTTCTTAAAACATTAGCTAAAGCAATCAGGCAATGAAAGGAAATAAAAAGGATGTATATAATATATAATATGTATATTATCTATATTCTATATATATATAGGATATAGATAATATACATATTATATATATATGAGAGATCAAGTTATCTATTTGTAGATGACATGATCCTCTATATATACAATATCAAAATCCTGTACCAAAACCTCCCTGGATTTTTTATTTTTCTTCCCTGGATTAATAACCACATTCAGAATTTTTATAGATTATTAAATCTACACACAAAAATTAGTAGTATTGATGTACACCAATAATCAACTCAAAGAGAAAGGAATTAGAAAATAATACCTTTCACAACAGCATTATGAAAAATGGAAAATACTTAGATATTAACCTAATGAAGAAAAGGAACAGTCTTGACAACAAAACTATAACAAACTTGACCCTGAAAAAGGAGATCAAAGAAGATATCAGAAAATGTTTCTGTATAGGCAGACCAGTCGTATCAAAATGACCATACCTGTGAAACTGATACACAGATATAACACAATCCCAATAAAAATAGCAACTAAGGTTCCTCATAAAAATCATGAAAACAGTCCAACAATCCCAATGGAGCCCAGAGAGACTTACAATAGCCAAAGCAATTCTGGACAATAAATGCAAAGCTAGAGACTTCACAATTCTTGACTTCAAGTTATACTGCAGTGAGTCTATGTCTGGGGCTGTTGCTCAGTGGTGCCCTCCTAGCATACACAAAGCCTTGTGCTCAATCCCTAGAAAAAAGGAATAATATATTTTTCTTCTATTATTCGGTATACATAAGCACGTTGACTTGGGTGGCTTAGTCAATTTCTCATCTCAGGGACACAAGTTGCAGGAGTAACGATGTAAAGGAAGAAAAGTTTATTATGGATCAGTTTGTTGAGGTTTCAATCCATAGTTGGTTGTCTCAAACACAGGGCAGCATGGCACAGAGGCATGGCAGTAGAGAACTCATCTTATGCAGGCCAGAAGCAGAAAGGAATCATGGGAGTAAGGAGACTGACTGACCCTTCCAGGCCACGCCCCTATTGGTTAACATTCCTCCAACCAGGCTTCACCTCCAAAATCCCCTTTAGTTATAAACTCATCAGTGGACCAATCCACTGATGAGTATCCAGCCCCCGTAATCCAATCAGCTCCTCAAATCCCCACCTATGAGCACATAATGCTTGAGGGGACAGTTAGACAGAAACAATAACAGTGGCCAAAATGTGGCCACTACTACAACCTGGTGGCAAAAAATGAAAGTTATAGGTTTAGTTTCTGAAGCTTGACATACATGTTGTTACCATTCTACCCACATAAAATCTATGTGGAGGAAGTCTACAAATTTATTTTCTAGCACAGGATCTTTTCTGCATGATGATGCTGTCTCATTTTTGTCCTATAGTACAAGCCCTATTAATTTGTTCTTTGTTACACAATACTCAATTTGTAGTTTTCAGGTTTTTGTAAAATTATCAAAAATCAAGGATGGGAAATGAAAGGAGCAGTATTATGTCCTTGAGAGGCTGAGGAGATAGGGCAGTGGCTTAAGCACTGCTAAGTGCGAGGTCCTGAGTTCCATTCTTGCCCCATTCAAATTACCTTCTTTTCCTACTGAATAAACTACTATTTGTTGTTGTTGTTATTATTATTATTATTATTATTGTCTAGAAAGTTCCTCAAAAGCACCATGCATTCAGAGATGGGGCTTTAGAAAGATGATTGGATCATGGGGGTTGTAGAGTTCACTTGTTAGGAGCCAGAGCCTGATGGGAGGCGGGTCAGCAGGGGTGTGGCCTGGGAGGCTGCATCTCCCTCCCCACCTGTTTTTTCTTTTTCTGCTTCCTGGCAGTCACAGTTTGGCCACCTTTTCCTCTACTATCTATGCCTTTCCACCATGCTGTTTTGCCTTGGAGCCCACTACCCATGGGCTGAGACTATGGGCCAAATTCAATCTCTCTTCTTTTAAGCCATGGGTGTTGGATTTCCCCCCAGCAATGAGAAAGCTGCTAACTTAGGTCATTTGACTTAAGTAATTTTGACTCAAAGGAATTCTTGTACCTTGCTATGGTTTGTTTGCATCAATAAAGCCTTATGGGTCTGCTTTTATAAAATGACCTACATAAGCATTATAACCTTGAGTAAGCACTATATATTAGGTCTCCAGAAGTTGGAAGTGTGTTCACCTAGCTAGCAGACTAATAGTTTTCAGTCCTACACTACCACCATTTCTTATTTCTGTACATTTATATTGAAAACCCAAGGGGAAGTAGATATCTTAATTTCAGAGTACCATGAAAGTTCTTTTCCTCAAAATAATGGTTACTGTTACAGTTCAATTTGTTTCATCATATAGATTGTTACATGTATTGTTGAAAGGTATTTAGATAATTGCTAATAATCATCAGTACCCGAAATAGTATAGTGTGAACACATAACACAGAAAGAAAGACTTGCCGGCTGTGTGGTCAGTTCTCCACTTCAGCTTCCACATTCAGGGATTGAAATATTTGAAAACAAAATTGTGTGTGTGTTAACATGGATTGGCATTATTCTTATTATTTTTTTCCTGCACAGCACAATATAACATCTATTAACATAGTATTCACACTGTAATGGGTTTTACAGTGAATTTACATTCACACTGTAACTAATCTGACTTAGAGCGTATGAGAGATCAGCGAGGCATGGTGGTGCATGCTGACAGTCCCAGGAGGCTGAGGCATGAGGCTTGCTTGAGACCAAGAGTTTAGGGCAAGCCTGGGCAACATAGTGAGACTCTGATATGTTTTTTAAAAAAGTTCGTGGACAACGTGCGTAGGTTATATTGCAAATACTCTATCACTTGACATAAGGAAATTGAGCATGCATAAATTTTGTTCTCTGTGGGGGTTCCTGTAGGCAGTCTTTCATGGTCACAAAAGGACAGCTTTATTTGAGGGAATACATGGAAATAATTTAATAATTTTAAGAGTATATCTCTCACCAAAATTGCATGTTATTTTATGCTTTTAATTTCATTAACATAGAAGTCTTATTTACTTATGAAAGAAACTCAACAAAATATTATTTGGAATGGATACCATATTGATTTAAATTAAAACTACTGAGTAAGCCTGTGATCAGTAGCAAAAGCATGACCTGAGTAAGGGGTAACTCAAGGGAGTAAAACACTCAAAAATGACAAGAACAGAAAAATTTTAGTCACTTTTTAATGTTTGATTCTGAGACACAATGTCTCAAACACTCATAATTTAAAGGAAAGGCTTTTAAGGTCTCGGGGGAAAGCTCAGTGTCATAAACACCAGCCTGACAAGTTCAAGGTTCTAAGTTCTATCCCCACTACCACAAAAATAAATAAGTAGATAGATAGATAGATAGATAGATAGATAGATAGATAGATAGATAGAAGGGCCAGCGACACAGCTCAATTCACTCAGAGCCTGCTTAGGCAAGTGCAGGGACAAAGGTTCACTCCCTTTTACGACCAGCTGTGCCGGCCCCACCCCTGGGCACGCTGAGCCGGCCACCAACTCTGGACATGGTGGTGCACACCTGTAATCCCAGCACTGGGGAGACTGAAAACAGGAGGATCACCAAGAGTCTGAGATGCATAGTGAAACCCTGTACCAAATACATAAAAATATAAGTAAGTAAATAAATACAAAGTCATTTTAAAGGAAAGGCTTTAAGCTCATGATTACAATCTATGGATGGATAACTCCAAGGAAGAAATGGTACACCAGATGTCGTGCTGAAAGAAACGCTGCTCATGCACGGAGGCCAGGAAGCAGAGAGAGAAGGGAGGAGTCAGAAAAGGATGATACCCTTCCGGGTCATGTGTCCCATTACTTACCTCTTCCCATGAGGCTCCAAATCTTAATAGCACAGTAAGCTATAGCATCTCCATGAACCAATCATGTTCAAAAGCTCCACATCTGAGTGCATTAAAATCTCGAGGGGTGGGGGAATCATTCTTGATTCAAACTATAACAAAGAGCTAGCCACAAGTTCTGATGAGTCCTCATTTCTTCTTAGTGCCAGTTTCTAAGAAGATTTGGGCCACTCATCACATCCTTGGCTACAGTCACGCCTCTCACTCTCTGTTGTGCGTCTACTGGCTCTTGAAAAGCTATCTTTGAGAGCATCTAAGGCTCTGTGTAGTTTTCCTGTGTCTGTGTGTAACAATACCTACAAAAATAGCAATTCAGCATACTGTTTATATATATTCTCCCTGGCAAAGAATAAACTGGATGCTTCTTTTACCTTCCTCAGCTATCTGACAAAAAATATTTCAATGGCAAAGAGAATAAGTTCTCTCAGTTCTTTAAAACCACGTATTTCTATCTATTAATAAAACTAGTAGTCTACCTGGACCTGGAGAAGTAAATATTTTAAGTTTTTTTTTTTAAAAAAGGGAAGTTAATCATTTCCATTTATCAGGGAGAAATCTGACAAGACTCTGTGAAATGTTGCCTTCGTGGTCCAGGAAACAAATAACAAAGGACTGCTCCCACCCAACCACATTTAAACTACAATAATATTACAGATTCTATTTCTGTCGAGCCATAGAAAGGTTATTTTGCTCTTTAAATGCATTCCCTGAGGAATAGCTATGGGTAAAACTGGAACAAACCTTCTCCCACCATTGTATTTTGAAAATACACACAAGAATAAACAAATTAAAACCTTCCTCTTTAATATTCTTTTCAGTTGCTTACTCTGAACTCGGCAGTGTCTGCAGTGGTGACTA
Organism: Octodon degus; assembly: GCF_000260255.1. Classification (NCBI taxonomy): domain Eukaryota; kingdom Metazoa; phylum Chordata; class Mammalia; order Rodentia; family Octodontidae; genus Octodon; species Octodon degus. The sequence goes on from NW_004524580.1 coordinate 16,441,858, forward strand.
CACTTGGGCAGGTTTTAATCAGAGATGGTCCATATTTAAACTTGAGATGCTCAAATGCTTAATCCCTGAGTCTCTTATCCTAAGATTAGGATGCAGCCTGGTTGTCAGCCCTGAGGCATCTGAGAGGGTTAGAATAAAATAACAATTCCAACTATGTCTTTTCCTACCTGTTTTTGTGCTCAACAATGGCATCTCATGTTACTATCTGTTGTTAAACTCATCTAAGAATTCAGAATTTATATATGTACTACAAGCAAAGGGTAGGCTCATTTCAGGGGAGTGAAAATCTAAAAACATGGTTTTCAATTGAAGGCAAAAACTCTGAAGTTTTTCTTTTTTTCCTCATTGTGTAGCTACAGCATGTAGCATATGGACAATGATATCATTAATTTTTTAAAAATGGGCCATTAATGCCCAAAGTTGCCCACTATGTGTTTTCAGACCACATCATACATGAATGAGCCCAAATTTTCAAAATATTGAATATTAGTAGGTCATAGAGCCAGGAGCAAATGTTGTAGTGCCCCATGTAATGTACAACCTGTATAAATAAACACGGTTAAATATTATTCCTGAATATGCTGAAAATTAGAAATAAATTACTATACGAAAGTAATAATGAACAGTACAAAAATGTATTAAACAAGTCTTACATGTGATCTGACATAACAGATGCTGTATTAGAGTTCAAATAAAATCACAAACACAAAATATATTCTAGCCCAAGGTACTTGTAATATATTTGTAGGAACCAACTAAATGGACAACACATTTTTTTTTTTTTTTTTACGACACAACATTTTGAGAATGACCATCAAACAATGTGAACATTTTTCTTACTCTCAATAAAATCAAGACTGCAATTTTAAAATCAAAAACTTAATTTGATATAAACCTATTTGTTCATTCTTTTTTTCAGACTTTTTTTTAAAAATAAATTTATTTATTTGGTACAGGATCTCACTACACAGCTTGGCCTTGTAGTGATCCTCCTGTCTTAGCACCCCAACTGCTGGGATTACAGGCCTGCACCAGCACGCCCAGTTTCAGCGTTCAGCTCAGCCTGCGGCCAGCTCAGCCTGTGGCCAGCACAGCATGCAGTACAAAGGATTGAAACCGGGTCCTTGCACTTGCCAGCCAGGTGCTTAGACCCCCGAGCTATCTCTCCAGTCCTATTTTGTTGATTTTTGATGTTAAATCCTGTGCAATTGGGATACTGCACAGAAAGCCCCTTTTTATGCCTCCGACACCAAGAGTTTTGCCTACTTTATCTTCTAGCAGGTTAAGTGTTCTTGTTTTAATATTTGGATCTTTGAACCATTTCATTTTTAGTTTAGCACATGGTAAGAGACACGGATCTAGCTTCAGTCTTCTACATGTGGATAGTCAGTTTTCTCACCACTGTCTACCTGCAATGATTAGATTCAATATGTACCACAAGCAAATACTAATAAAAAATTTAGCTTACTTTACACTATCAATGCCTCAGATAATTATAATAAGAAGCACCTTAAGACAGCATTTATCTTGATTAAATTACAGTTTATGAAGTTATGCATTTATCTTAGCTTGCACTTTGAAAACTTGGCTGCAAGAGTCCGATGATGCCAATCAGTGCAGAGAACATGGGATCTAAAATATGCATTAATGTATTTTACTTTCAACTCACTTTGAACTGTGATGGTGCCACAGAGGCTCCTGTGAGGGACCTCAAATTTCTCCTCTCTGAACGACATGGAAGAATCCTGAGGCACTGCAGGCAGAGACGCTGCTCTGTGGTGTCTGGGTTACTATCTCCTACTACACCAATTAATGCTGCTTATGCTGGGATGTTTACATCTTACTTCTGTTGTACTTCTAAAACCTTCTTCTTCTTCTTCTTCTTCTTCTTCTTCTTCTTCTTCTTCTTCTTCTTCTTCTTCTTCTTCTTCTTCTTCTTCTTCTTCTTCTTCTTCTTCT
>NW_004524580.1:16444101-16446891 GCF_000260255.1 Octodon degus
CCCCAGCCCCCTAAAATATTCTGTGTGATTTTTCAAAGCACAGCTCCTAAGACAGTCTTTATCAATTAATTTTGATGAAGTTTCCTCTTTGCAAAATGCTGGCTGCCTCACTATATTTCTAAATACCGTGACTAGTGTTAGCTTTTTTTAGGGCTATTACCCAAACCCAACTTTTCCATGATTCTTTTCTTTTTGTAGCTCCATTCTGTTTCTCACCTTACTACTTTCTTCTTTCTTTCTTTCTTTTTCTTTCTTTCTTTCTTTCTTTCTTTCTTTCTTTCTTTCTTTCTTTTTCTTCCTTCCTTCCTTCCTTCCTTCCTTCCTTCCTTCCTTCCTTCCTTCCTTCTTTCCTTTCTTTTTTTCTTTTGTCACTGTGGTTGCTTTTACACTAGGTAGCTTGATTGTACTTCAAAAACAGAAACTTAGGTAGTGAGTAGAAAGAAATCCTTATTTGGAATAAATGAACGTGAGCTCTCCCAGAGTAGCACTCACAGAAGGTTGAGTGGTTTAAAGGATCTGCTGGCATCTGACTAAACACTTATTAAGCCAAGGATCACAGTGCCGCCACCACTGTCCTTCAATCCACTTCCACCTTCCCTCCCAGCTTCTGATTTGCTACAGAGCCTCCTCACACAAGGAAAGACAACGTCAAGCACTCCTTTTCCCAGTCTCACTCCAGCACAGACACAGGCAATAAATGCGAAGCAGCAGGAAGTCACTGGGTCTTCTGAGAATTCCCCCTCAAGAGACTCACAAGGAACAGCATCCACCATTCTGTGTGCATTGTCATAGAAGAAGACAATACCTGGAGCTCCTGAGGTCACGAGAATCACAGAGACACTGACCAACATCTGTGAATGAATCCAACCCCAGCACCAACCCAGGGAGTTCTTACCTCTGCATTCATGGCTTTTTGAAAAAAAAATGGACCCCTTAATTTGAAGTCACTTTTAGTTGAGTATTTTGTTTCTGGCAATTGCATGGAACTCACCTGAAGAACACTGTGCCAGACACTTGTAATGCGATTCCTCTTGATTCCTACAACTGTCCTACTAAGAATTCTATCCTGCTTCATTGTTAAAACTGAACAAAGTAAGGCTCTGAAAAAGATTAGTCTGCTCTCCCAAAGTCTTAAGTGCAGAAGGCACAATTTGAATCTCTGTTCTTATGCCTGAGGTACTTGGTGTATCTCCAAATCTCTTTCACTTCCTGTCATCTCATCTCTCCCTTGCTGTACAGCAAATCTATACTAATAAAGAATTTAGGGGACTTCCTGGTTAGTTCAGTTCTTTAAGCATCTGCTCATGGAAATGCAGTCAGGTGCAGGTTACCGTGGTTCCATCTCCACCTCCACCTGCCTTACCAGACCCACCCTTAAGGCAGCCTGGCCAAATAGTTCAGCTGATTAAAGCACCTTCAAGCGGATTCAGGGACTGGGGGTTCAATCCACATGCCTGCCATGCTGGCCCTGCCCCCAGGGTGCATTGAGATGGCAACCCAGTTCAGGAGGCTGTAAACAGGCAGACCACTACGAGTCCAATCTAGTTGTGAGAGCCTGAACATCCTATAGACCCTTCCCCCGCAAAAAAGAATTTGAACGTTGAAAAGAGCGTAGGCAATTATTTTTTTTCTTAAAAATACAAAAAGAAACATGGGAGGCATGAGAATTAAATATTAATAATAAATATTTTGTTGCATGATTTTAAAACAAATAATAATATCAAGGTCTCGGTCATAGATATCCACAGTTGTAATTAAATATGGTGTTATGAATAAAAACTAGGCTTTTCAAATGTTTTTTTGAAACCACATAACTGCAAGGGTTTTCACCATCGTTAGAGGTCTTTTCTCTGGTCCTCAACCTCCAAAGTTACTAACTAAACCAATAATGATGTCACTGAAATGAGTTTGAAATTAACCTCAAACAAACACTGTATGTTTGTGAGCTTTCCCTATAAAATAAATAAATGAGAACTAAAAAAGAAGACAGAGTATTTGTTTCTCTTTCAAATACTACTTGAATTTTAAAGGAATTTTACTTCAGCAAATGCTATGAGGCCCTAGACAGAAGAAACTGATTATTATGTGTTTACTAGTAAACCCTTCTCTAGATGTAATCTTGGAAGATACAAAACTTCCCTATCCCTTTCTCTTCTGTGAGTAATGAGAGGACCACTGTCATTAGCTTTAATCTTGGGCTTTTTTTACCTACACCAGTCACACCATTATACTTAAGATTCACTCCTGGGGTGGGAGAGCTTCTGGCTACCCGGCGCCAGTGGGACCAACTCTGGGTCCCAGCCCAGGTGCAGCATGGGTGAGACCATCTACCACCCCCTTGGGAGGCCCCCCACCATTCCACAGCACCTCCCCCACCACACCCACTGAGTAGGAATTTCTGCCGTGTACCGGGAACCCCCAGACCCAGTCCTAGCCCAGGTCCAGTGAGTGTGTGGGAGAGCTACCGGCTACCCTGCACCTGCAGGACCAACTCCGGGTCCCAGCCAAGGCACAGTGTGGGTGAGACCATCTTACACGCCCTTGAGATGCCCCCCACCACTCCACAGCACCTCCCCCACCCCGCCTCCCGAGTAGGAATTTCTGCCACGTTCCGGGAACCCCCAGACCCAGTCCTAGCCCAGACCCAGTGAGTGTGTGAGAGAGCTGCCTATCCCACCTACTCTAACTTGTACCCTCCAGGCTCAGCTCAGGCCTGGCATACAGGCCTGGGGTGTAACCCTGCAGCTGCAATCCCTACAGAGAGGGTAGAGGATAGAACCACCCAGCTAG
>NW_004524580.1:16452942-16467602 GCF_000260255.1 Octodon degus
GGCTGACACTGACAAAGGTTCTACAATCTGAGGTACAGGATCTCAGGATAAATCCTGAGAGGATTTCACTGACATTATCAGACCCAAAAGCTACAACTCTTGTTGCATAGGCCCTGCTTTACCTTGGTCTTGACCATCCAGAAGCAAAGTATAAAAAAGAAATATAAGAAATAAAGCCATGCTGTTATGTTGAACTGTGGGGGACTCAGGTCAACAATTTCTGACATTGCCAGTTAAGCAGAAAACCCAGTACTGTTATGGGCTACAGGACTTTTGTAGAATATTTTGCTGAGTTTACACACCTATAATATTCAAATAACGGAACTTAACAAAAAAAGGGTATACAGATGAATGTCCATTTTGTATCTGTGTAGTCAAAGTGGTGGGGATAGATATATAGTTACATTCTGTTAATGAATAGAATGATTTGTTCTAATGGTTTGTGTACATAGGATATCAAGTCCGCATCTTGTACAGGAATTAACCACTAAGAAGAATGTATGCAGTGTGTTAATTATTGAAACTGTCCTACCGATTTGATTTGAAACTGTCTCATTGATATTTGTTTATCAATAAAATTATGGCAAAAGATAAAATAAAATAAATAAAATGCATAAATTAAAAAAAAGATGAGGATTAATGCAAAAAAAAAAAAACATTCACTCCTGGGAAGTTTTTTGTTCTCTTTTTTTAGTCTTGAACTTTGTTTCTAATATCTTTGCAAAATAATCTAAACCTATGTCTTATTGGTCATTCGAAATTAATTTATTAGGTCATGCAAATATATAACAATCATTTGTAAGGCTTTAGCACATAAAAATAACTTCCATGTTGTGGAAATTTCAGCCATGGTCAGATGCTTCCATTAAGGGAACCAAAATAATATCACGTGGGCCCCTACACCAGCCAGCCATAGAGATTGGCAGTATCTCTGGGAGCCCTAGAATAAAAACTGAAAAGTAAACAGAATAATAGATTACTATTGTGACTTATTTAATAGGGAATTAAGTTTTGGAAAACACTTGCCTGAGAAAGATTGTATAATCATGTAGAAAAGCCTAGGCCAACTAATGATTTTTATTTTTCCTAGATTCACAGCGACACTAAAATCAACCAGAGTGGGAAAAAACAAACAAACACATCCTGTCTTCGTTGTGCCCCAAACCACCAATATCTTTACTGGAATAGCTGAGGTTATTAATGGGTCCCTCAGCCTCCACTCTCATTGGAAACATTGGTCTTCTCCGTCAGGCCTCAGAATAGCAGCTTGAGTCATTCTTCTAAACACTAAATTAAGTCAAGGCATATTTCTGCTCAAAATCTTCCAAATGTCTGCTCTACTCCCTTATAATAAAGGCCAAATTGGGACAAGGTGTCAAAGTCTTTCCTGAATCTCTCCTGTTCACATACACTGTCCTCTCAGGCCCCTCTTGCCTCACTAGCTTCGTTCTGTGCCTAAGAAGCCAGTCTGTGTCCTCCTTCTTTGATCTCTTGCTCATCTCCTCATCTCAAGGACTATCTTAGTCACTTTCCTTAGTCACTTTTCCACTGGAACACAATACCCAACACATAGAAAAGTAAGAGTTTTATTTTGGTTCATGTATCAGTATATTCAGCTCATGGTCTAATGGCTCCAAGACAGAAAAGGTATAGCAGAATGCCATGGCAGAATGACAAGGCAGAATCATTGGGTAGAAGAAAGCTGCTTCCACCAATGACAGCCACGGAATAGGAGAAGAGATGAACCAGGGTAAGGATATACCCTTTCAAGTCACGCCCCTGGTGATCCACCGCTAAATGCAAAGTTTGAGGAACCATTTATACCTAGCTCATAACAAATATGGTCTTCTCAGTGAGGACTGATTTATGTTATACAAAATTGTGAGAGCTCATGAGATAGTTCAGTGGACTAAGCGCATGCTTAGGCAAGTGCAGGGACTGGAGTCCGATCCCCAGTATTGTGTGTCATGCTGGCCCTACCCCTGGGACCCACTGAACCGGCCACGGAGACCAAGAGTAGTGGCGCATATCTGTAATCCCAGTGCCAGGGAGGCTAAAAACAGGAGGATCACTGAGAGGCCAAGTTGCACAGTGAGATTCTGTACCCAATATAATTTTTAAAAAAATTTCCAACACTCCACTGAGCAAACACATCTCCCAGAGACTCTCCATAGCAAATATACATTTTGTTTGCTTTTTAAGCATTTTACATCTTTCTTTTACTTGCCCCATATTTTTCATTAGATTCAAGCTCTACAAGGGCAGGAATTTTTGTCTATTATTTAATCATTTGTTATTACTGCTTCTACAATTCCTGGTACATTTTAGACATTCAGTGGTTATGTGTAAAATGAATAATTTTCTTGCCTCCCTCTTTGGCCAGGACTACTAGTTGAAGGACTACAAAGTTGCCTGTTTCTAATTAGTGTGGAGAGAGACAATTTATTGAGATTAGATTTAAATGCTAAAGGAAAACACCACGCATTGAAAGGGATAAGGAATCAATGAAGGCTGGCAGTAGCACAACCTGGCACACCAGTGCCATCCTTGCCTCTAGGGATTTGCCTGGCTCTCTGTGCAGTGCTCGCCACCATGAAAATCCCCAAGTGTCTGCATCTTTGCACATTTTCTGTGTGCCAGTTGGCCAGTTGGACCTTTCTAGGTCATGTGCCAACAGTACAGCTGTCAAGAGCCAGGGGATATAATATGTTACTCCTCTCAGTTGCCATGTATAAGCCTGGATTCTGAATCCCACCAAAATGCATATAGTGAGTCATTTCCTGATGTCTGAATTCATCTGGGTTGTTAGCATCCAAAAAACAAATACTCAAAAGAAAAATCTTAAAAGTTCCACTGGAACCCATGAGAGTGACTTTGTTTTGCTTCATTGTAACTGATTTCTTTATAGTTTTCCAATTTTTAGTGATATCTAAATCAATTAGCCTATATAATGATTTAGGCTAGAAGAAGTTAACAGTAAATCCTATTAAGGTATTTAAAATTTTAGCCAAAATTCTCATTTCTCTTTGAGGCACTTTGAGTTGTAATCTATCAATGCTCACATGCAGAATGAGATATAAGTGAACTGAGAAATCTCTCAGATATCTCCAGAGCAAACTTTTCTCCAAAAGATATCATGGCATCTTTTGTCTCATGATACAGTCATATAATAAAATTCAGAGCACCAATGGGAAGCAGATGTTCATCTGGCTGAGTTGTTAATTATTCTCTTTCCCACAGAGAAATAGTCACACATAGTATTTAACTAGAGTTAAAATTTATTACACAAGTATTTTCAGTTGGTGTGGGATTGCCCCAAAGATGAGACCAACAACCTTTCCCATCCTGCAGGCTGCCTCTCAGTGTGATTTTTCTGCTCCTCTCATGCAATTTGTTTTGTGCCTGAGCTGGCCCGGTCATCTGCATGACTTTAAGCCTCATCCTTGAAACTGTGCAAGAAGTCTGCAATATTCAGTTGGGAAAACAACATACGAGGAAGACCCTGAGAGATGGAAGTGCACATGAAAAAATAAGTAGCCCCAGCCAATAGCAGCACCGATGGCTGTACATTGTGGATAAGGCCACCGGGGATGCTCCTGCCCCAAACGAGCCACCACAGAAATCTGTCGTATGATGGACTTGATTGACAATGTGAGGAGCAGAGAAATCAGTCCAGCTGAGCCAGGCTGATATGTAAAATTGCAGCAATAGTAAATTATACATATAGGTAACTGCACTATTTGGGATATAAATTTTAAATAAAAGATCTTAATTAGATAACAATGCTAATTTATTCTTTAAAGACAATTAAAATTAAGCCATCCTTCTTTGGATTAAAGGAAGAGTACAATAGTTAAAACTTATCTGGCACCAACTGAATCACACTAACCAAATACATTCCATGCCTACTTCATCTAGCACTGATTTCTAGATATGAATGCTGAATACCTTTGCCATGGTTTGCAGTGACTTATCTGACTGTTGTTTCTTCTCCAATGTCTGAGAATTTCTTCTGTTTTCTTTATGTGCCAATGGAAAGGGAAAGAAGCATGCTCTCTGATAACATGAAAGTTGCAACTTACCTCAAGAAGCACTAATTTCCTTCCTTTACTCTTTTGTGTCTGCTGCCACTCTTCAACCCTATGATGCAATCTTTTCTTTATAATATATTTCTTGGTAAGAATTTCATCCAATGATATAGTATGTGTGACCAGTTGCATGATGGGAAAGAAATTTGGGAACAAATAATTCTACTGTGTAGAGTGTTTTATTTTCTATGTTATGCTTTTTAGTAAACTTTATAATAGGTCTAAGTCTCAGAAATATTGTAAGCAGTTATTTAAATGTAATTTGCATGCCAAAATGAAAAGCAGATTTAGTTAATGTTATAATAAAGTAACACTTATTAGTGTTTATTTTTACATTTATATATTGCTTAATATGAAATCTAACTCTTTCTTTCTTCTCTTTTTTTTTCTATTATGAGGGATTGAAGTCAGGACCATGTGCTTGCCAGGCAGGTGCTTGTGTCATTGAGCTATCTCCCTGGCCCTTCATTGTATTTTTTTAGGTAAATTTTCATTCATCATTTCTAGTACATTCCCGGTGTACATACATTTTGAAAGATCCCTGTCAAAGCTGTAATAGTGTGCTAAAGGGGGAGACTTACTAACACTATATACTTCAGTATATAGCGAATACTCCAAGGAATTGAAATTTGGTCTTTGAAATAATTTTTTTTTTGCTTATGTGCCTGGATGATCTTACTATGAATAACAAACAAATGGTTGTTGCATATCTATTATACTACTATAGGCTAGTCTTAAGAAGGCTGATTTAAAAACTATACTAGAAATATTCAGTGTAATTCTTCCCTTAAAAAGTGATAATATCCTATTTAAAGGAATAAAGATCCTGTTGGGAGCCCCTGAAGCTGGAAATTGATCATATGTGGGAGGGCAGGATGAAGCAGTCAGACTACTTCAGTCTTGAGAAAAGCATGCAGCCTGTACATGGTGTGCTACAAGCCACTAGGAAACCTTGTGTCTTATGACTTTGCAAAGGTATAAATACATGCCCCTTCTATTGTTCTGGGGTCCTTTGCCAATCAGGCATGGTCCACCACCTGACCTCAGTTATTATCTCTTGTTTTCATTTTCTAAATCTTCATGCCATTTTCTCTTTGGAACCAAAGCATTACCAACAGATCCCTACAGACCCAAGCAAAAAATGATGAAGGATGCAAACAAGAAAACAACTGGGCTCAAACCTGTGCAAGCACTGCTCAGGGTCCTCCTTAGGAAATGAAGTGATTTGGGCACTTGGGTCAGACATACTCTGTGTCAGGTCATTCCTGGTGTAAGGAACAACCATCAGTGCACCTTCCCATTAGACACCCTTAGCCACGAAGAAGTGTATCTTTCTTTGTTCAGGTCACTTAGACTTGGTATTCTACATCTTCTTGTCCACATTTGTGAAAAGTCATGTTTCTAATAATATTATTCAGAGCCAGAATTCAATTTTATATATCAAGTAAATGAGAAAAGCAAAAATTACATATGAAAATATTTATTAGTATTTGTGATCTGTATTTTTTTTTTGAACCAGGGATTGAACTCAGATCCTTGCGTTTGCCAGTCAAGCGCTTATCCTACTGAGCCATCTCCCCAGCCCTTGTGAACTGTATTATTAAAATAGTTGAAAACAAAACTGTAAATATAGATGATTCATTTCAAGTAATTGTTTCTACTTTTAAAGTTAATTAATTACTCAAAAAATTTAAATGGAGGGATTTCAACTTTTGGTGTTTATGTTGTGATTAAATTTAGAGATCATGTTTCAAATTCTGTGTGTATTAAGATCAACAATTGTACTGACAGCACAATTAGCAATGTAATGTCTTATTAACTAATGGATTTTATCCCTATGTTAAAGCACATGACATTTAAATTTTATTTTTTGAGAACATAAAATGATATGCTATGCATTTCAAGATTAGTTACCTAAATGATAATTTTTCTTTTGTTTTACATTAGTATATCAAATGAACTTGGTGAAAGCACCAACCCTCAATTAAATAAACATCTTAAAATATCTTAAAAACTGACCTATTGGGGAGGAGGGGATAACAATGGCTCTGTGTGTGTGTGTGTGTGTGTGTGTGTGTGTGTGGGCACGCGCGCGTGCACATGTGAAAACAATCCAAGTATGTTATATGCAAGTACAAACTTGCCAAAATAAAATTCATTACTCTCTATAAATATGCACTAGAAAAGAAACTGACCTATTAAAAGAACTATATTTTCCAGTAGCTTGTGAGTAAATCTGGTCAGTGAAAACTCATCTGAAAGGAGGAAATAAAGTTTACACAGTCAAATAAATATGTACTCTCAAGTAGTTGTTTCAATCTCTGTTGATACTTTTGTTGTTATTAATGTTCGTTCTATAAATGGATAAACATTTCCTCCAAGCTTCTGTTTTGTTACAAATATGTTGTACTAAACAAAGGGCCATTGTTAATAACCATTTGATTAAAAGGTTTCCACTTATTTTTTATATACTATTGTTTGCTTTTGATAAGTAATTTACCTTTGTTGATAACTGAGCACCTTGAAGAATTGGGAAGTGAAAATATTAATTTTATCTTATGTTCACTTTATCTTATGTTTTAAGTTCAACAATAGTATGTCTCCATTGTAATTTATCAGAGAAATTTTGTTTGACTGAAAACAGTGTAAGTCACAGGTTGATGAACAAACAACTCTTGAAGCTCACAGTGACAAAGCTTTCTAGTGATGCATTGTAATTAAAAAAAAACATGTCTTTGAACTTTTTCTGTACTGGGAAGCTGCTGAATCATATTTTATCATATGATTAATATGATTTAACAGGTGATTGTTATGCTTTGAAAAGAAATAATTGTAAGAAAACACAATGAATCTATGAAAATCAAAAATTTGAAATCTTGTGATAGCAACTTATAGTCCTTTTCAAGTAAGTTATTACAAAATAATTTAGACAAAATCTTGCTTAAAAAAGCAATTCAATTGAGTGCAAATTTTTGAGGAAAAAGTGAAAAGTTAAGCAAAGTATTTCTAGAATTGTCAAACATTCATTGTCTAAGGAGTCATAAGTGGAAGCATCACATTTTGAAATTTTAAACCGTCACTTAGCTTAAAAATTATTTAAATGCAATAGTTTTGTCCATTACTGGATAAATATCATAAAATGTATTGAGTAACTAGAATTTGAACTTATAAAAAATTATATATTTGGTACAAGGTCTCACTATGCAGCTCAGACTCTTAGTGATCCTTCTGTCTCAGCCTCCTCAGAGCTGTCTTTACAGCCTGTGTCACCACATTCGGTTTCGGTGGCCTGCTCAGCATGTGTACTGGGGATAGAACTCAGGTCCTTGTGCTTGCCAGGCAGGTGCTTAGACCACCAAGCTATCTCCCCAGCCCACATTTATTATTATTATTATTATTATTATTATTATTATTATTATTTGTATTTTGTGCAGGATCTCACTACACAGCTCTGACTCCTAATGATTCTCCTGTTTTCAGCCTCCCAGCACTGGGATTACAGGGGTGCACCCCCACGGCCAGTATTGCTGGCCAGCTCAGTGTGCCCGGGGGTGGGGCCAGCATTGCATGCAGTACTGGGGATCTTGCCTGGGTCCTTGCACTTGCCTCAGCAGGCGCTTAGCCCACTGAGCTCTCTCCATGGCTCCTAAAATTTGAACTATTTTCGTTGATAACTGAGCACCTTGAAGAATTGGGAGGTGAAAAGATTAATTTTATCTTATGTTCATTTTATCTTATGTTTTAAGTTCAACAATAGTATGTCTCCATTGTAATTTATCAGAGAAATTTTGTTTGAAAACAGTTAATGGACTGTTAGCTTAAAATCTAACATGGACTAATAGCTTAAAAATTCTTTCATAAAACCATAATAGACTATGAAAAACTTAAATATTGAGTAACTAAGACTCTGTTCTCTTATTTTGTTTTTTAAAAAATGTTTATATAACATGCTACCCATGCTATAGTCTGTAAACAAAAATGAACCAAAATAACCACATTTTTATTAAACTGTGTGTAAGAGCATCTATGGTACAATATTATTCACCAGGTAAGGGTTGAAAAAGCATATTAATTCAAATGGGGGGAAGTAATCTATATTAATTCTAAAATATCTTTCCAAAGTACCTTCATTTTAATAGAAATATTAGTAAAGATATTTTCACCTCCCCTCAAGGTGTGAAAATAATAATATTCAGATCAATGCATATTAATTATATAATTAATTACTTTTGCTGATGAATGAAATTTTCCTATTACATTCTTCTTAAGCTTATATTTCAATTTATTGAACTGTTTGCATGACTTTTCTTGACCAAACTTCCAGCAACATTTCTGCCGCTTTAGTCAAGTTTAGCTTGTGTCTGTCTTGAGGCTACAGCAATTCCTTTTCTTTGTCCAAAAAAACAAAAAATCAATAGATTCTATTTATTAAATCCTAATTCTGGGAGAAGCAAATCTGAAAATGCCATTTCTGTGCTGCTGTGATTAAAGAATATAACACAAAGATAAAACAGCTCCCAGTTATTTCTATGGAAACTGTGAGGGAATATTAGTACAACATTAAGCAATGTAGATCCATTATCTATGAAAATATTTCAGAGAGACTACTACATATGCACAGGAGCCAGAGCCCATAGCCAAGTTATACAAAGCACTCCTAATCATGGCGCTTTGCATGGTGTTAATCTAATCTCAAGACAGACTCTAGCTTTCAATTCACTTCCACAAATATTTGCTGAGCAAAAGCATTCAATATTTGCAGTACAAAAGCACCCAACACTCTGCCAAACACTCCGCTTTGATCAAAAGCTGAAATCTGTGCTTACCTTGGGGTAAAACTTTTAGTTTCAGTTTCTTCACTGGTAAAATGAAGAGACTGAATGAAAAGATAACTAAGGTTTTAAAATTATATTGTAGAATTGGCTTGGGCACAATGAACACAGCACTTTAGTATATGCCTTATTTTTCGCTAGTAGGGTGGAAAATGACAGAGAAACCACACATTGCATTTGATGGAAGGTGCTCAGGTTACTGAAAAGAAAAGAATTGCTGAGAGCGGCAGTGGTGGAGGGCAGCAACTAAGGACCAGGACTCTCTGGGTCGAGGCTTTGCCCTTTACACAGCACAGGTAAGAGGGTTACGTGGGGCTTCAGTTGTCTCACCTGTAAAGTGCAGATAATAACTGTATTTTCCTTGGAGGGACGGAAAGGTAAATGAAGCCCTTAGAAACCTTAGAACAGTACCTCACAGATTATACAAAAGGATTGACTATTGCTATTCCAGATAAATGTGACAGGATGGTTGTCAGTGGCCTAGGTTGGAATTCCAGGTTTGATGTTCATGAGGGTACATAAAATTAATAGTAGATATTTCTCAGGTAACTTATACATTTTTTTGTAGGGGGGCAGAACTGGGGATTGAACTCAGATCCTTGTGTTTGCTAGTCAAGTGTTTATCCTACTGAGCCATTTCCCCGGCCCCAACTTATACATTTATATACAAATAAATATCTATGGCTAGAGCGCAGCAGCAGCAATATCTGCCATAACACATGTAAGTTAGTAAGTAGTGCAGCCAGGATTCTACTGCTACTTCAGTACCCCAAATTTAGTAAAGATAGAAACTCAACTGTCGAGAAATATGTACATATACATGTTCAGAAGTCTTTAGGCACTGGATTTTGCATATAACAAGTTTATAAATTTAAGTGTTTGAAAAATAAATATTCAGAAGAATTTATGGCTTTCAAGAGCATGGCTAAAAAACTTATTCAATAAATGTTAGTGCCTATTATTTTTAAATTGTCTTTCTACAGAATTGGAGCAATCATCTACAGAACTGGAACATTTATTAAAAAGTTAACTTCAATATACAATAAAATCATATTCAGTAGTGTAATAAGATTTTTTAAATAATAAAGTTAAAAGAAAATTGTTTTCTTATAGCAGAACTGTATCATAAATATGACAGTATCTTAAAGGATTACAGGAAAATTAATAATTATAACAATGAAATAGAATTCATTGGAATGAAAAGTTATTCTCCAATTAAGCTCAGTTAATCAATTAAATTCCAACTAGCATAGAAATATTAAGTCACAAGTACATTTGCTGCTAAGATTCTCTATTTTTTTTTCAGAAATCACTTGCTTAGAAAGGGATTCATTTTTACTTGGCTGAAAGTTGAAGTTCCAGGTACTTCAAAATCATTCTCTGATGACATTGCTGTCTAGGGACCGATGTCCAGTAGAGTGGGAACAGCCATATGTCTTTGGAGACTGCACAGGCAATTGAACTGAGGTCACTATTTATACCTTCAGTTATAAAGAATGTAAGCAAAATTCTTTTATAGAAAGAAATTGTGTCACTTCTATATAAAAATAATTGTAATGATGTTATTCTAATCAACTCCAATATGCTTTTTGAAGATTTTTCTTTTATTTTGGTACCAGGAGTGGAACTCAGGACCTTACCCTTGCCAGGAAGATGCTGTACCATTGAGCTAAATCCTTGGCTCAGTTTAAAATCTTTGATAGCATTAGCACACAGAGTTAAGTGCAGGACCCTCAAAGGGATAACAAAGTAACTATTGCCTCTAGTAGTTATCTAAATTTTATTTCTTTGCCTCTCCACATAAATTGTTAAATGCAAATTAAAATAACACTGAGATGCCATTTCATCCCAGAAAGAATGGCTATCATCAAGATGTCTACCAATAACAAATGTGGGAGGGACTGTGGAAAAAAGGAACCCTTTTCCACTGCTGGTGGGAGTATAGACTGGTACATCCACTATGGAAATCAGTGAGGATTTTCCTCAAAAAGTTAGTATTGCAGGTCCTATTTGACCCAGCTATTCTCCTCCTGGGTACTTTTCCAGAATTTCTGAAAACATCATATCATAGTGGTATATGTACACCCGTGTTTATAGCAGTGCAATTTGTCATAGCTAAATCCTGGAATCAACCCAAATGTCCATCAACTGAGGAATGGATAAAAAAGATATAATACTCTTACATAATGAAGTATTACTCAGCTATAAGAAAGACAGACTTGAGGCTTTTATAAGTAAAATGATTCAACTAGAGCCGGTACTCATAAGTAAAATAAGTCAGACCCACCTATGTAAACATCATATTGTCTCACTATTGTAAAACCTGAAATAGTAAGTAAGATTGGAAAGGTACAATGGATACTGTGAAAGGAAAAGAAACTGTTCAAAGGGAAGGAACAATTGGAATGAGGGAAAGAAAAAAGAAAGAAGGAAGGGAAAAAGAAATATATGTTTATATACACAGGACAGCTCAGATAATTCTACTGCTAATTTTGCAGGCCTATTGAAAAGACTAGTTAATGCTTAAATTTTTTTTCTCTCTTTTTTAATTTTTCATATTTTTTTACTAAATTTGCATGTTTATGTCTGGTAATCTGAACAACTAATTTGAAGACAACAATATACAGCATAGCAACCATTGTTGAACGCTTGTTATCTTGTTTAGTGAAATTCTGTATTGTTTCTAATGTTGCTTTTTATTATTTTTCATTTTCTTTAAAAATAAAATAATTAAAATCTAGCCACATATATTCAAAATTACAAACAACTTGCCAAAATGTAAAATGTTCTCTCTCCCATGCTAAATATTTCAGCCTATGCAGGTAGTAAGTGACATGAGCTTGATGGATTTTTGTTTTCAGCTAAAATAGAATAATAGAGGCTGGATTTACCATCCCACTGAAAACTGCCCTGAAGACCTAATGAAACAAAAGAGTAGATTTCAGACTTCAGACACTAGGCAGTGACTATCGATGGGCCTAGGGAGCAAGGCTGCAAGCCAGGGGTGTGCACTCCCGTCTTCATTTACAGCACAGAAAGGCCTTGGAGCCTCTGAGTTGGTTAGAGACATGGAAGTTGGTTACAGTCCTAAAGACACAGCTTCAGAGAGAGAGAGAGAGAGAGAGACAGAGAGAGACAGAGACAAAGACAGATAGGAAGAAGAAGGAAGGAAGGAAGGAAGGAAGGAAGGAAGGAAGGAAGAAAGAAAGAAAGAAAGAAAGAAAAGAAAAAAGAAAGAAAGAAGAAAGAAAGAAAGAAAGAAAGAAAGAAAGAAAGAAAGAAAGAAAGAAAGAAAAAGAGAGAGAAAGCAAGCAAGCGAGAGAGCTGCAAGGAATGAAAGAACCCCAGAGGTGCACAACAGTTCTTCCTTACTTCTGGGCTCAGGACTCATCAAGACCTGTGAGAGGAGCAAGGAAAAATAGCTCAGTAGAATAAGCACTTGCCTGGAAAATACAAGGGCCTGAGTTCAATCCCCATTTCTGAAAAAACAAACAAACAAACAAACAAACAAGCAAAACACTTGTGAGAAAAAAACTAATTCAAGCTCATGGATAACACCATCTTAAAAGACTAGAGGGAATGTTCACTGAATATCACTCAAGTCCAGGAAGAGGTTGTGTCCTCAATCAGCCAGTGTGGTAAACCTTATAACTCACCAGAATCAGGTAATACAAAAGACATTTCCTTGGGTATGGAACAAAATCAATCCTAATGGCTAATCTGATCCTGCCTAGTAAAGCTTAAAATCAAACTCTCAAAGGTTCAAATTATTTATTAGTGATTGAATACTTAGCAAGACAAAAACATCCAGAGACCCACAAATTAACTTCATCATATTTGGCATTCAATAAAAATTGCTATTTATGTAAACAAGAGGAAATAATTCATAATATGAAGAAAAATCAGCCAATAGAAACAAATCCACAAATAGAATGATGGTATATTAAAATGATTATGCAAGAACATTAAAGTTGTTCTTAAAATCTTGTCATCCAGATACAAAATATCCCACATGGTTAAGAAGCAGGAGGGCAAACTGAGCATATTAAATCAAATATGGCCCTTTCCGTCCCACTCTTTCGAGAAGCCTCCTTTCCCATTCAGCCCAAGCTCAGGCCCAGCGAGTGTGGGGGTGAGCTCTTGCTATCCCCTGCACTAGTTGAACCTCCCTGGATCAAGCCCAGACCAACCCCATGAACAAGACCTTCCTCCGCATTCCCAGGACCCTTCCCACCCCGTTCTCAGGACCCTTTCTGCCTGCTCTCTTGCTCTCTCTGGAAACCTACACATCTCCCATGCAGCCCAAGCTCAGGCCCAGGGAGTCTGTGGGAGAGCTTCTGCACTCCCTGTGTAGCCTGGACCAGAGGCACAACAGAGGGGCACCACAGGCTCACTGTTGCACCAGAGGGGCACAACAGATTCACTTCCAAGGGCTGCAGCAGAAAGGAGATGAACACAACAGCTAGACCCAAGCCAGGCATAACTGGAAAACTCAAACTTAAAAGATCTGCTCCCAAATTTCATTAGATGCTAAAGTTATAGCTGCACCAAAGCTCTACAACAAAGGTCAGAAGACAGTGCTATACACAATGACAACAAGAAGGAGCAAAATGCAATCTCAGACCCTAAGACCACTCATAACAAGTGCAGAGGACACTAGCAAAGAACAAATTGTGAATCACATAGCAGAAATCAATGAATCAAGAGCATCTGAAATAAAGAAAAAATTGCAGAAAGGTATGGAGGAACTCAGATTGGAAATAAAAAAAGAAATCTCTGCATTAATAGCATCTGAAGTAAAGAACCAAACACAGAAACATGGAGGAAACCCAATGCACACCCAGAACAAGTGCAGAGGACACTAGCTCAGCTGAAACATATGAATTAATAGCATTGGAGGTAAATAAGCAACAACAGAAAGGTATAGAGGAACTCAGAGCAGAATTAATTTCTGAAATAAAAAAAGAAATCTCTGAATCCATAGCATCAGAAGTAAAGAATCAAATACAGAAATATAGAGGAAACCCAATCTGAAAAAAACCTCTGCAGTAAAAGAATTAATAACTGCTTCTAAAGAAGACACTGATGAAAAAATAGAGGAGAATAGAAAAATGTCAGATTCCTTGAATGAGCAATAGAAGAAAGAAATAGATCATGTGAAGCAGAGTCAAAGAGATATAGGGGAACTTAAAATCTCAGTCACAAGCCTGCAAAACCATTTGAATGAAAGTGAAGACAGAGTTTCAGATCTTGAAGATGCTGGTGCAGCTAGTAAAAAGGTAAGAAAACATCTCTTAAAAACAACTAAGATGCAAGAAAAAATAATTCATCACTTGCAAGATGATGCAAAAATGAACAATGTGAGACTAATAGGAATCAATGAGAAAGGAGTCAATACAAATGATATAAAAAGAATAGGGGCAGAAGTAATAGCAGAAAACTTCCCAAATATGGGGAAACAATCTGAAATTCAGGCAACCGAAGCATACAGAATGCCAAATAACTTCAGCACAACTTAAAAAACACCAAGACATATAATAATCAAGATCCCAGAAATCCAGCACAAGAACAATATACTGAAAGCTGCTAGAGAAAAAAAGCAGATCACATTCAAAGGAAAACCCATCAGAATTATGGCCGACTTCTCTTCACAAACCATTAAGGCAAGAAGAGCATGGAGCAGAGTACTTTAAGTCCTCTATGAAAACAAATTCAAGCCAAGACTACTATACCTTGCAAA
>NW_004524580.1:16468620-16485743 GCF_000260255.1 Octodon degus
GAAATCAATGGGTCACAGATGAAATTAAACAAGAAATTCAACAATATCTACAATTCAACGAAAATTCAAGCACAACTTATCGGAAATTATGGGAAGCAATGAAAGCAGTTCTCAGAGGGAAATTCATAACTGTGAACTCACACATTAGGAACACAAAATGGGAACAAGTAAACACCCTAATGCTGCACCTCCAACATCTAGAAAAGGAAGAACAAACCAAACCCGGAGTCCAAAGATGGGAAGAAATCATAAAGATTAGAGCAGAAATTAATTCAATTGAGGTGAAGAAATCAGTTCAAAGAATTAATGAAACAAAAAGCTGGCTATTTCAAAGACTAAATAAAATCAGTAAGCCCCTAGATAACCTAATCAAAAAGAGGAAAGAAAAAATTCATACAAGCAATGAGGAATGAAAGGGTGTAATCACCACAGACCCAGTGAAAATTCAGAAGATTATCAATAGCTACTTTGAGAATCTTTATGCTCACAGAATAGAAGATGCAGATGAAATGGACAGATTCCTAGAAAGGTACAAATTACCAAAACTGAATAAAGAAGATATAGCAACTCTCAATAACCCAATAACAGCCAATGAAATATGAAATGTAATAAAAAGCCTGCCAACAAAGAAAAGCCCAGGTCCTGAAGGATACACAGCAGAATTCTACAAGGAATTTACAGAAGATATAATCCCTACACTCCTCAAACTCTTCAATGAAATTGAAAAGGAAACAGTTCTCCCAAAGTCATTCCTGAAGGCAAGTATTATACTGATACAACAATGAGGGAAAGACACAACTAAAAAAGAGAATTACAGGCCAATCTCCCTCATGAACATAGATGCAAAAATCCTCATTAAAATCCTAGCAGATAGAATACAGCAAATCATCAAGAAGCTCCTACACCATGACCAGGGAGGATTCATCCCAGGGATGCAAGGATGGTTCAGTATTCAAAAATCTATAAATGTAATACACTATATCAACAGAGCAAAATCTAAAAACCACAAGACCATCTCAATTGATGCAGAAAAGGCTTTTGACAAAGTCCAACACTCATTTGTGTTCAAAATCTTACAGAAAATTGGAATAGAAGGACTCTACTTCAATTTGATAAAAGCCATCTATGACAACCCAATGGCTAATATATTTCTAAATGGAGAAAAACTGAAATCTTTCACTCTCAGATCTAGTACAAGACAAGGATGTCTTCTATCACCACTCCTATTCAATATAGTTCTGGAATCATTAGCTAGGGCCATTAGACAAGAGAGAAAAATAAAAGGAATAAGAATAGGTAAGGAAGAAGTTAAATTATCTTTATTGGCAGATGACATGATACTTAACTTGGAAGACCCAAAAAACTCCAAGAAGCTATTCGAATTGATACAGAAATTCAGTAGCATAGCAGGTTACAAAGTCAATACCCAATGTCAATAGCATTCCTCTACTTCCTTTACACAGATAACAAACACACAGAGAAGAAAATTAGAGAAACAATACCTTTTACAATAGTACCTAGGAAAATGAAATACTTTGGAATTATTCTAACTAAAGAAGTCAAAGATCTTTTCATAGAAAATTACAGCACTCTTCAAAAAGAGATCATAGAAGACTTCAGAAAATGGAAAGATATTCCCTGCTCCTAGATAGGAAAAACCAACATCTTGAAGATGGCCATACTCCCAAAATTGCTGTACATATTTAATGCAACCCTTATCAAACTACCACCAACATACCTCACATACCTAGAGAAATAACTCCTAAAATTTATTTGAAACAAGAAAAGACCTAGAATAGCAAAGGCTATCCTGGCCAACAAAGACAAGGCAGGAGGCATTACAATTCCTGACTTGAAATTATACTACAAAGCTACTGTGATAAAATCAGCATGGTGTAGGCAAAGAAATAGACCTGAGGATCAATGGAATAGACTAGGCAATACAGAAGCCTCTAAAAACACACTCAGCCACCTGACCTTTGTCAAAGGGGCCAAACATACTTACTGGAAGAAAGATAGCCTCTTTAACAAATGGTGCTGGAAAACCGGGCTCTCTACATGCTGAAAATTAAACTTGACCCAGGTCTATCACCATGCAGTGAGCTAAAGTTAAAATGGGTTAAAGATCTAAACATTAAAGCAGAAACACTCAATCTCCTGGAAGGGGGCGGGGATAGGCAAAGAGTTCATGAACAAAAATCAAATCATATGGGAAATAATTGAAAGAATTAACAACCAGGACCACCTCTTATTAAGAAGTTTTTGCACGTCAAAAAAAAAAATTACCAACAATGTGAAAAGATAGCCCACATATTTTGAAAAAATCTTAATAAGCACTCAGATAAAGGTCTGCTCTGTAGAATTTATAAAGAACTAAACACCATTAGGACCCCAAAATTTAAAGACCCAATCCAGAAATGGATATCTGAGAGGAATACACACTTCTCAGAGGACAGAATTAAAGAGGCGAATAAATATATGAAAAAATGTTCCACATCACTAGCCATCTATGAAATGCAAATTAAGACAACACTGAGATACTGTCTCACCCCAGAAAGAATGACTATCGTAAACAGATCAACCAACAACAAATACTGGAGAAGCTGTAGAGAAAAGGGAACGCTTCTCCACTGCTTGTGGGAATGTAGACTGGTGCAACCATTATGGAGACCAGTTTGGAGACTCCTTAAAATACTAGGACTGGAAATCCCATTCAAACCAGCTATTCCCCTACTGGGAATTTTCCAGAGGAAGTGAAAACATCATATCATAGTGATATATGTGTATCTATGTTTATAGAAGCACAATTTATGATAGCCAAATCTTGGAAACAACCAAGATGCCCATCACCTGAGGAATGGATGAAAAATATGTGGTATTTTTATACAATGGAGTATTACTCAGCTATAAAGAATGATAAACTCAAAGGCTTCATATTTATGTGGATGCTTCTTAAAGATATACTCATAAGTGAAATAAATCAGACACAGATGTGTAAATATCATATAGTCTCCCTAGTTTAAGAACTCAAAAGAAGAAATACAAATAGAAAGGTATAATACAATTAAAAGGAAAGCAAGAACTTGAGGAATAGACAATGAAGAGAGAATAAGGAGAAAAGCTAGGAAACATGACAGAGGCAAGCCATACAGTTATGTGTACAAGATGGGTAAGGCAATGATCCTGAGAATCTTCAGAAGATTTTTAAATCTAGCAGTTAATTGGAAAATTTATCATCCTGACTAACTGTATATGCTGACATCTGTGAACTAAGCAATGGCACTGAAGATGGCAATTTGTAATAGTAGGTTCATGCTTTTAGTGCCTGACATTCTGGTCTTCTGAATATGTGGTCCTTGTAATGACACGCCAGTTGCTGCCATGCTGTCTCTCTGGTAGATGATTGCTTTAAAAGGAAGGGGGCGGTGAATGAAGGCAGGAGACAGGAAAACATGTCTTGCAGGACTGCCCTGCTACAATGCTATGCATGGTTAATTTTCTGCACTTATGTGTAAACATATATAATTGTTTATTCCTATTTTTAAAATTTATTTTAATTTTTAAAATGTTTTTCATTGGGGCTGGGGAGATGGCTCAGTGGAATAAGCACTTCCCTGGCAAGTGCAAGGGCTTGAGTTCAATCCCCAGTTCCACCAAAAAAAAAAAAAAAGAAAGAAAGAAAAAAAAATCATTGTATTCTGTAGGGACTTAAAGTTTAACATATCAGTACTTGGTGAAAAATACCTGTTCCATGTTGTGCCTAAGATGTTTGATATTCAGACAGATAGTGAGGTTAAGCTTAACAGCCTAGGTTGTATGGTAATAACAATAAGCTTCTCTTCTGGAAGGTTTACAACCTAAGTTTGCAGACCAAAAATTAGAGAAAAAGGAGGGCCGCAAGGAAAGCCAACATTTTGGCCTAGCCTTCCAAGGTCAATTAAGACTCAGGACATATGAGAACTTGTACTGTAACATCATGTAACTCAGTTGGGTCCCAAATTTTCTGATCAAGGAGATTATGGGGCCAAAGAGGAAAGTGATCAATGATGTAGAAGGTGCCTAAGGAGAGTCACATGGAGAGAGAACACTTTCTCAGGCTTTCAGAGAAAGAAAATTGGCCAAGCAATGGCCGTGACTCATCCACATGGCTGACACTGACAAAGGATCTACAAACTGAGGTACAGGGTTTCAGGATAAATCCTGAGGGGATTTCACTGACCTTATCAGATCCAAAAGCTACAACTCTTGTTGCATAGGTCCTGCTTTATCTTGATCTTAACCATCCAGCAGAATAGTATAAAAACAAAGAATAAGAGGTAAAGCCATGTTGTTATGTTGAGCTGTAGGGGACTCAGGTCAACAATTTCTGACATTCCCAGTCATGCAGAAGACCCAATACTATTAGGGACTATTGGACTATTTTGGAATATTTTGCTGAGTTCACACATCTATAATATTTAAATGACAGAACTGAACAAAAAAAGGGGATACAGGTGCATGACTATTTTGTATCTGTGTATTAAAAATGGTTAGGATAGATATACAGCTGCATTCTCTTAATTTAATGAATAGAGGGATTTGTTCTAATAGTGTTTGTAAAAAGGATAGCATGTCTACATCCTGTACAACAAATAACTACTAGGAAGACAGTATGCAATGTGTTAATTATTGAAACTGTCCTACTAATTTGATTTGAAACTGTCTCATTGCTATTTCTTTCTCAATAAAATTATGGAGAGAAAAAAGAAAGGCATTCAAATGACTCTAAAAAAAAATCAAATATGTAGGGCTGGGAGATACATCAGCGACGTAAGCACCTGCCTGGCAAGCGCAAGAACCTGAATTCCATCCCCCGGTACTGCATGCTGTGATGCCCCAAAACCTGACATGGTGGTATACTCCTGTGATCCCAGCACTGAGGAGGCTGAAGCAAGAGGATTACTACAAGTATGAACTGCATAGCAAACAAACAAACAACCTAAATAAATAAATAAATTAGATGCATGGAAGGTACAGAAGACTGAAATTAAAATTCTAGTGTCTTAAATTAAAATAAGTATAATAAGACCAACAGCAAATTAGGGCACTGCATAAGAAAATACTAATGTTTTAAGACCTAACAATAAATAAAAGCATCCAAAATTAAGCCCAGAAGAAATAAAGGCTGAAAACAAATTAGCAGAGCATTGGAGAGCAGTGGGATGTTTTCATGCAAACATACATGTCAATGACAAGAGAGAGACGGGAGGACAGAAAAGAACTGTAAAGAACCTGAATCTCAAATTTTCCAATTTTGATGAAAACTATAAACCAATAGATCAAAGAAGATCCATATTCCTCTTATACAAGGTTCAAGAATTCTATAACAAAACACACCATAATCAAATAGTTTCACAAGGAAATGGAGGGAGATAAACACATTATGTACAGAGAAAAAACAGATACGAAAATCAACACCTTTTTATTGAAAATACTGTAAAGTAGAAGATGGTAGAGAAACTTTACTGGAAAGAAAAAGATATCCTGTCATCATAGAATTCTATGTCTATGATGCTTCCTTAATTATAAAAACAGTGAAGTAGCCACCAGCAGAAAGGTCAAAGGAAGCCTTCCAAACAAGAAAAATGACATCAGGTTTACACAAAGAATTTTGGAGCCCAGAAAATTCTAAACATGTGAAAAAAATATAGAGTACTATTTTCCTACTTTTAAACTCATCTTTAAAAAGTATCTAACTAAAGCAGAAGCAATGCCAATTTATTGAGAGGTTCAAGACATGTGGAGAATTAAGATACAGTACTCAAATGCCACCAGTAAAAAAAAATAATAATAAAGCAAAGGCTTCCACGTGGAGCCAACAAACAAGATGGAAGAAACATAGTAATACTATCACAGACCCAGCAAGTATAAACTTCACAGACAAGTAACAGATTTTGACAAATATTTAATTCCTATCAAGTAGCTCACAGAGACAAGGCGCATCATGTTAAGGAACAGTCACTATGCCTCATTAAAAACATGCACTCTTTGGAAGCAAGCTCAGTGAACCCGAAGATCTGCATGTGGAACCCTGAGAGTAATTGCTCTGACCCTTGTCTCTCTACAATAGTTTGCCTGCCACAGTCACACAACTGCAGGTTTTGCTTTCTTAGTTATTAATAGCTGCAGCTTGGTTAGCACTTGAACGAGACCCTTGAGCTTTGTACATACAGCTTTGGCAGTTCTTCTGGGCTGGGATGGCCAGTACTGAAACCAGCTGCCTGCTTCTCAGCTGCTCTGCCTGAGACACGCAGTCCTCCAGGCCTCTATGAAGGAAGACCCAAATTCATTCCTGGCTTCAGTGGACCACTGAAATCTGGTTTGGAAACTTCTTCATATGTTTAGTATGGAAGTTTTAAACTTGTATTTGATAGCTCCCTGCTAATGGTGACTTGTGGAGCCACGCTATGAACACCTCTACACAGCAATGCCTCCGGCCAGGAATCTTTCTGCCTATGTGCAAAGGGAAAGCATAGGGATTGGAAGGGTGTCAGGAAAAAGCTCTGATCTTGTTGCCAAGTGGCATCTGTTCTGTAGTTAGTAGCAGCCTTGAATTTGTTCTAATATGAGAAAGTCAATCATGCACCTCACGCTCACGGTTACTAGCAACAAACGGGCTGTGACATGTTGGAAAGTGACCTCCATGCATGAATGGGGCTCAGTGGCACTACAGCTGCTTGTTAACACACGGACAGAGATTTGGATGCATGTGGGAAGTCCTTCAGGTACCATATTTGCCAAGGTGACCAAGAAAACTCTTGAAGCTGCAGCTGCCTCCTGAATCAATCTAGAAAAACTAAAATCCTTACCATAATGAGTATTTTCGAGTTCTGGCTCCACTGTGCGAGATTCCATGGAGCTATTTCTGATTACTACAGCTGGAAATAATCCCTTGCTGTCCTTTTCCTATGGGGATCATCCCATACTGACTCATGGCTATCATTCACAGATTCTTTTATTTATTTATTATTTATTTTATTTTATTTATTTATTTTATTCATTTATTATTTATTATTTATTATTTATTATTTTATTTATTTATTTTTTTGTGGCTGGCTCAGTGGGCCCTAGGAGCAGTCCCTGCGTTTTGCCTAAGCAGGCACTTTAGACTGCTGAGCTATCTTGCCGGCCCCATTCACAGATTCTGTTGTCTTCTCTCATAGTCTAGAAGCCCTGAGAGCTGTAGGACTTACTAACACCTTGGCATTCTCTAAAATGGCTTAGTGGGGATTAGAGGAAGTTAGGACCTACAGTTCCACCGTGATACATGAGAAGATGACCCCAGACATAGCTGCAGGGCAGCAATGGTGAAGCTTTGAGAGCTGTTACTGATTCAGGCAGCCCACTGCAGTGTGCATGCTGTAGGTTGGCCACCACTGCTCTAGGGGCTTTGTGAATATGATTTCACCTAATCCTCAGAGGATGGTCAAGGTTATTTATTGTTTTCTCATTACATAGACAAAGTCATAGATGTCTCACTTAGTTGGGAGATTTGCAGTAGTGCACGCCAAGGGACTGCAATTCTACTCAGACCTGTGTGGCTTTTGTGCTTTATCTCTAGTGACTGCAATCTGATGTCTCCTCCCTTAACACAGTTCTGTTAGTGAGTTACCCGCTCTCGCTTGATTGATGAATAAACCTTCTGCTGATCAGGCATTTGACCACAGGAAAGTAGAAACAGAACTTGTGGCTGTGGAGATAACAGAGGCAAATACCATTACCAAATACACAATCTACTGCTTTAGAAATATTTTACGAAATTTTGTGGAGTATTCAACAATACTTTTATACAAATCTAGTAAAAACATATAGAGTTTGGTCAAATTTTCTGGGTAGGAGTAAGAGAAATTTGGAAGAAGGTATCTGATTGTTTTTAATGTTTTCAGTCTGCAATAGACAGAACCACATTTTTTTTTCAGAGAAATGAGAAGGCAAGGGTCATAGTCACTAATATTTGTCTGAAGCTTCCAGCCTATGGCCTGTGATTTAGAACTGCTGGGTTGCATTCTCTCTAAAGAGCAGGGTGACCTTTCAGCAGAATGACAGGGTAAAGCAGACAAAGCTGTGTCCTGCTAAGCTCACTTCTCTTTTATGGAGCCCTCTCCCCTACTTTCAGGACCCCTCTCTCCCTGACTTCTCCCCTGACCTAGTTCTCAGTTCTGAAGGGAAATTATGAATGCTGTCAGAAGAACTTGCCTATGTTAGACCTCTGTGAGAATTTGCAATTATTCCAAAGGCAGTAACTCAGAACGTCT
Organism: Octodon degus; assembly: GCF_000260255.1. Lineage (NCBI taxonomy): Eukaryota > Metazoa > Chordata > Mammalia > Rodentia > Octodontidae > Octodon > Octodon degus. The sequence continues at coordinate 16,476,915 of NW_004524580.1, forward strand.
TTAGTGATAGAAATGAGCAGCAGTGGTATTTCCACTGACTAAGGAAATTATTTTGGCGGTAAATTTGCCATTCAAAAGGCAAACTGTACTATTAAATCAGCCACGTGCCCCTCCCTCTCAGATGGCTGTGGCTAGCACCGCCAAGATGGTAGGAAAACAAGTCATTCACCAAGTGTGTGAGGAAGCACATAATCCAAATGCAATTCTGCACTAGTACAGAGGCCAAAGAGCTGCCGTAGGCAAGCAAAATGAATGGCAACTTTCAAGGCTGTTCTGGGCTGAGTGGCTACTGCCGCTGACCTCATCGCTGACCTCTCTGCTTCCTTGCAGGATGTGCCAGCTCAGTGGACTTTTGGCTGCCAGAGATGAGGAAATCCTATAATCAATTAAGAAATCAATCAAAAAATATATAATAGGCTTCTGCAGTTTGTAAGGCTCTGAGGCAAATTGTACAGAGGACATGGGTAATCCATGAAACAATATTTCTGTTTTCTAGTGGTTTATGATAACTGCCAAGGGGAAAGTGTGCATGATGTACACTATAGGAGTCAAAAGGGAAAGCAACCCCCATGGTTGGTGTTGTCCAGAAAGTCTCTTTTTCAAGTATCACCTTCCTTTTTTATAATATTGCAGAAGAAATAATAGAATACTTTTATTGAACTTTTTTGGGGCTGGACACTGTATTCAACTTTTATACCTATTAAGTACTTCAGTAAGTGGCTGGCAGACACACGATAAATCTTCAGTAGCATTTTACAGTTACTGTTATGTTAATCCTTCCATACTCTTCCAAAAGGAGGAGTAGCTTCCCCATTGTAGTTGAAAAAACTCAGGCACAGAGTAGGTCCCTACGTGGTATGAGTTGCTGTGAATGCACACACTGGCTCCAGGTTGTTCAGGTTGGTGAGTAAAGGCAGTAGTCAGAGGTGGGGCTGCAACCCCAGCTGTGATGGAAGAGGATGAGGAGAAGTGACAAAGTCGTACCTTGTTCAGGAGGTCAGTAGTCACCTGGTGTAGATAACTGGGGTGACAAGCTAGAGGAGTGATGGGTAGGAAATAGCACAGGGTGTAATGAGCAATAACTGAGAAGGATATTAAAGGAATTCTACCTTCATCCTATGCATTCTAAGAGTTAATGATTCTTTCTCTCTGTCTCTGTCTCTGTCTCTGTCTCTCTCTCTCTCTCTCTCTCTCTCTCTCTTTCTCTTTCTCACACACACACACACACACTCACACACGTACACTGACACAAAGAAATATTTTGTGAACTTAAGTTAGGAAAATTGTCAGCACTGGCTCACCTTTTAGGCAAGGTGTCTAAAACCCACAGCGCCTCTAGGGCCCACTAAAGCATTTTAATTTATTTTAAACCGGAAGAACAAAAAGAGTATAATAGTCTTGAGTACATGATAGCTAATATAGCCTGGGTTATGTGCACCTTTATACCAACGTAGTAATAAAGTAAAAATGTTGTTAGTTTTCAAAGTAGGAGACAGGGCAAAAGTTTCCATAGCCCACAAAGGTCATGCAGCAGTTTCTGCTGAGTCACCTGGGGGAGGGGGGCTACACATAAGTCAAGCAATTAGGGAACCACTAAGATCATTATGTGCCCAGCTCCTGGCTTTCTAAGTTTGTGGCTATGACAGCAGAAAGAAAGCAAAGACATTCTCAATAAAAAGCTTAGAACAATGAACTGCCTCCATACATACAGATGTGTAATGGGGGGGGGGTTCTGACTATATATATACATGTAGTTTCTTTGTGTTCCAACATTTCTTGCAAAACAGAAGAGGTATGTTTTTCAAAATCCTTTATAATGCTGAAAAAGCAAAATGTCTAAAGCTGCAGACTAGAAAACAGTGTAAGAGCCTGATTGGTTTTTAAAAAGCAAAATTCAAGCTGACAGCCCTAAGTGACAGGGTTTCATACTATAGCCTAAGGATAAAAATTTGCCGTAGGGTAACTAGTATAACTGCAATTTAAATGATTATGAGACACCCAGATTAGGTCTATATAAAGCAGCTGGTGGATGTATTTACTTCCAGGATATACTCTAAAGCTAACAGCTTTCAAAACAAAGTGGAAAATCTGCTGGGCCTTGCTAGACCAAGATAGAATTAAAATCATAAAATCACAACCCAAGCTTATTGCTAGAAACCCAGCTGGTGTAGAAGAGAGGTGACATGAAGCCCACACAGACATGAAATAAAAGTGTGATGAAATAGATGATTCAACACATAGGAGAAATATATTCCAGTAGTCTACTCTTCTTATTTTGGCATTTACAAGTCTAAACTTGCTTGCTGGTTTTCTACCCATCAAAATGTCAGTAAGGGGCCGGGGAGATGGCTCAGTAGAATCAGCGCTTCCCTGGCAAGTGCAAGGGCCTGAGTTCAACCTCTGGTTCCTAAAAAAAAGCAAGAAAAGAACAGTCAGTGAGCATAATCTTGTCCTTTCAAACTTCAGAGTCTTTAGGAGGGATGGGTTGGTTAAAAAAAAATATATATATATATATATATGTGTGTGTGTGTGTGTGTGTGTGTGTGTGTTTCCTTACTATATATAAATAGATATAGGCATAGATATATTCTAAGAAAACTCATGCTAGTTAGTTAGAGTCATCAATCCCAGTCCTTCCTTTGCAAATCTATAAGCACAACAAACAAAAATGCTATGATTTAAGAAACAGCAACTGTACAAGATAATCTTATAAAACAGTTGACCTATAAGAAATGTGATTCTTTTAATTCATCCATAGAGAGACAGAATAGGCTGAGTCTCGAATGAAGATTCTTAAAAAAATGTTCCAATTAAAATGTTTTAAATTTTGAGAAAATGATGTATGATTTCATAAAAAAGCAACCAGACATACACTAAAAAAGTACTGGATCAGAAACAAAAGTAATATAGACAAGGACCATATTAATGAAGTGGGAAATAACATCCAGAACACAGAGAAGACAAGGAAAGAAAAAAATACTCAAGCTAGAAGATCTAAGAGCCATGGAGGCTCAAGCCAAAAAACTCAATCAGCCAAGAATTCGAGGAGTGGCTTAATGAATTGGCTACAGGTTCCCTAATGAAATTCTGATATGAAGCTGTTTTCAATACCGATGCTGGCTAAGTTCCTAGGTACGATTAGAGTTCTTAAGATAATCCTGCAGTCTCTGCTAGGTTTCCAAACAGAACATAGGTGAAAAGATGACATTTTGAATGATGGAAATAAAATTATTTCTAAGCACTTTCTTTCCCAGAGGAATTCCCATCAGCCCTTGGTGCTGATGTAAAAACTACCATTATAGCACATGATTCTGCTGATATGTTTAAATTAGCTCGCAGCTTCTCCAGACATTTTGAGAGGAGATATTCTTTCACTGTGTCAGAAGCAGAGGAAGTTTAGCAGTCTATAACCCTAGACACTCCGCGGTGGCTAAAAAATAATCCCTAAGGCAAATGGTAACAGAGGCCAAATTAGGGGAGCTTCCAAGATTTACAGCTTGAAGTACAGAGGTGTGGTGGTACTCAAGAATTTAGAATGTCAACAAATTTTAAGGGATGTTAACGAGAGTCAGGTTGAAGTAACCATAGGTCTTTGTTCTAAATATTCAGCAAACAATTTATTACCTAAACTGAGATTTGGAAAGAGCAATTAACTGTACTGACAGACTTAGAAGCTACCGCAGAGAGGATAACTTGTGAGAATAGGTGACCTGAAACAGAGAAGGATAAGACAGACGAGCGGAGGATCAGAAATAAACTTGGAAAAGAGATGAAGCACCCGGTGGTAGAATTAAGCTAAACCCAGGGAAACGTGCAAAGACTCTTGCAAACCTAAGGACAAGAAATCTGCAAGTAGATGCCGGCCTGGCCAAACAGCTCAGCAGATTAAAGCACCTGCTTAGGCAGACACAGGGGTTGGAGGCGGGGCTTAATCCGGGGCCTGCTGTGCCAGTCCCATCCATGGGGGCATGCTGAGATAGTGATTGACACTGGGGAAGGTGGCGCAGGCCTGTCATCCCAGCTCTTGGGAGGCTGAACACAGGCAGATTACTACAAATCTGATCTATGTAGTGAGACCCTGCAGACCCTTACTAAAATGAAAGAAAAAAACAAAGAAATATGAAATAGAGACCTTGAGATTCTGATGAACAAAACCTTGTCATCATTAAGTTACAGAGGCATCAGAAAGAAACGTGTTGATTTTAGTTTTTATTCTATGATATATGCTGAGAACACCCCATATATAAAAGAAGATTAAATAATCCTCCATCAGATACTTTTAATTAGCTTTGCAGAGCAAACAAAAAGTATCTAACATTTGTATTTTAATTATCTGGAAATACTAAGAGTAAATTCCTCCTGTAAGAATCCCCACATCCCTTTGACTCATCTCTGTATCGCTTTAGCATTTTTTATCTTTTGGCTCAAAATTCAGACTTTTCTGTGCCAGAGCAAAAGTCATTCTGGAGATGCTCGAAAATATCTGTAAGTGTTATGGTTAAGCCCAAAATCTGAACATGAGGAAAGTATTACAAGCATGAGGAGAAGATTGTATAGACCCAGGGGAAGATCGCTATTTCTCTTATGATACACCAAAGCTTCTGATAACACAGATGTTAAAGCCGATACTCATAATAAGACTTTTAAAAAAGTAAATTTAAGTAGTTATTTTGGGTAAATGACATTCCCAGAAGGAAAAGAGCAAGTGAAGAGGCCCATGGGTACTTCTATGACAAGTGTGTCTACAAGTGCATGCGGGTTGGCTCAGAAGCCAGGACTGAAGCTGGCAGAAGGCAAGCTCACAGTTCCCACAACACAGAGGGGAATTCACTTCTGCGCTGGACGAAATGGGAAGTCATTCCAAGGTTTCACAAGGCAAGTGAAATAACCTTACTTATGTCTTTAGTAGATTACTAAAGGTCTCTGTTGAAGGGGAATGGAGCCAACCAGGGGTTGCTATTCTTAAAGACCTTTAAGCAACTTCTTTATGGCTCCAAGCTAAGCTCATGAATGATCTCATGATAGATTTCTACTTCACATCATGCTGCTTAGTCCCCATGCAAAGTCTGTCCTTCCTTAGTACTTTGATGGTGTTGCTGTTAAAAGTAGCCATACTGAGTGGCTTGTGCCTTAGAAATCTGCTTTCTTATTCTGGAGCTGGAAGCCTCAGATCAATGTATTGGTGGTGTTGGTTACCTCTGATGCCCACTTCTCCCCCTTCTCCTCCCCCCCATAGTTGGTTGTGTCTTCACGTGGTAGTCCCTCTGTGCGGGCTTATGTCCTAAATTCTTCCATTAGGTTTCTGATGACATTTTGGAAAAATAACACAGATGTAATTTGGGAGAAAAAGAAATATTTTGGAAAAATGGAACATTAATTTATGCAGTGATGTGAGTCTTGAGACCAAATGAACTCAGAGAGAATACATAATCTAAATTAAAAACTTATAAATTATTTTTTCTCCCATTTATGTATTTGGCACAGGGTCTCACTACGCAGCTCAGACCTATAGTGATCCTCCTGTTTTTAAGCTTCCCTAGCGCTGGGGTTACAGGTGTGCGCCACAACGTCCAGACTGGCTCAGGGCCCTAGGGGCGGGGCCCGCATGGCATGGGGGACCTGGGATGGAACCCTGGTCCCTGAGCTTGCCAAAGCAGGCACTTAGTCCCTTGAACTATCCTGCCACCCCTTGAATTATTTTCTTAATGCTAGTAAAGAAATATTTATTAAAGCAACAAAGTTTCATGAACAGGTGCCGTTTGTATGAATCAGATTTAATCCTAGACTCTAGACATAAACAATCAAACAAAATTGATGGCCACGAATGCCCCGCTGTTTTTGTCCTTAAGATGCTTATTGTTCTGTAGGTGGAAGCTGTAGGGGTGAAGTTTTGCCATGTAAGGGTGTTTTACCACGTGCCAACAGCCAAAGGGAAACACAACATTTACTTGGAGAAGTCGCAGAAAGCTACAAATTGGGATGGAGCTTGAATATATCTAGAAAAAAACTGTAATATATTACTGTACGTGGGTTTAAGGTAAATAAAGGTGATTTCCTGAAGACCTAGCAATGAAACACTCAGAGAAAATTAATTAGAAGTATTTGATGAATGAAAATTGACAAAGAAGAAAACTTTCAGAGAATTGTTGGAATATTTTTATTTCTATGCTGTGTGACAATTAATAGGAGACAATCCATTTACAATTGATCAGGAAATTTGGTTAATCCTGAGCAAGATCATCTGGATTGTCTGGTAATCAAACATGAGCTCTGTTCTTGGAGAACCTTCAGAGCCAGGACAGAACCCAGACTGCATGAAGAGGTTTTTGTCTACTTGGAGGCAGCAGGTCAGAGCAGGCGGCCTGGAGCCTGCTCCTTTGCTTCAAGAAGTTGAGAGAAAAACTCACAAAATCTATAAACGCATATAGTACTACAGTAGCCATTTGGAATATATATGACTTCCACCTCAGAGAGAGGAAATAGGCCCCACAAGGTCAAATAATAAGGTCATTTAACAAGAGAGTAGAACAAATTAATTCAGTTTCTTTGAGTCTGATGTCCATATTTTTCCATTCATTCTCCTATTTTATTTTTAAAATCAGTGCATGTCTGTAGTATATAACCATCACGTTCATCTTGGGGGCTTTGCACAAACACGTCTTGGGGACATGACACATCTTAACCACTTGCATTTTCACTTCTGCTCCCTGACGTCCTGTCTTCCTCCAACCACTGTCATTTCTCCACAAACCTAACTTGCTATTTCCTTTTTCTTGTTTTTTATTTTGCTTTTAATTTTCTACAACCACTTTACTGGGGGAGCATCTGAGTCCTCACCTGCCACACTTTAGTCATCAGACTTGCAGCACAGTGGCAGAGCACCTGGCCTCTGGATGGGCCACTTGGGCGCAAATTGAAACATGCATCATCTGTCTTGAAAGTCCTCCCTTCACCCTCCCACCTTGCTCCCCGTCCTCTTCTGAGGAGCTGAGACACATAATAGCACCCGGGGCACAGCGTTGCCTCATGTAAAGTGCATGGAAAAACACTGCCATAGAGCAGGTACACAATATACAAGAAACGATCAAAATACATGATGCCTGTTTCAATTCTTCAAAATTATTACAATAGAAGAATTATCACATTGCGATTAATACCCCTCACAATACTCCCCTTTGCTTATAACATACATATCCCATCGTTCTTGTCACTTTCTGAAACAGGTTTGAAAACCCTCTTTCATGTCTTCATGAGGTGGGATTAAAAAGTACAGTGAAGACTGCTGCTGAGATCTGGATCTTAGGAGAAAGGCAGGCTCATAAAACCACTACACTGTGTGCCCCTCTAGGCTAGTCATTGGACCTGCACTGTATGACTTCTCATTCCTAAAATTGAAATGATTATGAAATGTAAACATTTGAACTGATTCAGGACACAGAGGTAGCCACTATGTTACAACTAGAGACAAAAGAAGACTTCCAGCACTTCTTCAGAAAGTGACAAGAAAGGCAGCTAAGTGTCCTTGAAGCAAGAAATATTTTGAGGGGGAATTAATGTCAGCTTATCTTTTACTTTAATGCTTCATAAAATTTAAAGCCCTCGCTATACTTTTTGATTAAACCATACGTATTAACTACGTTGATTCTGTTGTTCATAGTTCTTTCATCTTTCTGGTTTTTGTCTCCCCTTGACGCATTGCTAATTAATAATTCCTTGTTAACTCTCTCTTCTCTTCTCCACCCAATCATTCACATCCCGCTGACTGTCTCCCATGTGTTTGTCCCCAGTCTGGACATTCTTCTGCTGTTCCCTCCCTTGTGTAAATGTGGCTTTCAACCCAGAGAATGCATACCATTCCCCAGAGCAGACTCAGTGCATTGCATAACCCACTGCACAATTACCAACATTTGCTACTTTTAACCCCCAGAGTCCAAGGGTTCCTGCTGCATCTCAGCTCAGGACTGTTTGCCTTTTGGCATTTTAGTAGTAATTTCATATCTTCAAGTCTTCTTATCCCAGGTGACCTAACAGTAAAATGGAATACGACTAATCATTATGCCAAAATCATAGGTGCAACTGGGATGTAGCCCCAAATTTCCCTGAAGAAGAAAGTTAATATTCTAGGTTGAGAATGATGAGCTATGCTTCTGCCTCTGCCATCTATTTGGACTGTTGAATCCCTGAGCTTCAAAATGTATCATCTTACTAGCACACCCATGTTTAAGCTTATAGTATCATTATAACACTCAACAACTCATAGAGTTTTTAAATGTGATTTGAGATTTGAACCTACTGTCTTGAATGTAACTCATAGAAGTTGATTTTCATTTTAAAATTTAATGATAGATATTATCTAATAGTTCAGTCTTGCACACATCCCCAACTGAACAGTGTGCCTGTCCTTGTATATGTGCAACAGTATTCAGAGCAGAATCTGTCCCAACCTGGACACTACTCAAGTGCCTTTCAATAATTAGATTTGTGAATAAATTACAATCCATAGCACAGAATACTATGCAGCTATGCAAATAAACACATCACAGCTACATACATGATACGAAGGAATCTCACACACGTAATGCTGGGAGTAGGCACTTGGACAGAAGGAGTTTGCGTTGCATGATTTCATTTATTTAAGTTCAGAATTGGGTAAAAATAATTTTTATGGTGTTATATAAAGTCATGTCAGTGACTAGCCCTTGGAAGGGAGATAGGTGCATCATGGGAGAATCTGCGGTTCTGCTGATTTTGCGTAGGGTACTGGGTAAGTGGGTGTACTCAGTTGATGAAACTTGTAGAAATTCATCAAGCTTTATCCTTATAGCTTGG
>NW_004524580.1:16485843-16505141 GCF_000260255.1 Octodon degus
CATATATATAAATATTTCTCTTAAGAAAACAGAAATTTCATTAATGAAGATCAGGCTCTTAATAGGCATAGAAATTTTAACAGGATTAAAACACTGACAGCAATAGTTAGCTAAATGTTAAAAGGAGTCTCTTTTAAATAAAAAAAGACACAATTAGGCACAAATGAATATTTATTTACAACAGGAAAGACATAATGAAATGTAATCAAACTTTTATTAGTTATGGACTTACAAAGGAACTATAAAATTTGTTTGCCTACATGTCATAGCTGCAAATTTATTGATTGCCTCTTCATATGGTATGTTTTATGGAATTTGATACAGAAAAACTAGAAAGATTTCTTCTCTTTGAGTAAGGCTGATGCAACTTTTCATTGAAAAATAAGATTGTGACCCAGGTGTGGTGGCACACACTTTTTTGTGTGTGTATGCAGGGTCTCGCTATGCAGCTGGGATTTGTGGTGATCCTCCTGATTTTTGCCCCCTTAATGCTGGGATTACAAGCACGCACCACCATGACTGGACACTGGGGGCAATGCCAGGGATCAAACCCTGGCCCCTGCGCTTACCTAAGCAATCGCTTAGTCTGCTGAGCTATATAGCCAGCCCTGTGGCACACACTTGTAATCCCAGTACTTGGGAGGCTAAGGCAGGAAGATTTGAAACTAGCATAGATTACAAAGTGAGCTGAAGGCCAACCTGAACTACATAGCGAGACCTTGTCTCAAAAAAACAAAAACAAGTAAAAAGCTTTAAAAATTATAAAGAAGATTGGATACACAGATATATTTACTGCTTGGTGTATTACAAATCAACAATGCAAATTTGGGCTCTACAATCATAGGAATTTACAAATTTTATTTCTTAAATTTTACATTAACATATGGTGCTTTTATCATCCTTTACCTTTTATTATAAATATTTGCAGACAGTACTGAAGACAGTTTCCATTTCCACTAGAAAAACTTTAAGAGGTGAATCCTCTACCTGCAGTTCTACGTATCAAGCAAGCTGAGTTTCCCACAACCTTACCTCTTTTGCTTTTACCGCCAAACTTCTTCCAAACCCCCCTCATGGTACATATTGCTAAGGAAGCATCTGAATGTTAAGGTTCTAGACGAGTCTACCCAACAGGAGCAGGGGTTGTTCTTATTTTGCCAGCATCAGAACAGCTAAGAAGAACTCAACATAGACAGACTATATCTATATCTATATCTATATCTATATCTATATCTATATCTATATCTATATATATGTTTAGACAGAATTTAGAAGGTCCCTAATCAACTTCCCTGGATCATAAACGTGGCCATGATCATCCTTCCAACCTTTTCGTGAAGGAAGCTGAAAAGGGCAGAAGGAAATTATGACACCAACAGACTATTATTAAAATATAATGCTTAAGAAATGCTACAGAAGCAACTACATGAACCTGAGAGCTAGCTCCCTTGCCAGTGCCCAGAAAGGTGCCAGGCGTGCTCCGTTTGCTTCCAGTTCACCTCAGCTTGCTGTTTGGCTTGTTTGCTTGTCAATGGCTTTTCCTAGAAATGAGCTCTCCCTCTCCCCTTTGCCAGCTCTGGTTGTTGTCTCGCCATCAACCGCAATCTGTGTGGCACTATTTAAGTTTCTCCCTCAGTGGCCTTTCATAGAATCTCATCAGCCTGTCCCCTAGATGGCTGGCTTAGCTTAGAGAGCAGCAGCTGGCCAGATAGCTGGGCTTTGTTATCGACCATTGCTACGGCACAGCCAGCTGGGCACAGCTGGGAGGCGGCCTGAAGCTTTGATGCCACACAACTGGCAGTGTTTCAAGGTCTGAGTGGTTTCTCTTGCCATTTGCAGCAGGTATTATACCAGTGAGTAGGGTGGAGGCGCTATGGATACACAGACGACGGTAGTACTTCCTCAGTCTTTATTCTGAGTGCATGGTTCTTGATTCAGTTCATCACTTTGTCCAGATAAGAGCTGCTTTTACTTACTTTTGCTGACTCTTGGCTCTGCTTTATATCTCAAAAAAGTACTCTGAGCTTCTATTTTCTGTCACCTATAATGTAGATTTGCTTAACAAAATGATACACATTTATGCTTACCAAGAACTCCCTAAGTGCTTAGCTTCAGAAGAATAATGGCATAGAGAAAAATGTCTACCCAATAAACAAATTTTTGTGGTTTAAGGATAGTCTATGCTGAGTATCTTCTTTCTTTGGAGTCTAAAGAAATAGCTTACTATTTTAAATTCATATAAAGCCCTTTTATGCAGCACAGCAATTTTATATAAATGGACAATATGTAATTACATAGCACTTAACTATCGTGTACTAATGCTCCAAAATTTTTAGATTACCTTATAGCTTAACAGTGACTATTGAAATAAGTCTTTCAGTTGCTAATTAATTCTTCCTCTTGTTAGTTGCACTAATCAAGTGCTTCTCAAGTATTATTGCATTTAATTTTCATAATAAAACTGTAAGGCGGCAACAGTATTTCTGTTTTAATTAAGCTGAGCTTCAGATTAGAGACTCACTGGCCCAGATTTGCACAAGAAATGACTGATTCAAATATTAGTCAGCTAGTACCCAAACTAGTATTTATGGCCACTTATTACATTACAAAATTCATTGTTAGATCATCAAGAAAGGGTAATTATTTTTTAACGATCCTCTCAAATTGAGAATAAACCAGAATTATGTGGTTGTTCCAATTTATAATAGGGTCTGATAGCTGAAATGATTAATTCTCATCTCCTATCTTCAAAGCATCTTAATCATCAACATACTAGAATTACATTAAATTAACATTTGATTTGGCTTGCATTTTTTGTTTTTAATTTGTCTAAAAGCCAAATTAATTTATCCTAAAAGCTGTTATGGAGTTTGACTGGTGGTCCTTTGCCTGAGTATCTTCTGAGATGTTTAAAACTCACTTGGGGTAATGTTTAGAAACTGCTTTTTAAACTAATATTTGGATAATTCTGATTGGGTAATTCTAAAGAACACCCAAGTTTTCTTTTTGGAGAGCTCTCTGCACCTGTACTATGTTGATACTTCCTGAGTATTTTTTTATATGGTCTTTTAAGGCCTTGATTCAGAATCTTAGTGTAACTGATCCTCTGAAGACCTGTCTCCAGCTCTCATTAGACCTATTCAGGGTCTAGCTCTTGTCCATCAAAGCACATGACAACATCTGAATTCCCTAACTCCTGGATAACATGTGACCATGGAAGCACCACTGGCCAGAGTGGCATGTGCCCACTCCCTTTCCCAGGGATTCATTCCAGATAATTGAGGCTTTGCAAGCCTGAATCCCTCCTTAGAGATGAGACTAGAACAGAGCTCTAGTGCATGGCTCTGCAAGGCAGAATACTAACAGGATGCTGGCCATGTCCTAGTGTTCATTCTGTACTTCTTCCTTAGTTATAGGAACACCAGTGGGCCAGCAAGATAGCTCAGCAGTATAAACCACCTGCCTAGGCAAGCTTAGGCAAAGCGGAGGGCCTGTGGTTCATCCTCAGCAGCACATGCTGCGCCAGCCCCACCCCCAGGGCAGGCTGAGCCAGACACACACACACACACACACACACACACACACACACACACACAAAGAAAAAAAAGAAAAAGGAAGAATGAAAGAAAGAAAAAGAAAAAGAACCCCAGTTTTCAGTCAGTCACATTATTATACAGTTAAAGAAATAAGCTTTCCTGTGTACTTTGGAACTGGAGGCATAGTTACTAGGCTAATTGTTGACCACAAGGCATGGCTGGGAATTATACTTTTTGGTCAATAAGCATCTTTAAAGTACAAAGACTCTTTCACCTCTTTGCTTTCTTGAGATTTCCTGGAAAGCAACTACAGTGCCTGGAGCTTCAGCAGTCCTCTTGTTTATGATGTAAGTTTCAGGACAAAGCCGTATTTATTAGAGCAAGAAGACAGAGGACCCTGTGGCCTTAAAAGTGTGGACATTCCATGCTGCCCTGGAAAGGCTATCCCTGGATTCATTTTGTATGAATGAGAAAGAAACTTGTACGTCACTGCTTTTCAGCTCATTTTTTCCTGGTGCCTCGTATCTACAAAGCAATATATCTTACGGTTATGCTTATTTCACACAAGGATTCTGTCACTAATTATACCACTTGGGAGTGACATAATTGGTAAGTTAGGGCATTTTTGCTCACTTGCAAAAAGGAGGTGGTGTTGGGCACTACAGCCCCCATCCAGGAGAACTGGTCCAGGCATTATAGATTACAGGCCTTGTACCAGCGGGGATGCGACCCCGCCCTTGTTAGCCAGCCTTGCAAAACACTACGCTGCACTTTCTGAACCATTGTGGGGCTCATCTATGGGGCAGGACTGGTCAGCAGCTTGGCCAAACAGATGGAGATCTTGGAGGATTGCTGGCCTCACTCAAAACAGCTGGAGGAATGATTTCTCTGAACTCAGCAAAGATCCGGAAGCACTGCACACAGGAACCTCAACTCTGCTGACGAGCGCATTTAATTTTTGGCCCTGATTTATTTCTTGTAGCTTCATCCTGATCAACTTGGATTGGCATATCGCTACTTTGTGCTGCGCTCCCAATCATCAATTGGTCCAGCATCCTGCAGTTGGTAAAGGATTTGAAACTCATAGATTTCAACACCTAGATATCATATTTGAGGAAACTAAGATTGAGGACAAACCAACAGTCACCCAGCCATGCTCACGTTAGAACTAAGACCCTCCCCCCCCACCCTAAATCAATTCCACCTTTCTTTGAGCTAATCTTACCCAGAGCCCATTTCAAATTCCTTTCCTCTTTCATCTTAACTCGATAGCGTGTAGTCACTCAAAATTTAGCTGAGATCTTTGTAATTCAACCCAATGTTTTACATTTCTTCCAGTCTGACACCTCGCCAGTAATTAAAACAGTAAGTATTCTTTCGCAAGGTTTTTTCCTGAACATCTGAAACAAATGCATCCTTCAATCATTCTTATTTTGGGGGAACATTTATATTCTGTCTCAGCCAGTAAGTCCCCTTCTCTTTACAAATACACTTCTATCTTCCCTATCTTTCCATAATCTATACTTTTAATGTTTCAAATAGAATTCGTTGGATCACATAAGCTTTCTTTCTTTTTTTAAAAAAATGTATTCGGTATGGAGTCTCAGTACACAGCTCAGACTTGTAATGATCTTCTTGTTTTCAGCCAGCACTGGGATTACAGGTGTGTGCCACCACACCTGGTCTCGGTGGCTGGCTCAACAGGACCAAACCTCAGTCCCTGTGCTTGCTGAGCTATCTCACTGGCCTCATTTCAACTTTCAAAATCTTCATTTTCTCAGCCATTTGCCCTCCTTCTATTTTTCTTTTGCTTACATTTTTATCATTTTCTGACTCCTCTGTTCTCGTTACCACTTTTTCTATTGTTGCCGTGAAATGTCCTTGTAGCCCCATTAACTAGCATCATACCTAATGTATGCAGAATATACTGAATTTTTTTGACTAAATAAAATGATTTTAAAAATCAAGATAACTCGAAGCAAATCTAGCTTCTCACCAAGTATCTTTAACAGGGAAACAGAACTGTACATACAAGCATGCAAGTAAAGAGAAACTCAAAGGAAGAGCTCAGTAACTTGTCTTTATTGTGTACTGGTAATCATGGCCCTTTACATCATATTTCTGTGTTTGATAATAATACAGATGATGCTCAAAATGTGTGAGGCATCATTTGGGTTACTTTACACAGTCATGAGAGATTTCTGAGGTAGGCACTGTAGTATTTTAATGCAGACATGGAAAAAGTGGCCTCTACGTTATGCAGTAAGTGAGTGGCAGAGGGAGGGTGTGGGCTTACATCATCTAACTCAAGTCTGAACTCTCACCCCTTACTCCCTCCTGCTGACCTCCAAGGTCTCAGCAACAGAGCTGGTGCTCCATGAAGCACACACTGCACATCCTACCCAAAGGACCCTTTCTCCAAAGCATCTTCCTTCGCACCTTGCATGGCAAGCAAGAGACTGAAATTTTTACTATTTAGTCTAATCTTAATAGAAGACACTTAAACTAAAAAACCAAAAACCCACAGTTGTGCTGGACAGTGTAGAATGTTATAAAGTTCTATTGATAATTGTAATATTGCTATTAACATCTTGACAAAATTAATAACTGTTAACAGTTTAATATGACATTTTTTGTCAGATAAACATAAATGGTCCTTGATAAGACTCAGAAAACAGAACTTGAGGCAGAGTTGAGGTTTTAGACATGGAAAGAGAGACAGTAAAAACATAGGGAAGTAAAAGAAACCACAAGATGGTTATATTGCAGGATATTTAGAAAAAAGAAAGAGAAGACTTAAAATTTGAACAAATTAAGCAGGATTTAAGTTTGTATCATTAAACTGTTCTGTTCTTCTTGGCTACCTTCATCTCAGCTGATGGTGCTAATTTGACTAAATTATTTTTGTTTCAGAGTATGTATCTCATTTTGAGTCAGATCATTGAGACCAGCAATTTCTTTCTCTAACCCTAGGCTGCATATTTTAGACAAATTATTGCTATTTCTAATTTTGACAGGTTTCACTTACCTGAAGGAATGATCTCCATTTTACAATATGAGTTCAATAGAAAAGCTGTATTTAATAGACATAATTTTGCTCCAGCGATTACTTTTATTAGCATCAAATGTTGCTTCAAGACACAGTTTTGAAACCTCATGTCCTGGATGATAGCCAAATCCTAATTCTTTGTGCCTGTCAGCACTGTCTTTTAAGCTTCTATCAAGAATAATTAGTTTAAACAATTTTTTTAGAACTCCCTTATGTATGGAACTTCATGTTAGAGGTTTTATAAAGACATACAGTGTCACTTATACTCAATTTTTAGCATATGAGCCTTTCAGTGAATTTTGTTCTCTCCACTAGATGATGTTGTACATTGGTATTAAAAATGAATCATCTGTTTTTGTGAGCAGTTCACTTCTATAAATCATGAATCTGTGGACAACTAAAAATGTAAGCCCTCTAAATCTAGATGACATAAGTATTGCAACTGGGAGATTATTACATGAAAAAAACAAGTTCTATGTATTTGAAAACGAGTTATCAACCATTTCTCTAAATTAGTGGATTTTAAAGCAATCAAGATTTGAAAGCTGCGCAAGAGTCTACGTGTCAGCCTCGGGCAGTAAAACTTCCTCTAGAAGCTTCACTGAGGAAAGGTTCTTGTGTGTTTCCTTTCTTTTCAACAAAACTAAATGACAAGATTATGCCTAAATGGATACTTTCTCAGAGTGCATTCTTTGGGTTCTAGAAGTTACAATGACTTCACATGAATTTCAGCTTTTGTTTTGCCATCACAATGCAAAAAAAAGGAATTTTGAATCATAGGAACAGAGCATTTGGAAAAAGGCAACAGGATATCAGAACATGGAGAGCTTTCAGGCCAAGGCTCCAAAGCTGAGAACGGTCAATGCCAAGAGCAGTCACAGTGAAAAGGAAGATGGGTCACTTACAAAGAAAGGGGCAACAAATGGAAAAAATCAAAAAGCTTTTGAGAAAAAAGGCTTTCAGTTCACACTCCATCAAAGATTTCACTAGAGATAAAGGACAGCAGAGTCTCCTAGTTCTACCTGCCATAATGAAAATACAATGGAATGGATGAGTTATACACAAAACATTTAACTGTGTGATTCTAGAAGCTGGAAGTGTGAGATCAGATGGGCAACATGGTCAGGTTCTTAGGGTAGCCTTCTTCCTTCCTGAGTCTTGTTTGTTTAGGCTTTTTGTTATAAGAGTGCGGATGGCAGGAGGAGTGGGAGAAAGAGAAAGAAGGGGAGGGGACATAAGAAAATGAGCTCTTGTCTTTTCTTCTTCTTATTTCAAAACAGGTCCTGATCCCATTAGAGGAGCCATTCCTCTCCACTGTACCTCTTTCTGGCCTCCCTGAGACCTGCCTACAAATACTGTCACATTAGAGATTAAGGATGCCGCCTACAAATTTTAGGGCAACACAATCATTCAGTCCATAACATCAGATTTTTCCTGAAAAGCCCACCTGAAGACTGATCCCAGAGAAGGTGGGCTGCCAGAGGCCAGAGAGCCAACAAATCTATCTGGCCAGAGGGAGTATTCTAGAGTCCAGGAGGAGCAACTTCACCCCAGCAAGAGAGTCACCAAGGGACCCTGGAGCATTTTATGAAAGCATTTGAATTTGTAACGGAATCAGAAGACGCTGAAACATATTGGCATTAGAAAAATGAAATCATGGTTTCATATCTGATAGTGTCTTAAAAACTATTCTAGAAACTTACCCAGCAGCGAGGAAGAAGGACCAAAAGAATGAGTTCCAATGGGAAACGTTAAGAAACACAACTGTCTCCTACTAGAGCTCTGATGAGCATAGCTCAGTGAATTGGTTAAAATTGATACTATTTAGAAAGAGAGAGCCAGACATTTTCTAGCTATCAAAAAATCAGTCACACAGTGGCAGATTTTCACACAGTGAAATACTTCATCATAAAGTTCCTTGAGGTAAGATGAAGAAAATAACTTTAAGAAAGCAAGTTTAGGCCTTAGAAGCATAAAGAACGCACAAACAACTATTCACTCAGAGCATCAGAACTGCAAAGGGTCACAGACATGATTTTATGTTTGACACTAGTTTACCAAAACCATACATTCTTCCTTCCCTCTCATTTCAGTGAATTATGTTATGCTTTAAAGGACAGAATATGTAGTGCTTGACCTTTAGATAGACAAATACAACCATTCAAAAACCTGAAACTTCTCAAAAGTACAGCCTTATTGTCATGGTTAAGTACCTCTCTCTGTCCAACGTTTGTTGCATTGTTCAGGGAGTGCATTTAGCTATAAATAACATGTGGCAAAACTACAATGACTAATACAAGTAAGAAATTCATCTGTCTTATTAGAGTGACTCTCTTCACTGGGGGTCTCTGTAAGGATCATCACTGTTACTAGTTTTTATCTTTGTCTCAATTGCTTTATTGTCACAGGGCAATTATAGTACATTGAAAGCTCATGTCTATTCTTTAGGCAGGAAAAGAAGGGTGGGAACAGAGCACTACCTGCTGAGTCTGTTGTTACTTTGCTACTCAAGGGAGCAGCACTTCTGGAAAAATTGTGTCTCTCATACCTTCTCATCAACTTAGTATTTGACCACCTGAAATGTAGAGATAAGTCAAGATGGGGTAGGGGGAACTGAAGAGGCAAGGAATAACATCACTCGCATGAGAACTGGGGTAGGGTTTCTAATCTCCTAGTAGCACTATCCTTGGCATGTTAGTCAAGCTTCTAGGATCAGGAAATAAAAAGAGCAGGGAGGATGTAAGTGTGTAGGAAATAATAGCTTCTGTCTTACACAGCCCGGGCTATAGGCAGTCCTTACGAATGGAAGCCATACTTTTGGAAATGTAATGCATCACCTGAGCACCAATTAGTTTAATATAGCTATTTTTTCCCTTGAGCTAAAATTATTTTATTTTTGGTGAAACCAGAGATTGAACTCAGGCCCTTATGCTTGTCAGGGAAGCACTTACTCCACTGAGCCATTTCTGAGCCTTAAAATTAATTTCTGATAGAAGTAAATGAAGCAAGTGGCTTTTCTGGAGGAGGACATGGTTGTCAACAAATGCCTATGTTTGAACTGCACGTTGTTGTGAGAGAGCTGCTCAGAGGGACAAATAGAAACCATGATGGATTCTAGGATTAGCAAGCAGAATCCAATCTCCCACATCAAATTCAGTCTAAAACCTATGCTCGTGGATCAGGATGGCAAGCAACTCAGCTCACACGCGAAGATCACTATTTTTCCATGATTAAAGTTATTTAAATGTAAACTCACATTAAATATAAACTAGTATTGAATATGATGATGACAAAAACATAAAGCTGCAACTCAGTAGCATATGAGTTATATGATCTTGATTGGAAAAGGTCCAAAAGCACTTCACAAAGTATAGCTTGGAGGCCTATTGTGAAAACAAGTTATTAAAAGAGAACTAACAAGGGCTGGGGAGATAGCTCAGTGGCATAAGCACTACCTGGTAAGTGCAAAGTCCTGAGTTCAGTCCTCAGTACGGCAAAAAAAAGGAGAGAGAGAAAAGAGAAAGAAAACTAACAAGGAGCATCTCCCTTTGCCAAATATTATACATATATCATGTTATAAAATGAGGTAAGTCTTGCTATTCTCAGTTAGCAAAAATAGAAACCATTCAATAAAATTTCCAAGATTATATAGCTTGTGGATGACAGAGCCAAGACTTGAACCCAGTTTTATGTGACTGTAAAATCTGAGTTCTTGTGATGATCAAATCTTATTCCCATCACAACATGACCAGAGGTACAATGTCTGTAAGTCTTTTCTTTATAAAGAGTCATAAGAGACATTTTCATCCTGGTATCTAGACAAAAATAACTTATTGACTGCATCTTGCACACTTGATACGTTTATTAATTTCTGTATTTTAGGGAAAGGTCTACAGGGTATTCAGGGTCTCACTACTAGATCAGATCTGTAGTGATCCACCTGTTTACTGCCTCCTAGGAGCTGGGATTATAGGCTCGCACCACCACGCCCAGTCTCAATTGCCCTCTCAGCACGCCCCGGGGGCAGGGCCAGCACAGCAGGCCTGGGGACTGAACCCCTGTCCCCTGCACCAGGTTCCAAGTGCTTTATTCTGTATTTATTTATTTTTGTTCTGAAATCAAACTCAGACCCTTGCACATTCCAAGCAGATGCTGTGCCACTAAGCTATCTCCCCAGCCTGATATGTTTAAATTTAGAGACTACCCTGAACATTTTTTTTTTATTCTAACATTCATGTTTTAACATTTAACATCAAATTTCTAACTCATTTCTTGTAAGGCCAAGAATCTATGTATTGTTTTACTTAAACTTCATTGTTTTCATAATTTTCTGTCTTGAGCTGGCCATAAAGACATTCCCTGACTTACTTTGTCAGGGAATTGGTCATACAAATTTCACATCAGAGAAAATCCTACTACTTACTTTGCAAGAATGAATGCTGCCCAGAAAGGAAAATAAGAATGTGAACAGGCAGACCTTGCTGGGTCCTTCTCAGTGTTACCAGTAGATCACACCATTTTTGCCCAATCACATTTTTACACAGTTGACCAAGCACTGTTACTTTGCAATGAAGGATCTCTGCATCTCTGCCCCTGTGGAGCTTCCTGGCATCGCCCTCATGGGATGTGGATGAGTCCTTGTTCATTTTTCGGTAAGTGTCCACATGGTTAGCTATACAGAAGTATCCCAGACCTGCTTGGCTTCTTATTGGCCTTCCTGGGCAACATTTCTTTTCCCAAAGTGTGAGGCGGGATCAGCGGCAACGTAATATTTGAATCAGTATTGGTTGGATCCATAGATGCAGAACCAATGATAAGGACAGTCCATCACATACGTAGGGCTTATGAACATGTCTGAATCATCTTGTCATTCTTAAGCCTGGAGTGATGCTTGACACATAAAATTACAATTAGTCATGAAGAGAATTTTCCTTTACTGCTAAATTCTTGCTTCAACGTGAATTCTTAATGTCAATAATAGTGAAGAAATGTGGAGTTTCCTGGAAATGGTCCCCTGAAGACACTGAGGGAATGATTGCATATGAATTTCCATCAATTATACCTTGATTAAATAAAAAAACAAAACAAAAATTTAAGAGACACATTGCCTACATTTAACTGGATAACTGCCATTCAGGGCAATCCATGCTGTAATGGAGATATACAACAGACATCCTAAGACTAAGGCGGTGAAGTGACTGAAAGTTTACCTTGTATTCTGGAGCTTCTATTTATTTTTAAGTCGTCCTACCTTGGATGTCTCAAAATAATAAGAATGTATTTTCTTAGAGTAGCGAAGGTCAGAAATGTGAAATCAAAGTGTCACCCCATCAGTTACTTCTGATGGTCCTCAGGGAGAATTTGATGCCACCTCTCTCCTAATTTTGGTGGCTTTAGTGTTCCTTAGTTTTAAGTATATCTTTCTAATCTCTACCTGCACTGTCACAAGGACTTTTGTGTCCTTGTTTTCACACGGAACTCTTATAAGGACACTAGTCATTGGATTTAGGTCCTAATTTTCAGTGTGGCTTGATTCTGAGTAATTACCACTGCAAGAACAGTAAGATTGTTATATTCGGTGGTTTCCAGGAGACACAAATTTAAAGTACACTATTCAGCACAGTAAATTCATTTATTAGTAAGTTATAGAAATTTGAGCAAGAGCTTGACTTCTCTGTACCTCATCTACAAGACAGAGATACCAGTATCTGTCCTTTAAATTGTTTGGATGTTTCAATAAAACAAACTTATTAAACCTAGTGCTTGGCACACAATTGCTGAATCAGTGCTGGCTAGTAGTAGTTCTGAGAGCAATAATCCTGTTCTTTATTGTAACAATAATGTTCTGTTAACTAATAAACTAATATCTGGGAAGTATCCCAACTTTATTTTTCAAAGTCTGTGATGTCCATCCAGCCAAAGTTTAGAGCATTTTTTTAATTTTTGCAGAGGAACATTGCTACATGCGAGCAGATTCCCTGAGGACTAATGGCATGCCAAGGCTTTTATGATCATTTGCATGTGAGAGTCACATTCCAAAAATAAGTGTGCCCTGGGAAAGCGGTCACTTTAATTTGATCTTCAGAGGAAGGTTGTGTGGAGTGGTGTGGTAGAAAAGATTCTCTGTGGCTAATAAGTGACAGTTACTTCCTGGTAACTTGAATAGAAATAGAAGAAATGGTTCTCTTCTCTCCTCTTCCCTCCTCCCCTGAGTGAGGGGGCAATGGGCACCAGTAGAGGTGAAGGCAGCATGGCAGTGAACAAAGGCTTCTCCTGCCTTGCACACTTGCCATTGGGCCCTGATTTCTACAGTGACAGGCCCTTTGAGACCCAGGCATTGGGATTCAGACACAGGTGGCAGCTGATAGGCTTCTCTGGATTGCATTCTGAGGCTCTAAAACTCCCAGAAGACACTGTTGCAAACCTTTTGTGAGGTTAAACCACCAGAAGTGAGACCTGGGAGAAGACTGTGCTGGAGTGGAGGCCAGAAGGAGAGAGCATGGTCAGTGGGCCCGTCATCCAAGCTGGCCTTAACTCCACTTCTTAGGCCAAGGGCTCTGGGATGGACTGCTGCCTCATTCCTTTCAGGCACAGGGGCTTGCTGCTGGTGCAGGCCACCAACTTCTCATACTTTTTGGTGAACTATGACTGCATGATGGTGCATAAAGCTTGTGCCAAAGTGCTGAGTGACTTCTACACCATGGGCAACAACCATGTTGTTCATGGTCAGCTGGATTATGAGTGAGGAAAACCAGAAAAGACACCATTACTCATAATGCAAAGCTTTTAGTAAACTGCGGAAGAAGGTGAGATTACAATGAATGCCAGACAAACGATGCTCAACCCTTGATTGACCTTTAGATTACTATTGGTGGAATTGCCACTGTGGTAGATGGGCCAAATGAATTTGTAATACCTAATAGTGCAGTTAGTTGATGGATATGTGCTCCTGTTAACTAAACCCTCAGAAACCCAAGTTGATGTCAAAGCCCACTCGTGGCTAGGTAATGCTAAAAGAAGGGAAGGATAAGATAAAGATGTTGGTCCCTAGGGAAGAGGAATAGCTGTCTTATCAGGAAGTTATGCTAATATGGCAAACCTAAATAGAGCTGCTGCTGTATTAATGTACACATCTTGTGCCCATATGGTCACAGATATCACAGGCTTTGAAATTTTAGGACATCTCAGAACCTTGTAAAACAACAAAAAGGTGTGATTTATCATTGCCATGGTGGCTATCATCAACAAAGGCTACTTGGCAGCTTAAATTTTTAAGGAACCTCAACTAAATCTTGGGAAGGGTATGGAGGGGGTTTACTAATTAGTCTAGCAAGAAAACAGACAGTAGGTTTTTGTTCTGCCATCAGATCATCCAAGTACAGAGACAGTCACCAGGCATGGGTGTCACTGTGGAAAATGGAAACAGTACTGCCTGGATCATTGAGTTATTGAGGCCTTTGAGTTATTTGGGTCCTACTTTGAGGGGTCAGTGTTACTACTGCTCTATCTCCCCACAGTTTCAGTGGCTTTCTGGAGCCCAGCGCCTGAGATAGAATGGAAGATATGGTTGGACCCTTAGAACATTTGTATATAATTGTGAACAATTTTCAAGAGCTGACTCGAACAATTCCAAAGAATTCTTCCTGCATAGTTGTTCCAGCCATTCATTCTAGGTGACTCTATACTTTCCAAAAACAAAAGTAACATTTTGAACTTTGGGGAGATATTTGATCATCCTCTGGGTAGCAGATGAACCCCTTGTCCTCTTTCTGAAACAAGGTTAAGGTTTTTCTTTGCACTGAGCTGATTTCATTGTGAACAGGGAGTAGGATTAGTCATTAAATGTTTTTTTTTTTAAATGGGGAAGCTTCAAAAAGAACATACAACTTTATTAAGAACATTTATACTGTCATCAGAGACAGTCAACATTAAAATTCACTATGGAGAAAAATAAAATGACAAAAGAAAGATCAGAAGCAAATGAGTTTGAACCAATATTATTGATAAATCTACATTATGAATAGCAACTGTGTAATATAATGTGGAAATCATGAGATTTTTCTGAAGTTCTAGGTCTTTTCTGCTGTGCAAAATGAGACAGATGTTTGTTTAAAATGACTGAGAAAAGAGAACCAAAACCGTCTTACCTGGTGTCTGCTAAGGATGCCGTGTGTGTGTGTGTGTGTGTGTGTGTGTGTGTGTGTGTGTTTTGTACCAGGAATTGAATTTAGAACCTTACACTTGTTGGAAAGGTACTGTGCCACTGAGATATGTTTCTAGTGTATCCTTCCTCTTCTAAACCCTATTAAGGTCTGAGAAAAAGAGAGCAAGCCCCAGAGCGGAGGCCTGAATTCTCATTAAGATGTCAAAACTTGTGGTGAAAATTCCTGGTGTTTAATCAATAAAGTGCAATTATTCAATAACAGTAATTTGCAGGTAAATAAGTAAAATACATATTATTGACAAAGTAATTTTGCTTTTATAACTTGTGTTGCTATATTCTACTACTGTGGTGAACTTTCAATGACTAAAAGTGAAGCAATGATTCTTTTAATAATTGTGATAAAGTTATTTTTCTACTTTGGTGATGCTTAGTGAAGATGCTATAAATAAAAAAATAAATTAATAAACAAATCATAGGGTAGAAGGCATGGCTTTGTGGTGGTGTTCTTGCTCTGCAGTAGTGGAGGCCTGGGTTTATTTATTTATTTTTTAATAATTTTATTGAGAAACAAATAGCAATGAGACAGTTTCAAAACCGATTATCAGGACAGTTTTAATAATCAATACATTGCATATTGTTGTCTTAGTGGTTATTCATTGGACAAGATACAGACATGATATCCTGTCCAAAAACACTATTAGAACAAATCTCTCTATTCATTGAATGAAGACGAAGGAGCTGTATATGTATCCTAACTATTTTGAGTATGCAGATACAAAATGGTCATTCACTTGTATCCCTCTTTTTTGTTTAGTTTTGTCAGAGAAGGAAATTCCATTGTCATTTAAATATTGTAGGTGTGCGAATTCAGCAAAATATTCTGATATAGTTCAGTAGTCCATAATAGTAGTGGGTTATCCATAAGACTGGCAATGTCAGAGGTTGTTGACTTGAGCCTTTTACAGCTCAGCATATTAATATGGCTTTACTTTTTATACTTCATTTTTATACTTTTCTACTGGATGGTTAAGACTAAGATAAAGCAAGACCTATATAACAAAAAATGTAACTTTTGTATCCGGTAAGGTCAGTCAAATCCCCTCAGGATTTATCCTGAAACCCTGTACCGCAGTTTGTAGATCCTTTGTCAGTGTCAGCCATGTGAATGATCACTGTAATTGCTTGGCCAATTTGCTCTCTGTGACAGCCTGAGAGAATGTTTTCTCTCCATGTGACTCTCCTTAGGCACACTATACATCATCGATCACTTTCCTCTGTGATCCGATAATCTTGATCAGAAAATTTGAGACACAATTGACTTACATGATGGTACAGTATGGGATCTCCTATGTCCTGAGTCTTCACTGATCTTGAAAGTCTAGGGGGCTCTGTGTTTAGAACTAAGCAACACACACGAAAAATCTTTAACATATTTTTTAAATATGTAAGTATCTCAAGAGGAAAAAAGTTGGAGAGGACATGAATAAAAAGGTAGATGTATTTCATTTTACATGTTGATCTGAGAAGGCTTTTTGACTGTACAAATAATCTGAGGATGAGCTTTTAAGAAAGCAACAAATGATAAATTCAGAGAATTTGTGCACTTGGAATGTTCCAGAAGCATACAGGGCATACAACTTGTGAGTTGGAAGAGAGATGGCAGGAGGGGAGGAGTGAAGTGAAGAAAATACCATTAGAAGTAGTCAGGATCTGATAAAAGGCATCTTGTATTACATGGTAGGGGTTTCCAGGGCTTAGCATGATAGGAAATTATCAGAATGTTAGGAGTAAGGGTGTGATGGTCTTAGTTTGCTTTAAAATTTTTTATTGGATACATAATATCTACTGAATTTACATCATCAAGGAACAACTATGTCTCTGCTTTCTGTATCATGATATAGATGCTGCAATAAGAAATAAAATAATGGAAAATATAGCTGTAAATTCACTGTATAAGCTTAAAAATTAAAGAATCATGGCAAAATAAATAAGGTAAGTAATTCAATAAATTAAATGGTAAAATAAAAGTAATAGTAATCAGAAACCTTAAACTACCTAGATCTGATGGTTAGATTTTGTTTTAAGTCCCCACTTAAGAGGCACTTACTGAATATTTGACAGTTTGCACAAGAACAATCCTGTTGAGTGAGGGAATAATTATTGATTTTAGTTCACCTATGTACATTATGTAATGAAATATTAATAGCAATTTGAAAGCAGATGAAACAGACTCAGCAAGGTAAGAAAGTTGCTTGAAGTTACACTGAGTACAAGCGTCAATATTTCAATCAAGATTTCCTTTATTCCAAATCCATGCTCCTTATTACTCTGAGTCATCTTAACAGTTATTCTCTGAAGCATCTTTTCTCCCATGACTAGTGTGGATTACGGCCTGAAAATGTATCCTCTGTATCCCGTCTGAGACGCTCATCCCCGTGATGTAGCTGCAGAGTCAAGCACCTCAGCCCCATCTGTCTAGGATTTCACTACCTGCCTTTTTGCTAGCATTCCTCAGGGCAAGGAGCTCTCTATGCTCTGCGCCTTCCCTTAAGCCATTTGCAAGAACTTGTGATGGCAACACTCACCCTGCAGAGTCTGTCTGGGAAAGTGAGCTTGTTTCTCACAATGATGTGAGTCACTTCAGGGAAATCTTTTCAGGAAGATAAGGTTGACCTGGAAATCCAGTACAGGAGGAAAAAAAATAGAAACAGGTAGGCAATGTCAGAAGTTGTTGACTTGAGCCTTTTACAGCTCAGCATATTAATATGGCTTTTTTTTTTATACTTCGTTTTTATACTTTTCTGTTGGATGGTTAAGACCAAGATAAAGCAAGACCTTTATAGCAAGAAATGTAACTTTTGTATCTGACAAGGTCAGTCAAATCCCCTCAAGATTTATCCTGAAACCCTGTACCACAGTTTGTAGATCTTTTTTCAGTGTTAGCCATGTGGCTGAGTCACGGCCATTGATAGACCAATTTGCTCTCTGTGAAAGCCTGAGAGAATGTTTTCTCTCCATGTGACTCTCCTTAGACACACTCTATATCATCCTATGGATAACCCACTACTATTATGGACTACTGGACTATATTGGAATATTTTGCTGAATTCACACACCTACAATATTTAAATGACAATGGAATACCCATATCTGACAAAACTAAACAAAAAAAGGGGGATACAAATGAATGACCATTTTGTATCTGTATATTCAAAATAGGATACATATACAGCTACTTTGTCTTCATTCAATGAATAGAAAGATTTGTACTGATAGTGTTTGTGGACAGGATATCATGTCTGCATCTTGTTCAATGAATAACTACTAAGAAGACAACAATATGCAATGTATTAATTATTGAAACTGTCCTACTAATTGGTTTTGAAGCTGTCTCATTAGTATTTGTTTCTCAATAAAATTATTTTAAAAAAGACAGAGTTAGGGAACTAGTTACTACAAAACTAAGATTCTTAATCAATGTTTCTGTTTTTCCCCTCATTTTAGAAAAAATGTATTTAGTACAGGGTTTACAGGTTCTCACTACACAGATCAGACTTGTACTGATCCTTCCTGTTTTTCAGCCTCCCAAGCTGAGATTACAAGTGTGTGCCACCACACCCAGTCTCAATTGCTGTCTCATTGCGCCCTGAGGGTGGGGTCAGCACAGCAGGCCAGGGATCAAACCCATGGCCCCTAAGTCTGCCTAAGCAGGTGCTTTAATCTGCTGAGCTATCTAGCTGGCCCAGTTCTTCCCCTCTTGGCTGTCCTTTCTCATTCTCTCTCCTCATAACTGGCTCGTCTTCCAGAAGCATTTTTTCACTATGAATGATGATTTCTTTCACCTTTTCTTTTAAAAAATTTGAACCACCTTAATTAATTTCTGTGTTCAGCATTTACTCTAGGCCCGTTTCCTTGACCTGACTTGAAGTAATAACTTTGCCCTCTAACTCACTTCAGTGCTTTGCATCCCTCTAATATCATCTTTATTGAGATTTCTCTTTTGAATGAGTTCTATTGCTCCACTTCTGATGTCTCAAATTAGTCGTTTGGTTTTTGCTTTTATTATGCTCTTCTCTATTCTCTAAATCATTTATCATTAGTTCTTAGCTTCATTTCACTATTATCAAATCTCTTTCAACAAGCAAATAAACGTAACCTGTGTGTTAATGCTGCAAAAATCAGCCAAGCCAGATAGAGTAATCATTCCACATCTCAGTCTCTTGCAGAGACAACAAACAGTGCAATATTTCAGCTTGTGTGTCTGATTTATTTTACTTACACCTATGTATTCCACATTCCCCCAAATTTCTGAATTTGTCATTCATTTTCCATATTCATGGTGTTTTATTAATTACTGCACTTGAGAATCTACTACATTTGGGATAGTACCTCTTATTTTTTTGAAATCTTATATAATTTAGAATATTAATTTTATTGAGAAAGGAGGAACAATGAGACAGTTTCAAAACAGCTTAGTAGAATGGTTATAATCATTAATACATTGCATATTGTTGTCTTTGTAGTAGTTTTTCATAGTACAAGATGTAGA
>NW_004524580.1:16505636-16513557 GCF_000260255.1 Octodon degus
CAGCATGCCCAGGGGCAGGACTGGCATGTCACTCCAGGGATCAAACTCCGGTCCCTGTGTTTGTCTAGGCAGGCACTTTAATCTGCTTAGCTATCTGGCCAGCTCTCACCTCTTTTTTTTTTTTTTTTTTCTTAAGTCATAGACTAGGTTTTCCTTTGGTCTGTGCTATCTACAGACATGTCCATAAATATTCTTTTTCAGAATTGGTCCTGAATCCTATCCTTGTCACAGTTCCCTTAGATTAAGATGCTATTGCTTCTATCTACCCCTGTGTATCAGATCAAATGTCTATGCAGAATCCTGGGGCTCAGGGTGTCAAATATATATTCATAATCCACTTCACTTTTTCCCTGTTATGACTGATTTGTAGAATATATACTCATTAATATCTAAATTTGATATTCACTGTCTAGGAATTTGCTTTCCTTAAATACCTTCCCATGATTTCTGAATTGCTATTAAAGAAATTTACATAGTTATGTTAGTTATAAGACACCAAATTTATATATTTTAGCTTCAGTGATATTTATAACTCTTTTTTTTTTGTACTGGATTCAAACTTAGATCCTGCACTTGCCAGGCAGGTGCTGTTCCACTGAGCTACAGCCCCTGCCAGAGATTCATAATTCTCATCATTGTTCTTATTTTTTTAACCCATTCTTCTTAGCCTCAGCTGAAAATAATCTATGCCTTTCTCAATTTCCAATTCCATCATAATGGCAAATTAGTTTATATGTATCCTGGAATTATATGTCTTATAAGAACATCCTCAGTATCTACTCTGTAAAGCATAATTTTCTTTCAAAGGTCATATTTTTTCCTTTCCTTTGTGTTAGTTTTTTTTTACTGGAGTGACACAAATAGACTCTTCCATAGAAAATGGAATTTATCAGAAGGATATACATAGATTTCAATATTAAGAATCCAGGACACGTAGACCTGAAATTCTATGGAAAACAATAAAATCTCAGTGGGATTAAGAATAGTTTATTTAGTGGCAAGACCAACTTGGTGCTCCAGGTCTCACTTCTTTGATGAATCCATCTATTTCCAGTCTCTTGAGAGACTGCTGTGAACTAAATTGAGTTCTAGAAGTTGCTTCTTAGCTAAGTAGAATCGAGACCTCCAGTTGTTTGCCTATCAGAGTATAACCAATAGAGAAGCAGTACTCTCCTGGAATTACCAGAAGGGTAATTAGAGGTCCATACAGGAAAAGTGAATGCCTTGCTACCAAAATGCAGCAAAATTCTACCATACATCCTATCTCTGAGAAACAACTGCTTCTAGTCTTTCCTAACTCAGTATTCCCCCTATGATTCTCTCCCTCTCCATTTTCCTGTCTTCCATTTTCCCCTCCTTGTTGAAAACTATAGTATATTTTTGACCTCCAACTTACAAAAATCAGTCATTTGTCTCTGCACATATTAGCCAGAGATCTGTCTACTTAATTTTAAAGTCCTGTTGGTTTTGTGTGAGAAATATCTGCTCAATCAGAATTTTTCTCTCTTTGCCCAAAGTCCAAGCTGTCTCATAACATTACAATAAAAACCTAGTTAATTTTTGTTTGCCCATTTTTTCTAAAATAGTTTTCATGTTGTTCCATATTATTTTTCAATAAATACCTTAACATATCCAAAGAAATGGAAGTCCTGCAAAGTACACTGCCATGCATACTGTATTGGAGTGAAATCAAAAACTGGCAGCGGAAACATATTTAGAATACAATACCTTTTTTCCCAATTATCTGCCTTTCTTTTCATACTTACACATTAAATATTTCATAGAGGAGAAGCTATGCAATGCCTAATCTTGTGTGTCTGCTTTACTTTACTTAGTATAATGGTCTCAAGGTACATCCATTTTCCTACAATTGCCTCAAGAATTATATTAAAAATATCAAAGACATATATAATAATCTTATTTGTTTTCTGTGGGGCATTACTATTATTTGCTTAAAAAGCATTTCTGTGGCTTTTGAGCAGCTGCTTAATAAAGCCCAATGTTTTTATCCATTTATGCAAGGCCCTATCTAATCTGGCCTCAAGTTACTGTTTCCATAATCAATTACATTCATGAATGTACCTTTTATCTGGAAACTCATAACGCATGCGTGTGGACGTTACACTGGCTTGTTCGACAGCCTTCCAAAGTCTGGAAATGAGATTTAGAGGGAAATAGCTCTAACCTCAGATCCAAAGTGGCCACGATAATTTTATTTATTTTTTAAAGGTTTGCTGTTATTTTGTTTCCATAATTTTGACAGACAAATAGCAATGAGACAGTTTCAAATCAAATTGGTAGGATAGTTTCAATAATTAACACATTGCATACTGTCTTCCTAGTGGTTACTTGCTGTACAAGATGCAGACATGATATCCTATTTACAAACACCATTAGAACAAATCTCTCTATTCATTAAGAGAATGTAACTATATATCTATCCTAACCATTTTGAATACACAGATACAAAATGGACATTCATTTATATATCCCCTTTTATTCCAAACATACAATCACTTTCTACTTCATAATCATTGATTCATATAAATCGAGTTAACAACAGTTTTCCTTCTTTATGGAACTCTAATTGCCCTTCTGGTAATTCCAGGGAAGCTCTGCTTCTCCTTTGGTTACAGTCTGATAGGCAAATAACAGGAGGTCTGGATTCTACTTAGCCAAGGAGCAACTTCCAAACATACAATCTCTTTCTGCTTCATAATCATTGATTTATATAAATCAAGTTAGCACCAGTTGGTATACTAAAGCTGCATGCCCCACATGACTGATTTAGGAGTATGTTTGGGTTCACAGACAAATCTAAGTGTCTTTTTTTTTCCTTTGGATATTGTAGAATGAGCGCTTAAACGGTGGACATGTCACAGCTCTTTTGCTCCTGTGAGGGAAGCCATACTAAGGACAAAGCTAATTCAGGAATGAGGTAGCATAGTGCAAGAGGACAAGAGCCACGGTATGGTACCAACCAAGGAGCCCACCCAGCTCACGATCTTCAGGTCCATGAATAAATGCATTTCATCCCTAAGTTATTTGGAATCTTTTTCTACAAGTAGTTTGGTGAAAACATTCTGATGCACTACTTTGCAAGGACAGCATGTGGATGACCATCTTTCTCCTTTATACATTTGGAAAATATCTGCTTTCTTTTAAAGCTGTACTGTGCCCTCCATCAAGCCTTTCTTATCTGATGGACATTACATAAGATTTTATTTTCTTGTGACCTTATCACAATTAATCTTAGATGTCCACTTGCCTGAGCTAAGAGATGCCTGAGTGTCTGTGTGGGTGTCCCAAGAAGTGATGAGCATTTGAATTGGTGGACTGAGTAAAGAAGACCGGTCTTCATCTACAAGAAAGCTTTATTCAATTTTTCCAGAGGCTGGGTAGAATAAAAAGGCAAAAGAAGAACAAATACACTGTTTTAGCTGGAGTATCTATCTTTTCCTGCTTTAGGGAAAGGGTGCTTTTTGGTCTCTATTGTCATAAATTCAGTTCCTATATAATCCCTCTCTGCCTCTACCTTTTATTTTTTCTGTCTCTCTAAACAAAAAATTCTTTCCCCATTTCTCAGTCTCTCTCTCTCTCTGTCTCCCTCCCACCTGTTCTGTTTCTCTGGAGAATTCTTATACTTCATATATATATTAGATAGGCACCTGATAGGCACCGAATATATGGAAGTAAACAAGTTGACATAACTCCCACCCTTTATAGAGCTAAATTCCAGGGAGCAATACAAAAAGTTAATACCAACTGAAAAAGAAAGCCCAATGAGTGTGGTGGGCCATATTAAGTGTTTTCTAGATAAATACACCTCCAAAAAAGGAAGAGCTACTACAGAGACAGACTGCAATATAGTGGCTGGGTAGTGACGGCCCCACTAGGAAGATGAAGTTTTGAACAGATCTAAAAGACACGTGCACGTTGTTGGGTCTGCTGGCCAAGAGGCAGGACGGCATTTTCCATATTCAGTATCAGTATGAAGAGCGGGTGAGGAGCCGCACCACTGCAGGGCAGCAGGCATGAAAGTGGGCACAGGCAGTGGGAGAGGGGAGCAACTTAAAACCAGACGTCAGGTTACAGGACCTTCAGGGCCATTGATTCCGAAGAGAGTTTGGGCAAGGAAGTGCTAAGTCTTGACCTTTGTTTTAAAAGTCTTTCTTTGGGTGCTGGGTTGAGAATAGACTCTAGGAGGCTCTTTCTCTCAATAATTAGCACTCATTTATGGCATCTCTCTGTGCTTCAGTGGAAAGCCTGAATTTTGCTTACCTAAATCTGCTCATGACTTATGAATACGTGACAAACTTACCACACTGTCACATATTTGCTAGGTTAGTCCCATTTCCCTCTCAGGAATAAAGGACATGTGCATATTAAATGTAACATGAAAAGATACATTATGCATCATTTCATAGAAGTGAAAAACTAAGTTGATAAAGGCAGTGAAATGCAAGAAGGGAAAAAGAGAAGAAAGTTAAATAAACATGCATATAGATAAATAAAGAACACAGTTTTAAAATAAAGAATAAATAAAACCTTGTTCTTAGATTTCCAAAAGAATTATGATGTAAAAGAGTACCTAATTCTACCAAAATAAGTGCACCAATTAAACATCTAAAACAACAACAGTTGCTCTGTAATGTGGTTGTTTCCTTTTAAAATTAAATGTTGCTAAAACATAGAAAGTTAGGCATATATAAAAAGGTGGTGCTGTATACAGCAGCATAGACAAATCATCAGATAAGTACCCCACTGCTACACAAACTTGTACTTGAATCTAAATCAAATTATGTGTTTGAGACACATATATTATTTCCAAGTACAAAATTGCAACTTCATTGAATTTTCAGACAATTCTTAGGTTTCATTGAACTTATCCTTTTGTACCAATTGTCTGGTGCTTGAAAAGCTGTATTCATAAGATCAGCTAGAAAATATTTATAAGCCCTATGGTGCCAGGCATTAGCGAGAGTCCTCCCCTGGACATGCACTAAGGGAAAAAAGCCATGCAACTGCCCCCCTCCCACATAAGCCGTATGGTTCACTGGCATTGGATGACCTTCCTGAGAACTCTTTACTGTGGTTTGTATGGGTGCCAAAAGCCCAAGAAAGCTTGCTGGGTTGTTCTCATTCAAATACTGAGCTTGCTGGGTCCTTATTCAAGCATCTTTAGACACTTTTCCTTCTTGCTCAGCAAAACTGCTAATTGGCACAGGAAATGTCCCCGCTTTGTACATTTATAGAAGCTGGAAACATTTCTACCTGACTATGCCAACAGAATTATATTTTCAATAGTATGAATGCCCCAGACTTTTCAATGACAATTTGGGGGAAAAATAATCCACATTATATAGTTACTCTTCAATAGACTCACGATTCAGGATTAGTGATTTCAAGCAAAAACCCTCTGACAGTGAGGTTTTAAAATGGGCATTTGGAATACATTCAAATTTGATAAAAAGCTGCACATAGTACCTTTCTGTTCTTGTGTTCTTTTACCTTACTTAGTACTTTTGGACTATTATGTGTTTAATGTCCTCACTACTAATTACAAATAAGGGCTATTATGGTTGGTTTCTAAGGAATATTTTCCATCAACTCAAGGAAGAATGTTGCACTGCTAAGAACAAAGAAAATTGCCCTTGGATTTGGTTTTGGCCAAGAGCCCATCTCCCATATATTTGAGGTTTAGGAGGAAGTTCTGTAATCTCTCCTTCCTGCTTCTCATCAGCTGGTGCAGTGACAGATGAAAAGGAAGTGTTGGGACTTATGAAAGCATTCGAATCATTTGATGAAATTACTGAAAACTCTTGAAGCTAATACTAAGGTTTTGATTGATTATGCTTATCTTTTTACAAAAGCTACCTTAACCTGTTTGCAAGTTATATGCCTGTGCGTTTTCTTTGGATTTTTGTAGATAAAGTTTTTGTTGAGTCTTTTAGGGTTATCCTTACAGTGTAATAATGTTTTTGAATATGATAATTTATACCGTTCAGGTGTATTAATATGAGCAAAATACATCCTCCATTCAGAAATATTTAAAAAGAAACTATTAATATTTCACTGTGCATTTCTGTTTTGTAAGAATTCACTGAGAACAATATAGCAATTTATGACATTGTTCCTCCCTGACAGTGACTAAACAGGTATTCATTTGTTTGTGAAACTAAACAAAATGCAATTTCAGTACCAGAGTGGGTCAAATCAGATGGTTCTTGAGCAGGAATAAAATGACAGATGAAGCAGAATTTACAGTTCCACAAATAAATCCAAAATACACATGGGGATTTAGTGCATGACAGTGCAGTAATTTCAAATCACTGAGTAAGATCAATTATTTAATAAGCACTGGTGAGGCAGCTGACTGACTATTTGGATAAAGATCAAACTGGATCTATATCTTAGAGCCTTGATGAATTATTGATAAAGTAATGATTTTAAAATGAAACTATTAATGACCAACAATAGTAACAACTATAAAAATTAGAAGCAAGTTTGGGAATTTTTTCTTTATTATCATGAAATAGGAAAGGTCTGTTGAAATAAAAAGTACACAATATATATTTGCTATACAGAAAAAGCAATAACAGAGTTGACAATACAAAGATTTCAAGATACATAAAATTGTACAAAATACAGCATCAAAATTGCCATATAGTAAAAAGTACCATAAAACAAACAAACAAAAAAATATGTGCTGAATAAATACTATGCAAAGGACTAACTCTGCATGTAAACAAGAACTACAAACAAATAAAATGATAAAAATATGGGGTGTGGCATCCGCATCCACCGAGCTGAGCTGATGAAGCCGCACTGCCGCGCACAGCCAGCTGACTCCGCCTGCTCTCAGCCCGCCCCGGAGCGCGACACTGCAGGGCCATGATCTTGGCCCAAGAGGGCAGACTGGTAATCTTGAATCGGAGAGGTGACAAAGTTTTGGGTGACATGGCCCAGGGCAATAATTATGGACAGACCAGCAGTGGGGTGGCAGATACATCACCCAATATGCTGCTGGGGTACAGAAAGCCAGAGCCCAGGGCAGGTGTGTGACTGGGACCTCCTGTTGGTCCCCTGATCCTCATTCCAGCCAGCACCCAGGTAAGGCGGGTGTGTGGAACTTCCTCCATCAGACAGGTCCGGTGTGAAACCCTGCAGCAGAACTCCCTGAAGAGAGGCTAGAGGCAAGATTCACCCAGATGATCCAGGAGCAGAACATCTTGCCAAAGTGGCACAGCAGGTTCACTTCCAAGGGCTGCAGCAGGAAGAAGTGGAGCACAGCAGCCAGACCCAAGCCACACCCACCTGGATGAGTTTGAATTTGGTAGATCTGGACCTGGTGCTAAGGTAATAACTCTACCAAAGCTCTACACCAAAGGTCAGAAGATAGTGCTATACAAAATGACAAAGAGAAGGAGAAAAATGTATTCTCAGGTCCCGAGGCCACCCAGAACAAATGCAGGAGACATAAGCATAGAAGAAATTGGAAAGCACACACCTGAAATCTCTGAAATAATAACATCTGAAGTAAAGAAACAACTGCAGAAAGGTACAGAGGAAATCAGATCAGAAATAATTTCTGAAGTAAAAAAAGAAAATGATAGTTATAATGAAAGAATTACTAAGTGCTTCTAAAGAAGACACTGATAAAAATAGAGGAGAGTATAAATATGATGGAATCCTTGAATGAGCAATATAGGAAAGAAATAGAATGCATGAAGCAGATTCAAAGTGCTATAAAGGAAATTAAACCTCAATCACAAGCTGGCAAAACCGGTTGAATGAAAGTGAAAATAGACTTTCAGACCTTGAAGAAACCATTGCAGCTAGTGAAAAGGTAAGAAAACAAGTCTTAAAAACAACTAGAATGCAGGAAAATATAATTTAACATCTGGAAGACAATGCAAAG
>NW_004524580.1:16514357-16515311 GCF_000260255.1 Octodon degus
GTCATGGACACTGTCCATATCCACCACATACTAGAACTTTGTGAAATATCCTATCCCCCAAAAATTAGAAGTGCTGGTCATATATTTGCCATTTAGTATTTTTGTTATGTTTTATTCTTAGTAATTTTTTACTGTCATGAAAACTTTTTCTTAGCTGAATCTTTTATATATTAACCTAATCAAATAGTATGGGAGTACTCTGATTTGTTCACAGATTCGTGATCCATGCTGGCTGCTAGTTGGAGTCACAATTTAATTTTAATTTTTGAATATTATTTTGAAATATTTAATTTAATTTTGAGTTAATTAATATGCAATTAATTTTCTGAATATGGTTTGTTTGTTTATTTATTTATTTGCAGTACCGGGGATTGAACTCAGGACCTGGCGCTTGTCAGGCAAGTGCTTATTCTAGTTAGATATCTCCCAGCCTCTGAATATGGGTTAATTTTAATTTTTCTTTTATGATTTATACTCTTTCTTTGACTTACAATATACTTATAAGAAATAGTATGACATTTTCTCCTAGTATTAGAAACTTTAAAAAGTGTATTTCCATTTGCCATTGACTTTATATTAGTTTTTCCTTGTCTTTTTTACACAGACACACACACACATGAAAAAAATATACATAATCTGACATAAGATTGATATTGTTTTGTGGAAATCTTTGATGACCTTTTAAATAGGTTCATCTAATATAATTATATTTTACATTGTCCTGCATAACTACCATTTTGAGAGCTCTTTAGTCTTTACCCAGGACTATACAACAAGTTCTGCCTTCTGTCTGTTATTTTGTATATGCTACGTCTGGATGTATTAGAATATTTTGAGTTTGTATAACTAGAAAGTATTTCACTTTTAGTTTTTAAAGGTATGTTTGCTAATTATAAAATTCAATGAGGACAGATTTTTTTTTCAGTCCTTTGACTAAATAAGTCTAGTTTCTTA
>NW_004524580.1:16516176-16518774 GCF_000260255.1 Octodon degus
ATGGCTTTTCAAGGTGGTAGTGGTCTATCAGAGAATAAGACAGATAGGAATTCCTGTGACTAATTCTCTATCATGAGGGATGGTGACAGAAAGAACACTTAATAACATGCCTAAAAAGTAAATCATTATATCATATGTGAACCATGATTATGTGTGGACACACACTAAAGTATTGCAAGAAAATTACCTGAACAGTGTAACTTACTTAAATTTTTCACAATCTGTTGGTGATCCCTCATAATTTGCATGCTGGAGGCTAACTCTTAGTTTAATAGGGTTAAGAGGTAATGATTTATTATTTTTATTTTTTAAAGAATACAAAGTAGTGATAGAAAAAAAATAGCATTAGAAATGACACAGGATTTCCCTGAACAAAGCAATAGGAATTCAACAATGGTTGCTGTATTACTTGATACTATCTTCAAGTTAGTTGTTCAGAGTATCAGATATAAATATGTCAGATTCGTTTAAAGAAAAAAAAAACTAAGAAGTTATTCAAAATAGTTTGGCTAATTGTATTCTCGATTTCTGCTAGTCTTTTGAAAGGACCAGTTAATGCTTAATTTTTTTTCTCTGATTTTTTTATCCTCTTTTGAAAGTGGTAGTAGTTAAGTCAGGAGTACCCCATGCTCTCAAATGAGATTGTTATTTTTCCAAAAGAAAGTAAAATGAGCTTGTTGTCTCTTTCTTACCCCTTCTCCATGTTAAGACACAGCAAAAAGTCATCTTTTCAAAGGAAGAGACTGGCCTGGGGAGATATCTTGTCAATCTAGGCATCCACCTGGCAAGCGCAAGGACCTGGGTTAGTAACCAGTACCACGAGCCCTTCTGGCCACCTAAACCGGGCGTGGTGGTACATGTCTATAGTCCCAGCACTGGGGAGGCTGACACAGGAGGATCACTATGAGTCCAAGCTGCATAGTGAGACCCTGTAGCAAATAAACAAATAAATGAAAGAATTAGAAAAATAAAAAGAGGAAGGGACTTTCATCAAATACCAAATCTGCCCATCACTTCTGCCCATTCCTGCAGAAGTGGGGTGATACATTTCTGTTGTTGATAAAATACAGTCTATTTTGCTATAGCAGAAGAAGCAGACTAAGAGACAGAAACATCTCTCATACACTGCACAAATTACTGCTTAGCTGGATCAAATTATCAGAGCTAAGTCATGCTAATTTTTTTAGTGAGGTCACATCTTTTCAAAGTCAAATTTGCATGCTTATGACAATAAGCAAGTAATGTGCAAAAATCAGTGAGCACCAGGAAATTAGAATGGCCCTGTTAGGCTCCAAAGTATTAACAAGCTATTCTGACTACAATAGGCATATGTATCCTATTAGTAAGTAATTGCTTAAGAATTGAATGTAAATATTTTAACTATGTGTCTTATTGTTTCAAGTGGCTGTTAAATCATTAAGATATAACACTTATTAAATAGTTTAGATCTGTTTATTAAGTGTAGTAGATATTTCTTTTGGCCAAAGGTATTATGAAAAAATTAGTGAGAGATTAAGGGCATCATAAATATATACAGTTTGGAAACCTCTGTGTAGGGAGGTGATAAATGTTATGATAAAAAACTGAACATGCTAATTGATCTGGAATTGCTAGTGTAAGAAAGAGTGTGCTGCTATGTTAAGTATAGCATGTAAGTTGGACTTCTTCACTGGGACAATGACACTAAACAAAGCTCTGACCAGGTGGAGGAGTCATGTGTGTACCTGAAGGGAGTCTGCTCGAAGCACAGAGCTCAGCCAGTTAAGGCCCTCAAGGTGGGAGGGAGCCTAGAGCAGCTTGGGAGGCCAGGGAGGTCTGAGCAGAGTGAGCCAAAGGGAAAGAGGAAGGAGGGAGGTCAAGCAGGGGTCGGAGAGGCAGGTACACAAACCATTAAAGAAGTCTGGAGTTTGCTCCATAATAGAGTCATTGTATTTTCAGTTAATCTTTTTAACATATACATAACCTAAAATGAATGGTTTATAAAAAAAAAAACATTTGTGTCTTAATATTTCAACACACTGCACAGACCAATTTAAAAATGCATATTCTATTTAGGCTTTCTACAGTACATATTTCAAAATTGGTGTATATAAGTTTGTCTTAGAATCCTAGCCTTCTGTCTTCGAAGGTATTCATTTCATGACTTGATTGCTTAAGATGCAGAGTGCTGCTTTAGGGTATCACAGGCTATAAGTGAATGCTTCCTTTGCCTCTACACAAGAGAAATCTTTCCTGCAGTTAGTACAGCTGAGCCCAGTCTTAACTTAGAAAACAATCATGCATAAACAGTACTGGAGGATAATTTTATGCTACAGTAGTTTTTGCCATTGGATACCTAAAAAGGTCATAGTGATTGAGGTACTTCTTCATATAAGCTCTAAAGTTTACATTAGTTTCTTAAAATCTTTCTCAGAAATATTAGGCTAACATGTTTTAGATGTTATAAGACAAACATTTTGCATCATTTGAATAGTCCTTTCTTTTTTTTTTCCTTGAGATACTATGGATTAACTCAGAACCTTGCAGGAAGGTACATCATTATAACTCCTTATAAATTTTATTTTGTGACAAGATCTTGGTCAGTTATGTAAACTGGCC
>NW_004524580.1:16519189-16520243 GCF_000260255.1 Octodon degus
AAAGATGGCAAGACTTTGATAATGTAAAGTATCTTAAATCAGGTTAAGT
This sequence comes from Octodon degus, assembly GCF_000260255.1. NCBI lineage: Eukaryota > Metazoa > Chordata > Mammalia > Rodentia > Octodontidae > Octodon > Octodon degus. The sequence goes on from NW_004524580.1 coordinate 16,519,239, forward strand.
GTATCTATACCATTTCTCTCTCTCTCTCTCTCTCTCTCTCTCTCTCTCTCTCTCTCTCTCTCTCAGTAGTACTGAGTATTGAACCCAGGACATTTTCACTGAACTACATCTTCAGTCTTATCTATTTATGATTATATGAAAGTGCCAATGTATGTATGCATGCATGAATTATGTGTTTATGTATTATTTTGAGACAGTCTTCTTACATTTCCCAGGCTGGCCTTGAATTTAGGGTCCTGTTGCTTCAGCCTTTCAGAGTTCGTCGATAACAGGTATACAGTACCACACCCAGATATTTATTATTTCTTTACAATGTAAACTTTAAAAATGCATTATTCTACTATGCAATATACCCCCAAACTTACTGTACTTTTATTACTATAAGTTAATACTCATTAAGCAACATTTTCCCATCCCCTAAAAAGCAATTTTAACTAGGGTAAATAATACTAGTAATGGAACATTTTTCAATTAAGAGAACTATAAACCCAAGACATAATTATTATTTCTAAGACATCAGTAACATAGTCTTATAAATAAATTTTTTTAAAAAAATAAGGTCAAGCAGGAGTTTTGTGGGAATTTTGTTTGTTTTATTGCTATATGACCAATTCATCATTTTGGATGATAACTATGAAATAACACACATATCCAAGAGCAGAAGGGTTTGAGCTGAATCAACCTGTTGGATATACTTGCTATAAATCCATTATTCAAAAGTAGTAGACTGAATGGAGTTACCAAGAAATGAGTGTACCCCAAGGGCATCAAAGAGCCAGGGACATCCCAATATGGACAAGTTTTGAAGAAGAGAATGAGAACAATGAGTGTAACTGGAGATCAAACTCATAAATGAAATAAATCAGATCCACGTGTGTAAGCATCACAAAGAATACATAAAATCCCAAAGGTACAATAGATACTGTGGAAGAGAGAGAGACTGCTCAAAGGGAAGGAACAACTGGATGAGGGAAAGGAGAGAAGAAAGAAGAAAGGGAAATATAT
>NW_004524580.1:16520997-16546565 GCF_000260255.1 Octodon degus
TCTCTTTTTTGGTTTACTTTTGTCAGAGATGGGTATTCCATTGCCATTCATATATTGTAGGAGCATGAATTCAGCAAAATAATCCAATACAGTCCAGTAGTCCTTTATAGTAGTGGTTATCCACATGACTGGCAATGTCAGAAGTCGTTGACTTGAGCGTTTTACAGCTCAGCGTATTAATATGGCTTTACTTTTTATACCTCATTTTTATACTTTTCTGCTGGATGGTTAAGACCAAGATAAAGCAAGATGTATATAATAAGAAATGTAACTTTTGTATCTGCCAATGTCAGTCAAATCCCCTCAGGATTTATCCTGAAACCCTGTACTGTGGTTTATAGATACTTTGTCAATGTGACATTCTATTAACCCTAATAGATAAATTGCATCTACCTCTGGATAAGGATGTGACAACTAGACACATCCCTAAAATAATTATTCCTTCTTTTTGGTTTCATACATTTGTTGTGTCAAACAGTAAAATATTACAATGATTTGCCATTGTGTTCCAGTGACCTACTTTTAAAAACTAATTTGATTATAAATCAATCTAAATATCTACTCATAATTTCCATTGGACTGGTTTTTTTCCTGTTGACAAATTATTGCTTTATTGTGATTTATTTTTGTTACAATTTTATTCTGAATGCCAAATAATTTTATTTCCTGAATTATCTTCATTGATTTTTTGCTTCATATCTGCTTGTTTGGTAAATATTTTCTCAGTTGCTTAATAAATAAAAAGAGAACCTAAAATGAATCATTTGTATCCATTTTTATAAATCTGAATCAAGAGTTTGTGAAATACCTCAGTCATTTTTATGGAATGTTTGAAAACATCTCAAATTAGAGTTAAATGTCTACTAAATTTTTCAAATCTCTTACTTATGTGTTTTAGACTTTTGTTCTGTGCTCTTAAGTTATATACGTTAGAAGTCAGTTAAATGATATTCAAATTTTTGTGAAAGATGGCAAGACTTTGATAATGTAAAGTATCTCGTTACACAAAAACTTTAAAAGCCCAAGTTAGCAAATATTTAGGATACTCTATCCCCAAGAGAAACCAGAAAACATACGGCAGCTGCAGAAAACTGAAGTAATCATGTTCAGGTATGGGCAAGACTGTTTTTTCCCCCAGTGAGCTTAGAGAATACATTGATTCAGATTCACTCTGTGTTCTTACATTTTTTTTAATGCTTGCAGCTGCTCTGTGAAAATCATCATTAAGAGGATGAACAGACAAACCACAGAGCAGGATAAAATACGTGCAAAACACATCTCTAACAACGCAATTGTGTCCAAAACATACAAAGAACTCCTAAAACTCAACAATCACCAAACAAACTGCCCCATCTCAAAATGGGACAAAAGATTTAAACAGAAACCTCACTGAGGAAGATATACAGATGGCACATAAGCATATGAAAAAGTGCTCAACATTATTCGTCATTAGGGAATTGCAAAGTGAAACAATAATTACATACTATTACCCCTCTATTAGAATGGCTAAAATCCAAAATGTGGACAATAAGGATCTCTGGCAAGGATGAGGAGCAGCAGGGACTCTCTTATTCCCAGCTGCTGGGGATTCAAAGTGGTGCAGCCACTTGGGAAGACAGTTTGGCATTTCTCACAAGCCTCAGCATCATGCTAATACACCACCCAGCAATGGTACTTCTAGGTATTTATCCAAATGAGTTTCAAATTTTGTCCATGCAGACTCTTGTGCAACAATGCCTGAAGAAGCGTTATTAATAATCATCAAAAACTGGAACACTCAGGCTTGGTTGACTAAAAGGGTACACAAACTGTGACAGATCTGTGATGGTTTGTGCCTAGTCGTCCCCCCAAAGTCTCATGCAGTCATGGGGTGGCTTGTGGAGTTTGTGATTGATTCTGGATCCAATGGTGTGATTATGGGTGTGAGTGCTCTGGGGTGGATACTCTGCATTACAATGTAAGGAGGGGAGAGAGGCTAGCTGGTTGCCTGAGCTGCTGCCACTGCCTTTGCTCTCTGCTCTTTGCCACCAGCATGAACCGTTGCTCTCCGCCATGTGCCGCTCTACCTTGGAGCCAGCTGAGTACAGACTGAAACCTCCACTAACTGTGAGCTCAATAAATAAATTTCCATCCTTCGTTTTGGGCATTGGGTATTTGTCCCAGCAATGAGAGAAGAGTAACTGAGACAGATCCATACAGTGAAATATTCTTCAATGATAAGAACTAAGACCTTAAAGTATGAAGGACAGATGAATGTTAAAAGCATATTATTAAGTGAAGGAAGCTGCTTTGACAGGGTTGTATAGGATTTTGATTATATACAACGTTTGAGAAAGGTACAAGCTAAGGAATTTAACAAAATGCATGGTTTTCACAGGTTCAGAGGAGGAAGAGTCATTGAAGACATGCATGAGGTTTTTTTTTAAAACTCAATTAAAAAGTCTATAGGATGCTTTTGGTTGGTGTTGGTATGCATTTGTCAAACCAGTTCACTAAGAAGCATAAAAATATGTCCACATACACAAAGTTCATGGCCCTAAAAACAAGACAATTGTGTCATACTTTATTGTTTCCTCATTAGTAACAGAAAACAATTGTGTGATTTACAATTGTATAGAGTTGTCCCTCCATACACACAGGTTCTCTATCCATCGTTCAACCTGCTTTGGATGAGGAATAAATTTTTACAATATCTGTGTTAAAGGTCTGAAGAGTCTTTTTCTGGTTATTCTCTAAATGCAAATATAATAGCTATTAACACTGCATTTACATTGCAGTGTATGTAACTCTAAGGTGACTTAAAATGTACAGCAGGATGAGCATAAGTTATATGCAAACAGTAGGCCAGTTTGTGTAGAGAACCTAGGTGTCTGAGGATTTTGTTCTCTGCAGGGGTTTCTGGGACCAGTCCTCTAACACTAAAAGATGGTGTTTTTCTGATAATTGGGAATTTTGGTGTCTTTGTTTGTAAATTTATTAATTTGATACAGGGTTTCGCTATGTGGTTCAGCCTTGTAGTGATCCTCCTGTCTCAGCCTCCCCAGCACTGGGATTATAGGTGTGAGCCACCACACTGTTTCGGGGTGGACATAGTACACCCATGGTTGAGGCCAGCACTCCATGTCACTGGGGATCAAACCGCGGCCTTGTGCTTTTGAGGCAGGCACTTAGACCACCCAGCTATCTCCCCAGCCCAGAACATTCTGTTTTGGCCATATGTGAACTGGTTAACATCTGGAAGTCAAACTTCCCCCAAGAAGATTATTTGCTCATGGGGGTGTGTTTGGAAGGTGTCTGGTTTGTGAGGATGTATAGCTGACTTCCTGGTGTCCAGAGGCCTGGCTCTCCCCATATCCTCTCTTCCCCTGCTCTGCTTCTTTTTTGCTATGCCCTGGTAAGCTCCACCATGTCTTTATCTTGTCTTGGAGTGGGCTGGCCACATAAGGACTGAAACTTCTAAAATGTGAGTCAAAATAAGCCTCTCCTCCTTCAAGTTGTAGGTGTCAGGTATGGTGTCCCATTGATATTAAGATATTGATAAGAGTAGAGTCCATATATACTATTTTATACTTTAGGTAATTGATGTTTGAGGGTTTTGCACAAATTGGCTTCCACATGTTTGCACTATCACCCACAGACTTCTGGTGCCACGTCCAAGGGACATATTTCCTTCATGGCACAGCCTCTTGCTGTGTACCTCTGTATCATAGTGTCCTGGTGACCTGGCACCATGATCAGTGAGGATGCTGCTGAAAATTATGCTTAGATTAAAACAGCACCTGAGGGCTGGAGCTATATCTCAGTGGACTAAAGCTCCTGCTTAGGTAAGCTTAGGCAATTGAAGGGACCACAGTTCAATCCCCAGCACCAGGTCCCCAGGGGTAGTGGTGCATGCTTGTGATCTCAGTGCTAGGGAGGCTGAAAGCAGGAGGATCACCAGGAGTCTGAGCTGTCTAGTGAGACCCTGCAACAACCAAATACATTAAAATAAATAAACAGATAGATAAATAAAATGAATAAATAAAACAGCAACTGATAAATAGATATGTAAAAAAGCAAATTTCACAAAACTACAGGACCATTTGAAGAGATTGTAAGATCTTCTTGTGGGACTTATAAAGAACTTGAATAGGAGAAACATGGAGGGTCTCAAAATTTTACTGGCATCACAGACAAATCAGCCTTTAAATTCTAAGAAATTTTGGACTGGTGAGAGACCTCAGCAGACTAAGCGCCTCTTTAGGGAAGCACAGGGACCAGGGTTTGATCCTGGGCACCATATGCTGCAGCGGCCCTGCCCTTGGGTGCACTGAGCCAGCCACCAAAACCAGGTGTGGTGGTGCATGCCTGCTTTCCCAGCACTGAAGAGGCTGAAAACAGGAGCATCATCACAAGTCCAAAGTACTTAGTGAGACACTGTATCAAATACATATTTTTTTAAATCTAGAAATTTTTGCAGCTGGGGTACAGCTCAGTGTAGAGCAGGCTTAGGCCTCAGTAGCTCTTGGGCTTAATCTGTTCAATCCTATACTCTCTTCACCCTCCAAAAGAGTTCTTTATTATACAGTTTTCAAGGTGAAGTAGCACTGATGACTATGAGCTAGGACTGAGAATGGGTAATCAGGAAAATATTTGAGGAGAATAAGTAATACAAGAAATAACTTTGAAAATAGAAAAGCAAACAGGCTAAGGAAATTCAACACAGTTGCTAAGCAACAATAGCACCCCTTGAAGTTCACAAGAAGTAATTTACAGAAAGACCAGTTGGCATCCTTGTGTAGCATATTCCATGTGTAGATAAGGAATAGGTGGACAATAGATTTGAGCAAAGGAATGACTTAACAAGCAAAAACTAAGATAGGTGAAGGGACCAAGGTGGAAGAAGTTGTACCCAAGAGGGCTGGGAAGATAGCTCTTGTAGAATAAGAGTATGCCTGGCAAGCACAGGGCCCTGAGTTCAATCCCCAATCTTGGAAAAAAAAAGCCATGGCACCCAAGAGAATGATTATAATGCTACACTGTGGATGTCAATAACTGCCTAAGCAGAGCAGGGAAGATATTAGTGTACAACAGTTAGTGCAAAATAGAAAAATATATAGACTGCCAGACCCGTGGGTCAAAGGATGTCATGTGGTGTGTATGCGACAGAGTGTATAGAATTGAGAGATGAATTGCTTGCCATGAAGAGAATGCTGTCTATAGGACAACCCCAAAACTGATTGGCTAGACTAAGGTTAAGGGCAAATTCACAGGGAAGAGAGTTCAAAGACATAAAAGGGCAGGATGCTGAAAGGATCACATATGGACACATGTATTAAAAGTTCTAGCAATCAAGGCAGGAGTACAAAGAATTGATGCTAACGTGATCAGGTGCAGAGGCAGTTCACAAACCAGACTAAGGTAGTCCATGAAGGAACAATGAACCCATGAGTGCCATGGGATGGATAATCTGATGCTCAGAGATTCAAGTAGAGGGAGATAGTGATCAGATGACCCAAAAAGGCAGCGAGGAGCAGAGAATCCATCTTCCACCCAGTGACAGCTGTGCAGAGGAGCAGAGCCACCAATGGAGAGGCCCAAAGCAGCTGGCATGTGCTCAGAAGAGAGCCTCATTTTAATTTAGAGAAGATGATGAAGGAAAAATTCTGAGAGCATGTTGGATTTGTTCGGTGTGGACTGGAGTGGCAAAGGGCATACATTATATCACAAGACAGTGTCTGTCATAATTTCCTGGTTTCTGTAGTATCATGGAGGAAGGTTTGTGTGGTGCATGCCATATTCATCTAATAAATGAAGACAACATGGTGGAGACTGGTGTGGAGTATTTGGTCCGCATGTCCAAAAATAAAACAAGAAATGCTAGAGGTAAATCTGGTGGGCAGTGATCCCTCTAGAAATAATTAATATGGATGATGGGATTTGTTTGATCTATATTTTATACCTTGCTCTAGTGCCCTTCTCTGTGTTCGGTACAGTTATTAAAATGTGAATACTGGGGCTGAGGGGATAGCTCGGTGGTCTAAGTGCCTGGCTGGCAAATGCAAAGACCCGAGTTCAATCCCTGGTACTACATGTGTGCTATGCTGGCCCCACAAATGGGCATGGTGGTGCACACCTGTAATCCCAGCGCTGGAAAGGCTGAGACAAGAGGATCACTATGAGTCTGAACTGCATAGCAAAACCCTGTATCAAATAAATCAATTAATTAAAAAGTAAAAATAAAATGTGAATGTACTGAGCTCTATCAATGGGCTCCGCATTGGTGGACTCAACCAACAATAGACATAAAATATTCGAAAAAAATGTATCCGTATTGAACATATTCGGACTTTTTTCTCATTATTCACTATGCCATACTATATATTACACCTTTATACAAGATTTACATTGTACTTATTTAAATTTTTTTAGGCATTTACCTGAAAATAATAGGAAAGAAAAGATAACAGGTAGAGATAATGGGATTAGGCATAGTACTATTATTCAGAGGTAAGTAAGACTGAAGTGGGGTTATGGCTGTGTAGTTCATCATACTGTTCTCTCTCTCTTTGTATGTATTTAGAATTTTCCATTATAAAGTTTTAAAAGATAACATCAGGCAGTAAAATAGATGCTAGCTAGTTTTTCAAACCAATCCCATGAATTATTCTTGGTACTAAATTTTAGGAATGTAGCTGTAAAAGTATTCAGGGGCCCAGCCTTCATATTGATTATGGCTGAAAGGAAAGACAATCAGCAATCTAAAAGAAGCCACTTTGAGCTTAGATTTTTATCTTTAAAACAATAAAAAGTCATTTATATGTTTTAACCAGAGAAAGATATCATCTGATTTCTCCATAGTATTACATATAACACAACGAAGTGGTTGAAAAGGACGAACACGAAGGAATCTGCAGTCTCTACAGTCATTACGTTTATGTTGGTGGACGTTTGTGAAACAGAGAGACAGAAGAGGGATAACCCGTGAGCAACTGAAAAGAAGAGTTGGGTGAAGCCAACCGTGCTGGGGCATGTGGTCTCAAAGCTCAGACAAACCAGGGATTAAGGCAAGAAGTTATTTGTTGCCTAAACTACCTAAGCCATAAAGTTTGCCATCTCTTTTCTCAGAAACAAGACATCCTTGTGGCTGTTAGGAGCAGTGTCTCCATTTCTGTTTTGTGGTGCCCAAGAGTTGGGTCGTACTTATCTCTCTGTATATCTCTTTATATAGTATATGGTGACGCATGTCTGATTTGATGAAATAAGGTGAGAAATAATTACAAATTCTTGTTTTGGAAACTGCTATTCAAAGTGCATGTAATTTTCATTCTGTTCAAAATGCCTAGTTTTTGCAAGTCTCAGCTCAAACATGAGCTTCTCCTTGAGCATCCTCATTGTGTATCTGTGCTTTCTTGTATCTTCTTTTTTTTTTTTTTTCTTTTTTTTTTTTTTTTTTTTTTTTTTTTTGGTGGAACCAGGGATTGAACTCAGGCCCTTGTGCTTGCCAGGGAAGCGCTTACTCCACTGAGCCATCTCCCCAGCCCCAGCAGAGACTATTATCACTTGGGAATCATTTCTTTCTTTCTTTTTTTTTTTTTTTTTTTGGCGGAAGCAGGGATTGAACTCCTTGCGTTTGCCGGTAAAGCGCTTATCCTACTGAACCATCTCCTCGGCCCTCTTGTATCTTCTAAACTCATAATCCAGACCTCAGTTTTGTATGTAGGTGTCACTTCAATGTGACTTTATACACATTATAGTGAGCTTCACATCTTTTTTCCCAGTTAAGTTTCTTAATTAAAACTGTAAGAGCAAAATGTATGTTATTGCATTTATCTTCCCTAAGTACAGCACTTTATTTTAATGCCAATAAACATTGAATTAAAATGATTTCTGATCCCTTTAGATTTGTATTTCTCCAAAGTATAGATGGGTAGCAAAACTTTCTGTGGAAGAAAATGATTTTAACTTAACAAATTTAAGTTAACAAATGCTCATCGAGGTTATGAACATGGGATAGCCTTAGGAGATCAAATGACAGGGCAAGTTTATGAGTGCATAAAATTCTTTATTTAGAACAATAAAGTATATGTTTATATAATGTAATTTCAAATTCAAACCTGTATAAAAAGGGTCAGGACATATACCTATTTTAAAAAGTACACATACAGTATATACACATACACATCACATTTTACAACTTTTTTATTTAAACTTCAGTCATAATAAAACTATTTAGAATAGTGTTGACATACATTTACATTACAATATGCAAACTTGTATCTATGACTGAACTAGCGATATATTTGTGCATCCATCTAAATGTCTGAATACTTTTCAAGTCCATTGATTTAAAAAACAGTGACAAGTGGACACATTAATCACACATTAATGCTCAGAATACAGGAGAAAGGGCGATTTTGTTTGGAAATTAGAGTCTTGCATCTCATAAGTCAATTGACGAAAATACCACAGGTTTTAGTTTAAAAAATTACCACCTTATATTTTCAAGAACATTATAAGAATGTACTTGGAAGATGATAGCTATACATTGCAATGTTCAGCAAACATTTTAGGGTCCTCAATATACATTTTGATAGGAATTATTTTTAAAACAACAGGTTGTTAGGAAGTGAAAGTACCATTATTTTATCTGTATATCTGTACAAAGGCATTTTGAAAAATGAGCTAATATCTCAGAAGGCAGCAACACCATAAATTGGATGATTGAATTTAAACCTGAATGATTATATTTTAGAGTCAAATTTGAAATAATATCCATTCAAACATAAACTGGTTTCCTTTAACATTCTTGTACCACTTTCCAATTTTAAAATTTATTTTATGTATTACTCTTTTATGAATTGGTTCTAAAATATCTTTTGGCTTTGAAAAACTATGAACATCTTGTATCTGCTGCTCTTAGCTTTCAATAAAATGAGCATATTCAGACGTTCAATTTGGTGCATTTTGAAATATTCCATAAGTCTTAAAGTGTACCTTCCCAACTAAAACACACTCTTAATTTTCTTTCTTCAAAGGTGATCCAAAATGTTTATTTAAACAAAAGCCATCTCCTGTGCAGATGGTTATCTAATCTGCCCAACTTGCAACTGAATTTCGCATTTACTAATGGACTCTATTTACATTAGAAACAAAAACAAAAATTTTCATGGTCAAAATGCTTATTCACAGAGAATGGGGTTGGATATTTTGTCTTGGACAATTTCTACTATACTGCATTTTTAGAAACATTGCCAGTCACATAGCAGAAAAGGCTCACCCCAAGAAGCGACCCCCAAATTCGTCACAAGGATAAATAAAAAGCAAGACTCTAAGAGGAGAGGTGATTTACCACCATACTCAATAGCAGAGTAGAGCTTGTGACAATTTTCTGACACCCATTCTTGCTATGCCGAGCTGTTTTTTTGAAAATTCTGTTTCTTAAAGAACAGACCTGGAACGGCTAAATGTCCCCTACGAGGGTCAAATGCTGACACCTGAACCTAGCTGTAGGCACACTTTGGAAAATAGCCATGATTTCCAAATGAATTTGTTTTCTGTTCATGTATAATTTCAATTGAGCGAAACTGCTAAAATGTACAAAAAAGTTTCTCCAATTAAAATGTGTTTTATTCTTATTAAAAGCAAATACTTCATCATGAACACATGCTTTCTCATATTTTCATTTTTCACATATGCAATCCTTTATTAAGTGGATAGGTTAGTCTAGAATTGTATTAAAAAATCAATTTGCCTCTGAGTCATTAAAAATGGCAGTGTGGTGAGCACATTACACTATCATTTGTTGTCCAGGAATATTTAGTATTACTGGGCAGGCCCAACTTATCACAGAGCCAGTTTTGTTATAGACTTGGTCTTGACCAAAGAGGTACAAAGCTCTCAGTATAATTTACAATCTACAAACTTTGAAGCCATTCTAATTACAAGGCAATTTTAAAACATTGCAAAAGAGAACTGTCAGATACATGGCACCAATTTTAAAGGCTATTTCGTGGTTTATCATCTCAGTTGTGAGTTCTCCATAACTTATGGAAAAGAATTTTCAGAACATATGGGATCAAACAGGCAAAGATATATGCATATTTTCTTCTCCAAAGCAGATGACACAGTTAAATGTCCAAGCAGCCAGCATCCAAAATAATGTTCAGCACTTCTCTAATATTCATGCATTTTATTGAATTGTAGTGTTTTAAAATTGCCAATCCATGTAACTTGCAATGAACCAATATATTTAATAGGCAGGACACAACCCTCGTTCCCTACCATGACAGATTTCCTAACCTGCTAAATTGGTTTACTTAATTCTATTAAGACCATTTTTCTTGATGTTAAACCCACACTACTAGCTTTAAGAACAAAAGTGTATTTCTTGTATTCTCAAGCTCTGAGGACAGCATTTCCATATACCCAAACAAACTGAAATCACTGGATAAATAAACCAAACCACTAGCCTGAGACTATCAATCTTGTCAATCTATACACCACCTACACATGTAAGTCAAGTTAACCTATGCCTATTTTCCTCAAAACAATACCACACATCAATAAGTCCTTTCAGCAATTAAACCGATCCTTAATTTTATCACTAACCAGTTGTACCATGGGATGTCTGAGGGCCTGAAAAGTTAACACAGCTTCCCAGTGGACTTGTGTTGACTCTTAGAGTAATAACCCACACTAGAGGAAGCACAGCACTTTGAAGAAGAAGAAAACCATAGAAATCATCTGAGCTCTTTGGCATAAAAAAGAGCAAAGAGCAAAGGCCACACAATAAATTGTATCTGGATTAGTGCTGAATATAAGCTAAAATCCAACTATATGAGAAATTCTTGATATTTAAAATCAAAGAGAAGCTAGCGTTTAGATTTTCCATGCCCCTTTGTTGAACAATATTAAAAATGGTGCTCTTATGTTTATAACCCATGGCAATGACGTTATTACAAAGATTAAGTTTGATGGAGAGGCTTTAGATTCTTTTAGGTATTTGTTCACATGTTAAAAGAATTTTCATCACAATAAAATATAGAAAAATTGCTATTTGACTTTATTAAGGTATCCTTTTCACTATTAAAAAATTGACAAGGGGAATTAACATAATGGCCTAAAAATTTTACTTTAAAAGCACAACGTCCATCTTGGGAATTCTGGTCAAATTCATTCTTAACATGACGAATGCTGTCAAGTATTTTAATTAGCAAACTGACATGCATAATTATATAAAGCTTTCTTTTCATTTTTATTTCATAAACCCTAATGGATATAGGGTGCCTGATTTTAAATAAATTGTTCCTTTAAACAGATAATGGTGATTATACTATAAATAACTAAAGTTTCCTGATTCCTTGCATTATTGTAAAAGACAAGTAAGCTAGTTTTCAACACCCATATTAGCATGGGGGTGTGATTTTCTAACCTTACATACTAAGTATCATAATTTACTTTTACTCTCTCCCATGGTAGAAATTGAAAATGGGACCATCATACATTCAGCATTTTCCCCACATCCACTTACATAACTCTGTAATAGTTTTAGAGTATAAACATGTCATAATATAATTTGCAAACACAATTTATACACTCTAGAGTAGCCAAGGCCAAAGGCTGACACTGCTGGGGATGCCAAAGGTCCTCCTAGGCACGTTCTGCCGGTCAGGCTTCACGGCTTCTTCCTGCGATGACTCCTTGGGAAAGGCTTTCCTAAGCCCAGGCAGCGCTGTGCTAATTCAGGACTGACTCCCCCACACAGAGAGCACCAGCCAACCATATCCATTTCTCTAGTGGGATGTGCATGTGCCTGGTCTATGTCAGGGAGAGATCAAAGTCAGACACCTCTCATCAACCAGCAACTACCAGGCTGACATGCCTGCTGCCCTTCCAACTGCTTTCCACACTGGACAGTGGCTGACGCTACTGAGTTTTTGTTTTTTCATGTTGTTTTCTAGATCCCTTTGAGAAAAAGTCATTCCCTCCACTAACCAGGCTGAAACTTACTTTCAGAGACTGGGATAACTATATAACTACAGACTGAAGATTGTAACTGAAGAGTAAAGCTGTGTGCTTGCTCAGCACTTAGACCAACTCTGGAACCAAGCGAATGGTGCGTGCGAACTGGGACACATGCCTTCTCTGCCATCATCACTTGCAAGTTCTGAATGAGACCACAAGACCCTCTGGTCCTTAAAATAGAGTCCTGCTCCATACAAGCTCTTCTTTATAGATGATTGATTCAGTGCCAGTTTCACAGTAAAACACTCTGTTCCAAGTTCTGAGTCATCCATAGAAAGTCACGGGTAGCAAGAACGGATAAACATGAAGTCTGTCACTTCAGACAGAATAGGAGTTGGTTTAAAGCTGCTTCATTTATGAAGCATACATGAACTGTTACCAGCCTAGAGAAAAAGGAACAAAAAAGACAGGTTACAGTGTGTTTTCTCTCTCCCTCCTTATTGTTTTCTATAGCTGAATACTTGTCTAAGCCCCTAGACTGAGTAATAGACTTATACTGCATTTTGAACTGGGATTAAAGGACCTGGGCACATTATTTTCTTAGTTGATCATCCCTGGGAACTCTTGACTTAATCTGCAATGATCTTATTACCTGCTGTCCATGTCTTCCAGCTGAAAGGCAAACTCCATAAAGGTGAGGGAGTTTGTCATCTTTTATAATGCTGACCTCCACTCTTGAAACAGTGCTTGTATTCCAGTATGTATTCAGTAATATTTTTAAAAATTGATAAACAAATACCTTGTGGTTTTCATACTCCAACATACAACCAGTTATCTCAGTTTGTGATAAGGGGGTTATCAAGCTATTTAACCTTGATTTTCTCTAGCAAGGGTTTAAAAGTAGTAGGCATATCCTGAGGGGAGGTTAGAAGGTCAGGAGAGTATCTGGAGAGTGGAGAATGGACAAGTGGACACAGATAGAGCCCTTGTCATAGGCAGAGAAGTTGTCAAAAGGTGACAAACCAGGAGCAGCCTCATAGCTGGTGAGCGGCTCTAATTCTGCAGCCGTCTAGCTGGTTGCTGGCAACCACTGCTCCCTACCAAGAAAAGAGCCACAGCAAGATCTCATTCAATATTTCCACTCAAAAGAAAAACTCAAGTGCTAGCGCACATTCTGACAAAGCCCCCAGGGGGTTTCCTTTGGCCTTAGTGCAGTAAGTTGTACTTGGGAAAGAAAGAAAGCCTTGCTTAGTTTTAGTTCTTCAGTGTTGCATTTAAACCAGGGAGTCTACATCAGAGCTTTCAACTTCGCAGTAAAATATTTGCACTTCCCTATCTTTTTCTAAAATTATAGATAATATCTTGCTTTATCCTGCCAGGATGTCCTGAAATAAATGTATATTGTGCATTCCTCTTCCTTCCTCTTCACTTTACTACCTTCCTTTCCTTCTTGTTTATCAATCTGAGAATCATAAATCACTGTTTCCAAAATATTGGAAACATTTGGCAGGATATTTATAAAGTCTAGTAGCATGAGGAGTAAGAATAGTAGAACAAATAGTAAGAAATACAGTACTTATCTTAGGCTCTTTAAATGTCATACATTAGAATCTATAGGACACAAAAATTGATCAAACAGAAAACTCTAGAAACTAGGATCTCTTTATTTAGAAAAGCAGAATTAAATCCAGAAAGAAAAATTTAAAAAAAAATTAAGAAAAAAACCTCAGAAATTAAAATGTATGGAAGATATTTTAAAATAGATCACAACTAAAAGGCAAAAAGCAATAACGAAAAGCAAAAGGTTATTTTTAAAAAGGTAGGAATAATTTGAAATTCTAGACTTAATTAAATGTAGAGGAGCAAGATTGAAAATCTATTTTTGTGTTTGTCCCTGGGTCACTTAGCAAACAAAATAAACTTGAAGGCTCACCACTGATTTTCCCATAGAACAAAACTACAATTTTTATAATGATACCCTGAATTTTTACAGCAGCTCCATGAAATGAGCAGGACAAGTATTATTATGGCCTCATTATATGGTGATGTGTTGCTTAATGATGGGGATCCCATCTGAGAAAGGAGCTGCTAGGCTCCTTGTCGCCATGCAAACATCGTGGAGTGTACTCATACAAACCTCATGGAGTGCCTGCTACACATGTAGGTGACACAATGTCATGCCTCAAAAACTATATCCCAGTATATTCTTTCTCTGATCTCGTAGAATGGCTATCCTATGTTATGTGTGTGATATATCTTTAACCAAAACATTGTTATATAGTACCTGACTGTGTACAAAATCTATGGGTCAGAAGACATTAACTGACTCAGCCCAGATCCTATAAACATTAACATTGCACAGCCAAGGCTTAAACCCATGCCTAATCCTTGGTAATCTTCTGTTTCATGGTATGGCTACAGAAAGAAAGCACAGGAAAAGAACTCCCAAAGCTCCAGAGAGTTTTAGAAAATATCTGATAAAGACTCAGAGATCTTGGCAATTGGGGAGCCCTGTACCTACAGTTTCCCAACATGGTTTGAGCTTGTTCCAATTCTAAGATCTATTTTCTTCTGAGCAGAACTACAGGAAAGTTCTACCCTGTGTTCCTTTTATCAATTGCTCCACATGCCTAACTAACTTCAAAAGAACTGCTTTCAACATTTACCATTATGAGTTAGTCAAGAAACTACTGAGTACACCCTCTTACTATTTGTTATTTACTGCCGGCCATACTGCTTTTTTTTTTTTTTTTTTATAACCAAGCAGTCTCTCTTGTAGGGTCTTGAGTAAGAATCTTTGTAGATGGTACCCCAATTCCAAACCCATAGTCTACAACCCCAACTGTTTTCTGTAGTTTCACTGTGACATACTGGTTGTTAGTTTCAGCAATGTTTACCAATAGCTCCTCTTCACTTCCTATTTTTTTAAGTAGTACTGCCATCTGCTAAGTCCCATAAGCCTTAAAACATCCTTGAGTCATGTCAAGCTCCCCATCCCATCAAGAACAGTAGTGTCTTCTTTTATACCAATGTCTCCAAAATGGTCCCTAATTTCCCATGGTTCCGACCTCACTTCAGGTAGCCACTTTCTCACACCTTACTGGAAGACAGGCCTCCCAGACAGATACCCTTCCTCCAGTTCAATACGCCCATCCTCTGACCACACTAACAGCTGGCTACTTCTCCTGAACCACTGCTTTGATAGTATCATCCATTTCTTTTCAAATCAGTAATGGTTCTTTATGATCTAGGGGGTTGTTAGTATCTGAACTGAGCTTTGAAAGGGATTTTCAGAGGTAATGAATAAAGTTCTCCATGACAGGAATCAGTCATTGACCTCATTCATTTTATCACCTACTTGACACTAACTCAATAAATGTTCCTTCAGAACATGTTCTTTCAGAACAATCGGCTTCTTTCATCTGTCTAATTGGATTCATCTTATACATGAGTAGCATTTTCATACCTTTAAAAAAATTAGATAAATGCAAGTTAGATTCCCTGTATGACTTTCCATAATTTTCCTTGCTGTGTGCACCTTGTTGCCCCACTGTCCACAACTAGCACACTAACCACACGAAAACACATAGACACAAGACAAAGATGAGCCATTTATCTTCAGCTTCAGAAGAGCCATTTATCTCCTTCACCACTGAGCTCAGCTTTCACTCAGGCCTCATTCATTCACTCAGCCTCACATTCAATGGACACCCAGCAAATGGCCTACAAGGTACATGCACCAGGTAAGGTGCTGGGCACACAGGGTGAGGCAGACAGACCTTGCTTCCGTCCTTGCCGATTACCTGACTACTAGAGATAGATAGAAGTTGTTTGACTGTGGTTGCTTAAAAATGCCATTTTTTTCCTTCTCTTAAACAAGTGAATGGGGTTTCCCATCACAATCCACTCTCCAAATGCCCTAGAATAAACACAATTGAAGTCACACGACTAAAGATTCCTGTGCCAGAGCAGGATCTCAGCAATGCAAGTTGAAACCAAACAACACAGGACATTGCTTGAGCTTTCAAGAGTTAACTGCTTAGGGGTCTGGGGAGATAGCTCAGTGGTCTAAGCACCTGCCTGGAAAGTGTAAGGCTCTGGGTTCGATCATGCCAAGCCAGTCACCAAAACTGGGCATGGTGGTACATGCTTGTCATCCCAGCACTGGGGAAGCTGAGACAGGAGGATCACTATGAATTTGACCTGCATAGTGAGACCCTGTACCAAATAAATAAAAAAAAAAATTAAAAAAAAAAAAAAGAATTAACCACTAAGTGTGTGCTTTGTGGGCTTCTAATGGAAAGAAACCAAAATAGTAGTGGGATTTGTATTGAGGTTAAATGGTAGAGAAAAGGATTTTTAATAAAATTAATTACTCAAACCCTCCAGAAAAGAAGTGTTGAGTGAAGAACAGAAAACTGAATTTAGAGAAAAGGTAGGAGAGGACCAGTTAAGACAAAGCACCGCTCATGCCTTGCAGACGGCGATTAAGTGTATGACTAACTATAAAAATAAGGGAGCATGTGGAGTAACCGGATTAAAGTGCTAGACATGTCCTTTGTAATTACTGTATCATGTTATGTCAGGTTTTTGAAAATGATCATTTCAATGATAAAAGTTAGCTCCTAGAGGAAGCCAAAGACTGTGACCCAGTTTCCCCAAGAAAGATTCAGTGTGGAGATAAATTTCTGAATCTGGGACAGAAGGGAAATCTGGACGGTCAGTGACCAGCAAGGACAGTCCAGCTCAGCTGGCCCCACAATGACAACCCACAGGGGGCGTGGTCCTCTCGCAGGGGAGCATGGGGAAGAATTTTCTGGCACCTCGGTGGTAAAGTGTATGCAGGGGGCATGGAGCACTAATAAAAGCAGCGACAGTGGGGGACAGCAGTGGCCCGTACTGGTCAGGCTAACGCAGTGCTGCAGATGCACCCCTCCAAGTGAGTCTGCGGCAGCCTAGAATCAGGAAAAGGAGAGCAGACAGGAGAGAGTGAGCATCAACCTCTGGCCGCGCTACTCTCCCTTCAGGAAGCGTCCCCTCCCTCAAGCCCCACAACCAGCAGCTTTTGGTCACCGGTTGAATTCAGGGCATCTTCGTTTCTGGGCTGTGACAAGCTGTGCCTATTACTAGTCACATGGCAGGCGAATCTTTGCTTTGACAGCTTTACTCTTTTAATTATAAGATATTTTGATCTTTTCTTCTTTATCTTAAATTGGCAGGGAAACATTTGGGGTTTTTCCTTTCTTTTTTCTTCCTAACGAATGGGATATCATCCATGTGTAGTGGTCACATCTGAGTAGAATTTGTTTTATTCCTTTTCGTTCATGTTTTATTTTAATACTAATCCGCTGTATTTCCTTGCTCTAATTTATTTTCGCCTCTTGAAAAATACTCCAAATAAGCCATCTATTGTTAACTTTGTGCATGCTTCTCCTGCAAGGTGAATCCACTTATCAGGGATAACACTGTCTACCTTTCATCGCTTGAGAACCCACAGCGAGGGAAACACGCAGAACGCAATTACACAGCTACTTTGCCCAACACATTGACATCTGCTTGATAGAGGCCGAAACCGCAAAGTTTGTTTCTAAATTTTGGTCTCTAAGATCTCATGTGGTTCTTGGTAAACACGTCAGTTTGAATTCTAAAACCTTACCACTGCATGAAGGTAACAGTGTTGAAACAAGCCACAATTACACTTCTTGAAACTCTCTCTCTTTTTCTTGCAGCATACTGAAAAAACAACAAGAAAAATGGTTAGAGCGCTTGCCTTTAGACAGAGTTTCCAAAGTACAGCATGATTTAGGCATTGTTAGAGAATTTTCTTTACTGAAAAATACAGTATTAAAAGGTTGAGAATTGGGGGAAGACTTGACCTCCATAAACATCACTGTAAAGCAGGGTATTTAACATGATCTTCGTAAGTAGTGAAAAAAAAAAAACTCTCTCTGCATATGTATGTACACACGTAATGTTTATATATATTTAATATTTATATATTAAAAAATACACACAGGCATGATATGAGAGAAAGAAACATTGAAAATTATAAGCAGAGACACATGTACCCTCAGAGAAGTAGGTGAAGGTACTCTACAGGCAAATGGCTTTGCATTTTCACTTACACATCTGTAATCCTAATCCTATAGGGGACTAAGCAGAAGTATACTGAGTTCCAGCCCACCCTAGGTATTTTAGAGAGAGCTTATCTCAAAATTCAAAAAAATTTAAAAAGTGCTGAGGATATATAAAGGTCCTGGGTTCAACTCTCACTGCTACAAAAAAAAAAAAGTAATAATGAAGAGATTAAGAAAGATCAGAAAGGGCTGGCCAAATAGCTCAGCAGATTAAAGCATCTCCAAGCAGGTGCAGGGGCTTGGGGCTCGATCCCCAGGCCTACAGGGGATCGCTGGTGGGGCGCGCTGAGAGGGCAATTGAGACTGGGCACGGTGGCGCACACCTGTAATCCCAGCCCATGGGAGGCTGTAAACAGGCGGATCACTACAAGTTCGATCTAGTAGTGAGACCCCGAACACCCTGTAGATCCTTCCCTAAAATAAAAATAAATAAATAAATAAAAAAGAAAGAAAGATCAGAAACATGGGCAACCTTTGGGACACACTGGTTGGAAGTGACCTCAGGAAACCTGACACCATGGAAATGCACATGTAAGAGAGGTAACGATGCCAGGTTTGCTTATCCACATATTCAGCAGGGCACAATACCTTATCTCATTATCTTCTTCATTAATCTGTATATTTTCACCAGCTCTTGTAAGACTTGGTTGTTTCTTCTGGAAAAGAACAATGGTGTACACTGTAAAATTATCAATGAATGATTGCTATGCTACAAAGTATGTGGCCCTCACCTTTTATCTTTCCTGTCAGTAACTCCGATAAGTTTTTTTCCAGTGTGTGAAATATTTTTGCAGTAAGATAAAAATTGAATGCGTTATCAACTCTACATTTATAGGACACTGGGGTTGAAAGAGTAAAAAAGAAACTGTCTTATTTAAACAATAATCAAATTCAGAAAGTATTTCTAAAAGCTGAGTCATGGTGATTTATCATGTTTTAAAAATTTTAGACAAGCTTCAATACGAAGAGAATAAAAGAGCAGAAGTTGGAAATAGCAGTAACACAAATGACATTTCTAGTTGACTTCTCTGCCATCATATGATTTTTCAGCATATCTTCTTCCTTTTTATGTTTAGCTTTGAAGCCTGTCTCATCCCTCAGGTGTGCACTCTGTGCCACACGGTTAGCTCCAAAGCCTGCTGAGGAATGGTAGGCAATTTTCTAAAATTTAAAAAGGAAAAAAACGTAGGCTATCTGTGAAAGGAAGACTCACTGTTTTCTCAACAGGATCCTTTCTGGGAATAACTATGCAAGGCTCATCAAGAAGGGAATAACAGAGATGGGTATTCCATTGCCATTTAAATATTGTAGGTACATGAATTCAGCAAAATGATCCAACATAGTTCCATTTTGTATCTGTATATACAAAATAGTTAGGATACATATCTACAGCTACTTTCTCTTAATTCAATGAGAAGAAAGATTTGTACTAATACAAATCACCTATCTGGACAGATCACGTCTGTCTCTTGTACTATGAATCACCACTACGAAGACAACAATATGTAATGTATTAATTATTGGAACTGTCCTACTAATCAGTTTTGAAACTGTCTCATTGCTATTTGTTTCTTAATAAAATTAATAAAATAAAAAAAAATGAAAGGGAGAACAACTGTCACGCCTACCTTCCAGTATAGCGCTCCGAAAGCAAAGCCAATCACAAGAGAGAAGAACGCCGGCAAGGCCATGGCTGCCCACTGCAGGCTGGAGTCTCCAGAGGAATCTGCAAATTTGCCTGGAAGATAAAGAGCACACACTGAGCACAGCAGGTCCTTCCCCCAGGGTCTGCCTCTGTGCCACTGTTGTCCCCACAGGTTTCCATAATAAACTCTTGACCTTTCTCTGTTTAAAGTAGTGGGAAGACCACTTTTTCTGCTGAGTGTTGCTTTTGCAAAGCCATATAAATCCACATAATTTCCGAAAGATGAATGTGTTTCACAAAGGAAAGAAATCCCACGGACAGGAAGAGCTCTGGCTTCCTAATGTTCATGCACATACAACCTAGACCTGCCATACATCGGGCACAGGGGATGATTTCTTGTATCAAGCAAATCTACCTTCTGTGTCTTTTTTCTTCTTAAGGACTTCACTTTCTTGCATTTCACATCTTGCCCCAGAACACTCAGGATCATATATTATAAGCTGCATCAGGCTCTGTACACGTTCAACTATAAGTGACCAGCTACAAACATGAAGTCATTCCCTGCACACTACAGTTACAGCACATGTAGGTACTGCGTGCTGAGAGTAATGGCTCTCCACTCATTTTCGTCTTCGACACACATGTTCTGAATGCCAGGCAGTGCCAAGTAGAGTGCTATGGACCATGCATTGGATTTCTTACTTTTGACACTGAAAAGCTTGAAGCTAACACCAAAGCTGACTGCAAGCACCACTATTACACACACAGAATAAGTAACTTTGTGACAAAGAAGACAGATGAGGTTGGCCTCGGACCCCTTCCTCCATCCTGCCTGCCTCTTGCATGGGAGAAGAAGAAGACTATGTGACTTATAACACCTTTCCTGTAAGAATCTCTTCCTCCAAATAGGAAACTGATTTTGACAGATTTCTCTGTGTGTCGCCTTACAAAAAGGAACCTGTTTGTTTGGAGACATTGACATGTATTCACAAGAGTTAAATTTGCAGTGTTTTTTCTCTATGTGAAGATATGATGCATTTGAAAGTTATAGATTGCCAACAACTAACAGTATACGGTTTTTAAAATGTAAACTAATTCAGAGTAGAATGAGCGTTTTTGGGTAACCTTGCAATAGTATATGGTTTATTAGGTTAGCCTACTTTTATCTGACTAATATCCAGCACACGATAGGTAGGAAATATTAAAGAACAGATCTCCTGTGTACACTAATATTTATAGGGGAATAATACACTTACAGATGTAATCAAAGAGATAAGAAATGGATTTTGTCTACTATAGTGAGAATAGGACTGCAGAAGGGCCATTTCCTAATTCTACTGATTTCTGTATTGCCCAGGTGACTCTAATGCTAAGGTATCTTCATGTGTGCTCATTTGCATGTAGGTAGGACAGGAAGGGAATGGCAGGAAAGGGGATCTGGAGTGAAGTGCAGGGGATGCTAGGGGTTGTGGGAAGTGCGTCATGGACTTCCCTGATCAGGAACTGCTTCAGTTCTGGTCCCGCCCATCATGTCACCTCAGGACAGATGTTCTAGGCATCTCGAACTGGAGTTCAACATCAATTTTCTTACCAAAATAAACTTGACTTGTACAGTTAGATTTGGTATAATTGATACAGTATTATTATTATAATATTACAGCGATTTTAAGGGTTATGTAAGATTATGAGGCAGAGTCTAGGGTTTTCTACCATTTTTTTAAAAATTAAATAAGAAAAAAGAATTGGAAGTTCTAAACCATTGCATATTTAAAAATTTAATGTAATTATCTATAAATAAATAATTTGGCTATTTGGACTTGCTTTTTTTTTTCTCTTTCTTTTATTTGTCTTTGGAGTCAGGGTCTCAGGCTGGTCTTGAAATCACTGTGCAAGCCCAAGCTGGCCTAAAGGTCAGCACAATCCCCCTGGCTCAGCCTCCTGAGTGCTGGAATTACAGATGTGTGCCACTATGCCCAGCCCCTGTATTCAGGATGACAACCTACTGTGCCCACTCTGTCTACTAGGGTTGCTGATTTTCACCATTTTGATGATGTCTTTAGGATTATGGGGCACTTCACATCCTGGAATCTAAGATGCAGCATAATCCTCCATGAAGAGAGAGCAAGGGAAAAGGATGTTAAAGACAGGGAGGAAGGAGCTGGCCAGACAGCTCAGAGGACTAAAGCAGGGACCAGGGTCGATTCCCGGCATGCTGTGCCAGCCCTACCCAGGGCATGCTGAGAAGATGATTGAGACTGGGCGTGGCAGCGCATGACTGTAATCCCAGTGCTTGGCAGGCTGAAAACAGGAAGATCACTGTGAGTCTGATCTGTGTAGTGAGACCCTGTAGATCCTGTACTAAAATACACTAAAAAAAAAAAAAAAAGACAGGGAAGAAAGGGCCTCCCAGCCACTGAATGTCACACCCAGCACAGGTCAAAGTTTCCTTATTTTATTATGACACTCGTTATACATTTGATTTAAAAAACAAGCCTTCCATTCTCAGGGATACTAGGTTCCTTTTGCAGAGAAAGAAAAATAACTTTATCACCAAAGGCTGCTTACATGTCCGGGGTAGAACTTGCCGTAATGTACTTGCCTCTGCAGCTATCAACTAGCAATCAATGAGATTTGAATTGTATGCCTCAAGGCCCATGCAAAGGCTTTTTGCAGCCAAGGCCCACGTTGTTAACAAAGCTTTACTTCTACGCACAGCTTGCTCTAGGGACCTCGTGAGGAAGGAGAATGTGGACACAGGACTCTGAGTAACTCCAAATTCCTGAGTCACTACTGTACTGTGGCTCATTCTTACTCAAACTGTCCACTATCGAAGCTTCTGGGAAATTGTCTTGCTCGGTTTGACTAATAATAACTGATATTGAAGAATAGAGCACAAAAAATGTGCCCCAGTCTTGCTGAAGTTCTTAGAGCATACCTGCTTAGGAATTCCATACCAGTGAGAGTGGATCTCTTGGCACTAAAGAAACCGGCAAACGAGAGTGCTTCTGCTTGACTCAGGTCTAAAGCTTAGTAGGACTTGCCACAACTCAGCTTGCAACTGCTAACTGTTCTCATACCTGAGGGCCAGCCAGATAGCTCAGCAGATTAAAGCTCTTGCTTAGACAGACACAGGGGCCAGGGGTTTGATCCCTGGCCTGCTGTGTGGCCCCACCACTGGGACATGCTGAGAAGGTACTGAGACTGGGGTGGTGCCTCGCGCCTGTAATCCCAGTGCTTGGGAGGCTGAAAACAGGAGAATCACTATGTGTCCAATCTGTGTAGTGAGACCCTGTAGGCTCTATACTAAATACATAAAAAAACCCAACCCTCTACCTAGACATCAGGCACATCTCCAAGCCCATGTGCACTAACACACTCACAACTCACAGAGCGTGCAGTAAGCTTAGAACTATAGCTGGGCTATGAGATCAGGCAACCCAATTTGACTATATTTCCAGGAGAGGAATAGGGTAATACCAAAATAAAGATTTCTTTCTGTATCATTTGAGTGTTACCTATAAGAATCTCCAACATCTTTTAATCAACACCGTTCTTGGCACAAGAGATGCTAGTCTCACTTTGAAGTGTAATTCTTTTGGGGTAAATAGCAGGTTCATGTTGCCCTTTGCTATTCATGGGATTCACTTGCCCTGGTCTTCTGACTGGAGCTGCTAGATTTTTAGGTCTGATCTTTGAGAATGTGCATGCTTTCTTCAAATGTTCTCACTCTTTTCCCATTAAAAAGTCTTATATCCTTTATGCTACAAGTAAAAATATGTATAATATCTATTATTTTACTTATATATCATACTACAGATATTTAGCGAAAAAAGAAAGCTGTCTTTTCATCTTGCAATTTAAAAAGTACCCCCAGAATCAGAGACTTAGGATTAAGTAGAATGTTTTGTTAATTTTCTTAAGTTCAGTTTCTTTTAAAGTTAGCAAGAGAAACTTTTGCCATATTCCTGCCATGATGGTGGTAAAGTAGCTTTCCAATCTAAATAATTATATTTTGGGGCAAATTGTATAAATCAGGATATGAAATTATCTCACAAGCAATACAAAAGAGTAATGTCTCAGAAGAAAAAACCATACCAACTGAGACCCACAGCTGTCCTGGACTGTTGGCTTTTGGCCATGCTGGCTGAGAGGTACCTTCTCAGTATGGAGACTGAGAACCCAGAAAGAGTCAATAGTTTCACCTATGGTGCCAGGGAGATAGCTCAGTAGAATAAGTGCTTGCCTGGCAAGCACAGGGTTCTGAGTTCAATCCCTGATACTGCAAAAAAAAAAAAAAAAAAAAAAAGTCTCACTGAGACATGGAGTCAGAAATTGAAGTTCAAGAATATTGGTAGTTAGGACTACAAAGCTAGGATATTTACAAAAAGAACATTGTATAAAGATACATAATTCTCCAAGAAAGTTTCCTTCAGTTATTGGTCAGATAAATGGGACATACATGGTACACGGAGAGAGAGAGAGAAAGAGAGACAGAGACAGAGACAGAGACAGAGACAGACAGAGACAGAAGGAGGCAAGACCACAACATATAGGAATCTATCTTTAACAGAGACCCCAGAAGTCACAGTAATGGGACACAAAGTAGCTATAGCAAGTGAGATTGCTAAGATTTTCTTAGCACTCCAGAGGTATCTCAAAAACTCTATGGCCCAAGAGTTAAAGACATATTACAGCGATACACACATGACTGTGTTTACAGCAGCACAATTTACAAGAACTAAATATAAAAGAAGCCCCTATGTCCCATCAACAGATGGATGGATAAAGAAAAGGCAGTGTTTACACACAGGGAAGCACTGCTCTGCCATGAAGAAAGATGCAGCTGAACGCTTGGGAGGAAAATGGGCGCACCTGAGACCGAGTGAGACAAACCAGACACACAAGCTTAAATCGCTTGTGGCTTTTCTTGCATGGGAAAGCCAATGTATAAACAAGGAACAAAACAAAAGATAAATGATAGGAAATAGGGAGACAGACCTCAAATGGGAAGCGATCACAAAACAGAGGGAAGAGGGTGAGAGAGGAAAGGAAAGTGATGAGAATAATTTAGGTGTGTTATGTACCTGTACCAACTCTGCAGAAGGAATGCAAGCATTATGCCCTGCAAACAGGTACTAATAAACATAAAAGTTAAAAGAATAAAAAGTCAACAGAAGAAAAAAGAGTAAGGTAGCCCTCTCTCTCTGTCCCCAAGAAAACTTAGAAATAAACCTGGCAAGGAAGAGAAAGCTCATGTACTAGTGAGTACATTTTCTTTCAGAAAAAGAATCAACAGGTTCTAAAGAAATGTTACAAAATCTGGTAGGTGCTCAACAGCACAGTACCTATGATATATAGAGTATATTAAAAATTATCATTCACAAGAATATGTGCATCATAATCAGAGAGAGGAAAAGGCAATAAAACTAATCCCTAATGTGGCCTATAAATTGAAATTAGGTGACAAGGATTTCAGAATACCTATCTTAATTATTTTAAGGGACATAAAGAAAATACTGTAATAAATATGCAGATGAAACGCCTTGGAGAGAAAAGAAAAATAATCAAATGAATACTGTAAATGGAAAATATAAATCTAGAAATGAAAAAAAAGTCACACAATGGAAAAGTCAGATTAGAGCTAGCAGAAAGAAAGGTCAGAAAAATGGAAAACAGACAAGAAGAAATTACCCATTCAGAACAACAGAGAGAGAAGAGGTTGAAAGTACAAAAAAAAGACCTTCTAGGGGGGAACTACCCACACGGCTCACCGCTCCTGTCCCTCTCTTGGGAAAGGAGCTTTCTTTCTCTCAATAAATATTCTGCTCATAAAAAAAAAA